>NC_091834.1:107408111-107709415 GCF_037783145.1 Equus przewalskii
CGCCTCGATTTCTGTCCACCCTCAAATCTGAGGAAAGCGGGTGCTGCCTCCTGGCCTGGCTTCAAGGAACAGTGCTGAGGAGAAAACCTGCCAAGCCCTGGGCCTTCCAGCACAGCCATGGAGCAATCAAGCAAGGCTGCACCCTGGCCGGGGAGAAGCGCTAGGACCCCAGGCAGGAGCTGCCACTGTGGGGAGGATGTGGCACCAGCGTCATCAAAACTGAAGAATGACAGCTCTTGGTGCGAAGTGGCCACCAGGTGATCAGATGCCTGGTAAGCTTTTTAGATTCTCTCTGACACGAAACTCAAGACAATAAAATTACCACAGAGGAATCAGCCCTAGGATATACCTCTGGCCCCAGGCGTGCCCTGACTCCAGTTGCAAAAACACAGTTTGAAGTTACTGAGCTTCTGAAGAGCCCGCCTCTGGTACAGGTGGTACAGGAGCCAGGGCGGGTGTGGGTTTCTTCCCAGTTCCTGCCAGGGTTGTCTGGTTGGCACTGTGACCGTGTGTCTGTCTCCACCATCTGAAGATCTGGGGGCTGGAGACTGACACACTCCCCCCTGGGGACCCCAACCTGTTTTCCCCAGAGATGGGAGAAGTTGAGGCTCTTCTCTTGAGTGACAGACAGAGTAGTTGGCTTGTTCTAAGGCTATTTTATATGAAACAGACATTTGTCGACACCAGCATCAAAGTGTGGAGAGACACTCTCGGTGTGAAAACTGCAGGGGAGCGGAACCCACCAGGAGGACAGGGAAGGCGCCTGTTCTCTTCCTGGCATTTTCCCCGCTTTAGAAAGGGAGGCCAGGAGTTGGAGAAGCTTATCGTTGAATTGGCAAATGCATTTTGTGAGGTGACTCCACTGTAGCATCACAAGTGTGCATGGCAGGTGCACAGGAAATGCTGGGTGAATGGATGGATGGGGGTGGGGAAGAAGGATCTGGAATAATGGGTCAGCTGCCTGAGCAGGACTGGCCTGGGAGTGGCCCCTTAGTGAGGTTCCATGGGCAGCATGGGGACACCGTGCCCCACAGTGGAGGAGGGGCCAGGGACAAACGTCATCCAAGGTAATTTCCACTTCCGCTGGAGCCAGTACTGCCTTAAGGCTTGACCTAAATCTTCTCGAAAAATCATCAACTAAGGGTCGTGTGCCATCTGCTAAGTATATAGTATCACAGAAATGGAGCATACAGACAACAGCTATGCCAGAGACATTTTATCCTTTCAATTGGAAACAGCACTGAACTGAGCTAAAGAAATCCCGGCCTGGGCATCTGGCTAAGCCAGCCACCTGCCAACAACAGGGTCTCCCTTTCCCTCTGGTCAATGACACAGAGGAACACTGTCCCCTGTGAGGCTGGGCCAGCCAGCCACACTAATAAAGCCAGTGCGTGTCGAAGCTTGAGTGCCCCATCAGGGAGTTTGACCCCACATATCAAGCAGTTCAAGCTATAAGACACTGCCGGCTACCAAATGGAAAACATGGGCATCGGGATCCGGAGCTGACCAGGGTCTCCTTCCAGCACTGAACTGGGATGTCCTACTTGATGACAGCTTGGCTCCCAGTCACCACGCCCTGGCCTCCCCCTCTGCATTTCCAAGTCCTCGCGACCCCTCGGTGTCTGTCCTGTCTGCCCCCTGGCCTCTGTCTTCCGTGCCGCTGCCCGACCTGAGCTGCCTGACTGTCACTTCTCCCGGGTCACCGGGACATCCCCCTGCCTTTGGTTTTACCGTTTGTTTGCTGTCTGCAGCCTCTGCTTTACACCCACCCCTCAGAGAGACACTGGACTGGTCTCTCTGACCCTAAAAGCTCTCCTCTCCCACTCGGACGTCAGGTATCGTCAGAGCCTCCGCTTGCTCGCGGCTTCTCAGCCCCGACTGCACATTCAGGCAGAGGAGCTTTCAGGCAACACAACTCCTCAGGACTGCTCCGGACCAGTCCAGTCAGAGCCTTGAGCGGGGGAGCTGGGCCCTGCTCACAGCCCTGGGTGGTTCCCGTGGGCTGCCTGGGCTCGGGGCCAGGGGCTGGTGCCCACCTGTCTGGTATTCCAGGGCGGGGCACCTCTCTGGGAGGTCTTGCCTGCTGCTCCTACAGCTGCCAATTTTGACCACTCTTTCCTTTGAGCCCACATTCCATCAAAACCCTTAAAAACAAATGGTAATTATCTACCTGTCTCCCACTAGACAGGAGCTCCCACTCCTCAGCCCACAGATACGAAGTTTATTTGAAGCCCACCGCCGGGAGGGCTGGGCAGCGCCTGATGGGGCTCAGCGGGGTTTGCTTCCAGACACCTTTCCAACCGCGAGCAGCTGAGTCCCCTGAGTTTGAGGCTCTTCCAGAGGCCCCTATTAGAATTCATACTTCTTCAAGCCCCACCAGCTGACTTTTCCTAATACACTAAGCTTAAATTGGTAGAAAACTGCAAAAGGTTGAACTAGAATCTTGAGGCTGTGGATTGATACTTTTCATTTAGCTTGTGGGTCACCAATTTTTTTATATCTTGGTAAAAAAAATTTATAATAAATTTCCAAAGTTTATGTTACAACAGATTAAACGTTTAATGCTGCGCTGTGTGAGCATCTCAGCTGACGTCAGCTTCCTCCATTATCGGTACTTGTTTGCCATCTCTCCACGCGGCTGTAAAGCTCTCTGAGAGGGACAGCATCCTGCCGTCTCATCTGTGTCCCCCAAACAGAGAATGGCTGGCAGAAAGTACGGGGCCCCAGCTTTTGTGGACTGAACGAATGAATGACTGAAGGGATGGACAGATGGGTGTTTGAAAGAAGAGAGGATCACACCCTATAACTGGCCCTATCTCTGCCCTAAATGCTCAGATTCATCTTTGGTTACTTTTGTTGGTATTAGTGGTAGTTTGGTCTGTGACCTCCCGTTTCTCTGATATCCCTGTATTTCTTCACTATTTGTGATTCTCCTCCTGGGGATGACAACAGCATCGACCGCAGGTGTGGAGCGAGGATATCTCTAGAACCATTTTACAAAAAGGCAAACTCAGTCTGCTTTGAGTCAGAGCTCTTTGTTTTCCACTTTGGATTCTAGAAATGACGAAGACAGCGATGTCGTGGACGCCCAACCAGGAAATCCACAGCGGGAACACTTCGGGGCCAACGATGCTGCCAGGACGGCAGTGATCATCCAGGAAAGTCTCCCCAGCGGCTGCTGTTCCCTGCGGATGGAGCGGCTCCTCATTTGTTCACAATAAAATAAAAGGGTTTTCCATTCTCCCTCTGTGTAGTTAGTCTACTAATTCTTCATTAGGAATGTTCTTGGATGCCTGGCCTCCATCTGTTTAGCGTCATGTCATCCAATGCAGCTGTATTTTCTGCTGTGGCCACACTCCTGTTTGGAGAGTATATGAACATGGCAGAAGGACCCCCGCACACACACACCACCCCGCCCCGCCCAGCATCCTAGCCACTGTCCGCTTGGACTGGCCAACCTCCCATTCCAGTCACACTCTTTAAGTCAGGGATGAAACACACACCGATACCCAGTTCAATAAAGTTCAGGCAAAGGCATCCTGTTGTCTGAAACTACCACACTCAAACCTCTTTCAATTAAAATCTTTAGGAAATTAGAGTTTTACTTCGTACATAGAATCTCTGGTAAAAAAAAAAGGAAGCTCACAACAATTAATGTGTTACTGGGGATTGTAAAAGCAGCAGACAAACCCAACAGGCTTGGTCCTGGGCTCGCTGCACGTTTGTGTTGCCTTTTTCGTCTTCCCGGTCACCATCCTCAGTCCTGGAGAACCACACGAACATTCTTAGAGCAACAGGGGAGGCCCAGCAGAACTCATCGAAAAGAAAGAGGATTCCATTATTGTTAATTACCGTCACCACAATCCTACTTCTAATGCTGGAAAACAGACAGATACACTCTAACAACATTTCATCAAGGATTAAAACAGAAGCATTTCCCTATTAAATGACTCTCATTTCATCAGAATAATTAACTAGTCTCACCTTCCGATTCCCATAGTCTTAAGTTTGGAAGGTTTGATGGCTACCCACACCGTTGATGACTTTTCCTGAGTTCTGTCCATCTTGATCACGTGATGCTTCAGGGTTTACTTTCTACAATCTTCCTTTGTACGGTTTCCCCTGAATTCTCTCTGATTCACATGTTTGTCTTTGGATCCCAGGTGGAACCAGAGTCCAGCAAAGAAAGCAAATAGCACGTGGCTCCTAATGTGGTGGCGGCTGGATTCAGTGCCATTTCCTTACAACCAACTTGTTGATAAATATTTGGCTGCTGCTTGCATATCTAGCTCACTTCCCCATTGCTGCTTTTCATCCAAAATATCTATGGGTCTGATCATGCTTCTCCAGATGCCCTGTTTTACATTCTCCATATTGGGTCTCATTTTGTGATGTGCTGCCCATATTTCTTCAAAGCTCACGAGCCGACCACCATATGCCTGCCACCCCCATTCTCTGTCAGCCTCAGCATGCCTTGCAATGAAGCGACGGTCAAACCACAAAACAAAAATCAAAGCTGAGCTGGAGAGCTGGCTGCCGGCCTGGGCAGGACGTCAAGGCAGGCTGCGCGGGGTGCCCATGGGAAGCAGTCAACCAAAGCTCCTCTTGGGGACGTTTGCTGGCCAGACCTCACTCTGCACCCAAGGAGATTTTGGCACAGGTATTTCTGAGACTGAAGACCTGGCAGGCAAACCTCGGAGAGCGTGAGAGAGTCCTGGATACGGAGGCCAAGGGGAGATTCAGAGGGATCGTGTGAGAGTGTGTGTGTGTGTGAGAGAGACAGAGAGACAGAGAGGAGACAAAGGAGGGGAGGGAGGGAGAGACTCTAAGACTAGTTCTGAAATGAAGTATGAAGGAGAAGCTGCAGAGTCCTACACGTGAGGCCTGGCCCAGGAGCCCTAGGGGAGTGAAGATGAGACTCAGAGCCAGGTCCTCGAACGCTCTCGAAACATTTATTTTCCTTCCAGGTTGAGTCGCTTGCATCTCTGTGTTAATGGTGCAGTCAGACCTGATATGACCCATACAGCCGCCCTGTAGGTACATGAACAAGATCTTGAGCGTGTGAGATGTTGAGCGTGACCTGCAGCTGTGGCTTTCCCCCAGCGCTGAGGAGGGTTGTGCAGACAGAGCCCAGAGGAGGACGGACAAGCAGGACAGGGCCCCTTCCCCGAAGTTGCCTGCCGCCTGCTCCGTGTACAGGAAAGCTGAGTGGAGACGCCTGGGCATGAGCACTTGGTCCACACGTCCTGATAACCCAGCATGAGCGCCCAGTGTGGACGGACTCAGGAATCTGTCCTCCCCCAACGAAGACAGGTGTTCTTCCCCCAGGAGCCTGTCCAGCTTTGAGCAAGTGGATTCCTTTGTGAGTCTTTCTACCTGCTGGTTTTATGTCTGCACCTACACTTCAACTTGAGTCCCCGTCCAATGTCTGTCACCTCCACTGACCCTGTAAACCTTTTAAGATGTCCCAGGGACCCTGTCTGCCTGGATACCTGGGTCCAGCTGGCCCTCCTCCCGCCACAGGGTAAAGACCCCGGTTGGAAGGAAACCAGAGAATCGTCTCGCCCAAGCTGATCCTGCATCTCCACGGTGACAGTGCCCTGAGTGGATGCCCCTATGGGGCCCTGGTCTTCCATGGGGAAGGACTCTCCTCTGTCTGCACAGCCCCACCCAGGAATCTCTCTCCGTGCATTGAGCTTCTGCATCTCCTCCCTCTGTCAGCTCTGGTCTGTTTTCTCGGCCTACAGAAACAGTCTAGCTCCTTTCCACACCCAGTCTTCAGAAGGATGACCCCACAGCTTGCAGTGCCTGCCAGGAGGGCGGTTGCGGAGGACAGGGGTAGCCTTCACACGGCAGCACGAGACCCGGGGCTGGATGGGAGCTGGTGGGCTCAGAAGTAGGACCGGCCCAGAGAGGAGGTTTGCAGTGAGCAAGAGAAGAGGTAAAAGATAGAGAAAGGAACGGGAGGCCGTGGCATCCTGAGAGGTGGATAAAAGAAAGCGATGCTGGAGAAACATAGAAAATTAGCATTTTGGAGCAGAAGTCACCAGTTTCAATGTTTTCTCCTCTCCCCCACCCGCCAATGTGTGCTCTTTGAAGACACACGCGTGCGGGAGCCATTTCATCCAGAGAATGCTCTTAAAAGGCAGGTCAAAGAGTTACCATTTTTTTAAATGTCATCTTGGTGGAGGCTCCAGCAACAGTGAACCAGTTTCAGTTTCTGGGCTAAAAAGTGCGTGTTACGCATCTGGTCTTAAATTTTTATTTTATTCCTAATTACCTAAAGGACCTTTAGATAGTGGAAGGGCAAGTGACGTCAATATGAAGACATGAGGAGTCGGCCCAGGGCAGAGCTGCCCCAGGACTCCTTTCTGCCGGCTGGTGAGTGTCCTGGGAGATGGGACAGGCGTGCTCGGCCCCACTTGCATTTTCCAGCAGGGCAGCACCACAGTTCCTTCTGGCGCCTTTGGAATCGAGTCAAGAGATGTGTTTAAACAATCCACGTGTTTTTCAGTCATAATTTCTATTTATTTCTGCTAAATTGTCTTTTAAAATAAACTAAAAGAATAATAAGTCAAAATAATAGATTTAAAATAAAAAATGTGGGGCGTTTCTGGCATTCTCCTGGGCTTTACAAAGCACTGTTTCTGTGTTCATTTTCATATTCCGCCACTGGGGCAGTGTAAGTTAGTCTCTTTTTCTGTGAGAGTAACACCCGTCCGACTGTATGTTCCAGAAACATGGATTCACTGCGGCCACACGTGTGCACAGGAACAGCACACATGCAAGTGCTGTCCTGCCAGCAGAACAAGATGTGAGCTTGATGTAACTCAGTAAACTCTGCAGTGTTCTATCGGGGCATATTGCTTCACTGCCAATCAAGCAACTTCTTTTTGCCATAAATATCCTAAGTTTATGCCAGATCATAAATAATTTGGTGGAGAAAAGCAATTCTACGTACTATAGCCATGTTTGTAATACTTAAAATTCTTTGCAGCTGGAAACCTACCACGAAACGTGAGGCCGGCTCACATCTTCCCGGTGGGGAGCTATTTAACGGGAGGGAGGCCCTGCCAGCAATTTTTAAACCATCTCAATTTCTCTAAAAGCAAAAACCCGGAAAGCAGCCCTGGTTCATCTCAGACCCCTTGAGAAAGCAAGACCTCAACCTCGCATTGCACCACGGCTTCCAGACAGCACACAGCAGGGGTCTACTCAGCATTTGAAGAAACGGTCTCTGGGATCAAATCCCTTCTTTAGACAACTCCTAATCATTTTGGTTTTAAGTGGCAGGGCACAACTCAGAAAAGAAAGACAAGTGAGGGTCAGGTCAGCCCTGCAGCTTGGCGCAGGGGACTAACGGGGACACTGCGGCACAATGCACGACTCTGGATCCGTCCGCGAGGCCCCCGTGGCTGCTGTCAACAGCACCACGTGCGGCTGGCTCCTGGCTTGCAAAGCAGAGGTCAGAAGACTCCCAGATAGCACCCCTGAGAAAGTCCAAAAGTTGGTGCAATTTTCAGCAACAAAAAGTGACGTTTGCCTGTTTCTAAGGAGAGTCAGGGCTTGGCAGGAAGCCAGGAGACCAAGAAGGAAACATGCAAATTCAGAGATGCTTTCTAATCACAATGTCAGCTGCTGGGATGTCATCCCAGCCTGTTTGTGTGCCTCTAACACCGGATGCATTTCTCCTGTGTGGGGATGACATTTCATTCTTCCTACATGCTAGCATCTAGTACACTGCTGTTGACAGCTGTTTCCTGAGAAAAATCTAGGAAACTGCTGGGTTTTAAGCTAAGAGCATTCCCAGGGAGTTCTCCGAGTACAGAATGCTGTGCTGGGCAGCGTGGAGAGTCAGAGCAGAAGATGCAAGACCTGCACTTGTTAATGTGTACAACCAAGAATAGGTTGGGGACCAGTAAGAGATCTGCAGACAAGTCTGTAGGTGGTGGGCTGGACTAGCACTGGGGCGGTGATGGCTCCTCCTGCCCGTTCTGCTGAGTCCATATGACATCTATCGAGAGGCTTCTACACGAATCAGCACAGGCAAGGCCATTTGTCAGCCTTGGTCAGTGACTGCTACGAGGGGCTGGGTCCCTGGTATGAGAAACACTGCACCGTCCTCAGACACTAATGAGCACAAGGACCTGATGGCCACTGAACAAAGCTTGAATGCTGGAGCTCAGGGCACTCCTCCAGGGGTCTGCTGGTGCCCTCCTGTTCGGAGGATCAGCCTGTTTTCAGTCCTTAGCCATGATGTGCATGTGATGCACAAAAGAAGTAAGTTAAGAGATGCCACAGCTCCAAGCCCCAGCGGAAGGAATGGCAGCAAGGCACTGAGGTGGAGCAGTCCTTCCCCTTGCAAATGTCCCACCAATGCCACAAGAATCAAAGGCTGACAGAGGCAGCCAAGAGTCAGGGTCACTGTTTCAGTTTTTAATAAAAATCTTACTTTCCCAGAGGATGCATTATTATATACAGGGCCTGATTTCTTTTGGCTCCTGACCCTGTGAATTGGAATTAATTTGTGTGACTAATTCATGTTAGGAATTCACACAGAAAAAATGTCTCAATTGCCACAAGCCAAAGAGATCATTTAAATAAGCATCCTGGCTAGAACAGCTGATTCATTCCACTGTAAAACCTGCATCTGAGTTCGTTCTGCTTTTCAGCAATGGTCCGCTAAAGAGGAACAGGAAGAAAAGTGACAGGCAATGTCCTATGCGATGTAAGAGCGAGATAAAGCAAACAGCCACTCAGAGAACACAGGTCTGTTTGAAACTGCCGTCTTGGGGAACAAATAAAGAGGTTGAGAGGAGTTAGTAACAGCTCTGGGGTTTCATCTTTTGAGCCCATTATAACACGAATGTGGAGAGACAAGAAAAATGCAAGGTAACTTTAGATCTCCACTTCCCAGAAGCTGCAGTGGCCCCACCCCAGTCCCCATTCTCTTCACACAGCATAACAGTGGATCCTAATTGTGTGCTTATGAAATGCTTACATTTGGTATCCAGGACGTGAATATTAGTCCATATGGGTGAATTCCATAAACTAAAGATTGGGCAGTGAGTGGATAAGATGTTTAAAGGAAAGTATATTTATAGAATGAAAAAGGAACCAGAGTATGGTGAGCTAATCTCTAGAGAAAAATATTTATAATACACATAAATAAAAGATTAAAAACAATCAAAGTGATTAAATAATGCTTTAAAAATAGTAATATTTGATGCTTTCAAAAGTATGGGAAAAATAAAAATTATTATAAGAGAGTACTATGAACAAGTGTATGCCAATAAATTGGAAAACCTAGTTAAAATGCACAAATTCCTAGACACACACAACCTACCAAAATTAAATCATGAAGAGACAGAAAATCTAAACAACTTGTAACTAGTAAGGAGATTGAATCAGTAATCAAAAACCTCTCAACAAAGAAAAGCCCTGGATCAGATGGTTACATGAGTGAATACTACCAAATGTTTAAAGAAGAATTAACACCAATCCTTCCCAAACTCTTCCCAAAAATTGAAGAAGAGGGAACACTTTCTAAGTCATTCTGTGAGGTGAACATTATCCTGATACCAGTGCCTGATAAAGACACCACAAGAAAAGAAAACTATAGATCAATATCCTTTATTAATGTTGATGCAAAAGTCTTCAAGAAAATACTAGCAAACAGAATTCAGCAGTATATTAAAAGAATTATACGCTATGACCAAGTGGGATTTATTCCTGGAATTCAAGGATGGCTCAACTTACAAAAATTGATCTGTGTAATACACTACTTTAACAATGAAGTGAAAAAAAACGACATAATTATCTCAACTGATGCCAAAAGAGCGTTTGAGAAAATTCAATACCCTCTCATGATAAAAACACTCAATAAACTAGGAATAGAAGGAAACTACAACACAATAAAGGCCATATGAGAAAAACCCACAGCAAACAACACACTCAATGGTAAAAGATTGAAAGCTTTCCCCCAAGATCAGGGAAAAGACAAGATGCCCACTTTTGCCACTTCTATTCAACATAGTATTGGAAGTACTAGTTACAGCGATTAAACAAGAAAAAGAAAAGTCATCTAAATTGGAAAGGAAGTAGTAAATTATCTCTGTTTGCAGATGACATGAACCTATATGCAAAAACCCTAAAAATTCCACAAAAACATTGTTAGAATCAATAAGTGAATTCAGCAAAGCTGCAAGATACAAAATTAACACAGAAAAATCAGTTGTGTTTCTATACCTAACAATGAACAATGTGAAAAGGAAGTTAAGAAAATTCCATTTATAATAGCATCAAAAAGAATAAAATACTTAAGGATAAACTTAACCAAAGAGGTGAAAGACTTGTACACTGAAAACTGCAAAGTATTGCTGAAAGAATTAAAGAAGACACAAATAAATGGAAAGGTGTCCCACGTTCATGAATTGTAGTACTTAATAGTGTTAAGATGTCAATACTACCCAAAGTAATCTGCAGATTCAATGCAATCCCTATCAAAATCCCAATGTCATTTTTTGCAGTACTCTTACTTTTTGCAGTGCCCCATTTAGGAAAAACCCATCCTAAAATTCATATGGAATCTCAAAGGACCCTGAATAACCAAAAAATTCTTAGAAAAGAAGAATGAAGTTGAACTTACACTTCTTGATTTCAAAGCTTCCTACAGGGGCTGGCCCCATGGCCAAGTGGTTAAGTTCGCGCGCTCCACTTTGGCAGCCCAGGGTTTCACCAGTTCAGATCCTGGGAGTAGACATGGCACCGCTCATCAGGCCATGCTGAGGCAGCATCCCACACGCCACAACTAGAAGGACCTACAACTAGAATATACAACTACGTACTGGGGGCTTTGGTGAGAAGAAGAAGAAGAAGAAGAAGAATTTTTTTAAAAAATGAAGATTGGCAACAGATGTTAGCTCAGGTGCCAATCTTAAAAAAAAAAACAAAACTTCCTAAAACATAATAATAATCAAAGCACTGAGGTATTGGCATAAAGACAGATATACCAAAAAATGGAATAGAACAGAGAGCCCAGAAATAAACTCTTGCATATATGGTCAAATGATTTTTGACAAGTGTGCCAAAACTATTCAATAGGGAAAGGACAATCTTTTCAACAAATGGTGCTGGGACAGCTGGATATCCATATGCAAAACAATAAAGTTGGACCTCTACCTTACACCATATTCAAAAATGAACTCAAAATGGATCAGAGACTCAAACGTGAGAGGTAAAATTATAGCTCTTAGAAGAAAACATCGGAGGGAGCTGCATGACTTTGGATTTAGTAGTGATTCCTTGGATATGACCACAAACGCACAGGTAACAGGAGTAAATAAGTAAATTGGACTTCATCAAAATTAAAACCTTTTGTGCATCAAAGGACATTATCAAGAAAGTGAAAAGGCAACCCATGGAATGGGAAAAAAATATTTTCAAATCACATGTCTTATAAGAGATGAATATACAGAATATATAAGGAACTCCTAGACTCAAAAAACCCAAATAATTCCATTTAAAAACGGGCAAAGGATTTGAAAAGACATTTCTCCAAAGATATACACATCGTCAATAAACACATGAAAAGATGCTCAACAACACCAATTATTAGGAAAATGCAAATCAAAACCACAATGCGATACCACTTCATACCCCTTAGGATGGATATTATTTTTATTTTATTTTTTTTATTTTTTTGAGGAAGAGTAGCCCTGAGCTAAAGTCTGCCACCAATTCTCCTCTTTTTGCTGAGGAAGACTGGCCCTGAGCTAATATCTGTGCCCATCTTCCTCTACTTTATACGTAGGATGCCTACCACAGCATGGCTTGATAAGTGGTGCATAGATCCGTGCCAGGGATCTGAACCAGCAAACCCTGAGCTGCTGAAGCAGAGCACGTGCACTTAATTGCTATATCACCATGCTGGCCCCCAAGATGGATATTATTAAAAAAAAGAAGAAGAAAAAACACAAAATAACAAGTGTTGGCAAAGATGTGGAGAAAGTAGAATCCTTATGCATTGTTGGTGGGAATGTAATATGGTGCAGCTACTGTGGAAAACAGGATGGCAGTTTCTCAAAAAATTAAACTTTGAATTACCATATGATCCAGCAGTTACACATCTGGCTATATACCCAAAAGAATTGAAAGCAGGGACAAAAAAAGATATTTGTATACCAAAATTATTCTTAATAGCTTTTGGTGAAACAACCCAAATGTCCATTGTTGGATGGATAAACAAAACGGGTATATTCATACAATGGAGTATTATTCAGTCTTAAAAAAGGAATGAAATTCTGACACATGCTACAACATGGATGAGCCTTGAGAACGTTATGCTGAGTGGAATAGGCCAGATTGCAAAGGGACCTAGAATCGTCAAATCCATAGAGACAGAAAGGAAAATGGTGGTTACCAGGGGCTTGCGGGGGAAAGAATGGGGAGTTACTGTTGGATGAATACAGAGTTTCAGTTCTGCAAGATGAAAAAGTTCTGGAGATGGAGGTGATGGTTGCTGTTAAAAAAAATTTATTCTGATATTTGTCACAGTCGTGAGGAAGACTTTATTCAAGCCTACTGCAACAGGGGAGTTAGGCCAGTTCCACTCTGAGTAGGAAGGACAGCGGGGGTTTATAGCCAAGAGCAGAGTGAGGGAGCAACTGGATGGAAAACTACTAAGAGAAGACGTCAAAGGTAGGAGGATTCTTGCTAAACCAACTTAACAGGATTCTTGCTGATGGCAGCCATGGTGATCAGATAGCAACGGTAGGGGATAAGGAATTTGATCAGATATCAAGGGTAGCAGCTCCCTCTAAACTGACTTAGCAGGATTCTCAATAAAACTGGACTCTGCAAGGATGGACAGGGAAGCCGCAGGATGAGGCCCAGTCACTAAGAGGGCTCAGAGGAGCCTGACCAAAGTTTGGTCCAGGAAAATCCTTGTCATAGCATAACAGGGTGCATGTGCTTAGTGCCACTGAGCTGTACACTTAAATTAAGATGGTCAAATGGCCAACTTTATGTCATGTATATCTTAGCACAACAAACAAAATCGTTGCAAAAAAAAAAGTATAGTAACACTATTGTAGTCAGGTGCTGCTGTAGACAATGAATCAGTAAAGTCTCTCTAAAAAAAGAATCGAGTGACACGCATCAAGATTCTCTAAAGTATAAAGGGATTTTGACCATATAATTTCAATTTTGAAAATATATCCTTAATTCCATCAAAGCTTTTTTTAAAAATTGTAGTAAATATTAGTTATAGAAAAAAAGGCTAACAATAGGGAAATAGCTAAGTAAACGCAGTACATGCAATCCATGAAAAATTATCCAACCATTAGAAGAATGCTTACAAACGTTTAAAGGATAAACTTTTTAGACATTCTTCTAATGTCATGTACATGAAAAAAATCTAGAGAAGAAATTGCATAAAAAGCATGTTTTCATTACATTAAAATATATATGTATAAAACTGTGGGAGGAAATATGCCAAAATATTAACAGTAGTTATATCTGATTAGCAAGATTATAAAGGAATAAGGTTTTCTTTTCTCTTTTGTTTTTCTCCAAAAATTTCACAATGATACATATCACATATATTTAAGAAAAATTATTATAAAAAGTTGTTTAGAACAATAACAGCAAAAGAGAGAGGAAAGACTGTCTGGTCCAGGAATCAGGAGACCTGAGTTTTAGCTTTAACCATCCATTCAGTGACAGTGCAACCTTGGGCAAGTTATTCAACTTCTCTGTTCTTGGGTTTCCTGATTGTGAAGTGAGACTTTCTCAGCACGTATCCTAGGGTACTAAATTTTCCCGCTTACAGTGGTCTCTAGCCTGTGTCCCCCACATGTCAGCCTTTGCCAGGTTTCTAGATTATGGATCGTGGTGAAACAGGCTCTCTGTGTCCGAATGGATGCCCACAGGACCCGGGGTCGGCGCAACGCCAGGAGCTGTGGCACGGCTGAGTCCACAGGCCCCACCTGCAATTCCCCAGCTTGCTTCACTTCCTACTGAAGAAGCCTCGATGCCTCCTGGGTGCATACAAAAGGAGGCGGTGCCAGAGCCTGAGCCTGTCCCAGCGGGACACACAGACACATGGAAGGACCTCGTCAAACAATTTAAACAAATTAAGGAGAAAAAAGTGGGTCATTACTTTTTAAAAAATTCACAGTGTCTTCTCTTTTTCTTTGAGGCTGAGGGAGAAGCAGCATGCTTTAAAGTCTGTTTGTGGATTAGTATAAACAACCAAAATTATTTGCATGCTTCCTGGCCATGATGGAAATAAGGATGAGATATGAATTTAAATGTACACATTTAAGAGTAGGAGAATTGTTCCTTTCCAATTTCCAGTTCTTTGGTGTTGATTCTAATGCAGGAATGTTCAGGTGCACAGAGTACGGTAGAATTTTCAAGCTCAGTCACCAGCAGGTTTATTTTCAATACTAAGTTTTGTCATTTGAAATTAGAGGACATACTGTCCAAATGCTGTTTCAGCCCAGGGGTGTTTATTTTTTGGAACATATTTAGTACATGGATTATTTTACTTATGTTAAGACTACAAGTCCCTGAAGGCAGAGCCTGCCTTTTTATTGCTCTATCCAGGACAGCCTGCACACAGCAGGAGCTCAATAAACACAGTTGATAGTATGAAAGAATCCTCTGGGAAGGGTTCTGGATGGCAACAGTTGGAAGAATGGTGGTTCCTGATTTTTGTTCTTATCATAGACGTCATGGGCAAAGTTCAAAATGAGGTGATTGGGAGTTATCTCAACCACCCTACAGAGGATTTACAAAGGTTGACATCACAAGTCTTGTTCTGGGAGAACTTATGATTATCCAGTCTGGGGACCACATTTGTATAGACTATGGAGTCAGACACACCATATATCATTCTTGACCCCACCATCTCCCACTCTTTGAACGACTTTGTGCAAAATAGTCTTTGACCCTTGAAATGGTGATAAACAACCCTATTAGCCATGCAATGTTGACAGGTTACCTAAATTGTCCATTCCACACTTTTCCTATCTCTAAAATGGGGATGATTTAGCCATCTCATAGAATGGAAGAGGATAAATGAGTTAACACATGCAAAACACTTGGCCAGCACACACCTGCTTGGTAAACACCCACCCTCACCTCTCACAGCCCTTGTCGGGAAAGGTAAGGTGGAGAATATTGGAACTAATGACAGGTACAAGGTTTTACACTGATCTGTGGATTTTATTTATTGAAAGCATCCTTGTGTTCCAGGACTAAAATAATTAAGGATCGATTTCTTTTTATTATTTCTCTTTAGGCACTAAGGCCGTGGTTAAGAATCAGTTCTTAAAAAGAATTACACGGGATCTGTGTTACAGACATCAGTTCAGTTGCTAAATAGCCTATTAGCTAGGATTTAATTACTTCACATTTTCTCTGAGAATGTGTTCCATAAACATAAAGAATCCCCACAATACCCATGCAACCTTGACTGAAAACAGGAAGCAGTTCCAACTTGGGGCAGAAGTCCCGACAATGGAGACCTTTGGTCAGGTGCTCACGTTCACTCCCCAAGCACACCAACGCCTTCCCGCAGTTAAGACCATCTCGGTTTAGCGACACCGCACTTGTGGGCCAGCAGAGAAAGTCCATATTTAAAATGCCAAATCAGTACTAATTCTAGTCACTGATTTCCATTTCCATTTCTAATTTAAAAGCAGTGGTCGCTACATTGACGAAATGTAATTTCTCTCATTAAATCCTATTTATATGTTATTTGCCCAAATTAAGTTCCAACAACATACTTTTTAAAATCTGAAGACAAGTCTCAAAAGATCTTACTCCTTATCTGTAAGAGGCTGTTAAGGGAACTGTGGTTGGTGAGAAACTCATTCTGCCCATGGCCTTCCCTCCCCTGTGGGACTCCCCACGTCCAGCCCAGCATGCTGGGGAGCACCGGGGTGAAAGAGTTCCGAGTGCCATGCTGGCTCCCCCCAACCTGTGTGCCAGCTCCTGGATCCTCAACACCCTTATTTCTGTAAGGACACCAGATCAGACTGGGGCTCTTGCCCTTGTGTGCACAGTGGGATGACTTGAGGAGTGTTAGGGGTGTGGAGCTGGCACCCACTGCCTGGAGTCTGACTCATTAGTCCGGTGGGGGGTGGGGGCATTTAAAAATCTTCCGAGATGGTTCCTAGGAGCAGCAAGAGATGGAGCCACTAGACTAGATAGTCATGCAGATACTGGGATGGCTGCTGGCCCTAAGGATCCGGTTCTGCGCCGCTGCAAAAACAAAAGGAGTGCTTGAATAGTCAAGACAGTAGAGCTTGAGGACAATTTAAATTTGAGAGGAATTAACCAATTTGGATTTAAATGGATTAAATTTGAAGCTTTGCACTCATGATCAGTTAATTTGGCTGAATGTTTCATTCAGCAACCCAGTGCAGGCCCCAGCACAGGATGCAGGCACAGAGCGGCCCTTGACTGTATCTTACTCCATTGAAGTCTGGAGCTGACCTGTCTCCGACATGCGTAGTTGTTACCGTCAACACCAGCCCCGGCACATGACCGGGTTGATGATGTTCCTGCAGCACCTGCATCCAGGACCAGCTGTTGTCACTCTCTTCTCCACGCTGCTCCAGGTGCACCTCTATACAACCCACCTGCCTGGACCAGCTGTCGTCACTCTCTTCTCCATGCTGCTCCAGGTGCACCTCTATACAACCCACCTGCCTGGACCAGCTGTCATCACTCTCGTCTCCACGCTGCTCCAGGTGCACCTCTACAAGCCCCACCTGCCTGGTCCCTGGGAGTGCATCACGGTTGGTACTTTTGATGCTCTCCTCCTCTTGCACACTCATGGGTCTGGCATTTGGCCTGTTGGCACTCTGCTCTCTGTAAGCAGGATCAGAACATAAGGTATCTTCCAAAGAGGGAAGCCTTGAGAGTGGATATGAGTGTTCAGGAGGAACATCAGGATAAGCCAGGATTGTCCCAGGGAAACTATGACATATAGTCATCCTGGCTGTAGGTGACACGTTTTCATCTAACAGGAAATCCCAGGAGTCACCTCCTAACACCCAGAGACTAATCTCCACGAGGGAATTTTAGAAACGACAGAATGTGGATTTGTGGGAGAAGGATAGGGAAGGGTCTAGGATTCTGTGAGCACACACTTTGTGCTAATTAATACTTATTTAATCTTCCCATGTGAGATAAGTAGTACTGTGTTTCATCAATTCCAAGATGCACAGCTTTTTCCATTGTAACATCTCTGAAGTCAAGATGCATCTTACCATGAACAGCAAGATAATTTATGGCCATGTGAACGAATTTTCTTTCTTATTGGCACATAAAGTAACAGTGCTTCTCACAATCGGTCGTGGCTTGGATTGGATGGACTACAACATTTATAAACATTTCACAGTGAAGAAATTGAGTTTTGGAAACGTTATGTAACTTTCCCAAGATCACACAGTAAAAGTGGTAAAGCCAGCATTCCGATCAAAGTCAGCCCTAATTTACAATTCGGGGTATTTTTCCTACACCCCATGACAACTGTGGGTGCCACTCAACTCTCACTCTGTCCCATTTACTCTCCAGGCCAGATCTGGCCTCTGTGATTTGAGGGTTAGGGGTGGTCAGACCCCACAGAGGTTTCCATCCTCAGAAAAGGGCGTCTTCTTTTATCATCTTCATTTCTCCAGTTTCCTTTCTCCTAAAACACTGCTTTCTTCATCTTCAATCCAACTCAACATTCTGGTGCTCAAATAACATAGGGTCTTATTTCATGACTTTCTCAAGAATCCTGTTGCTTTAAAAACAGGAGCCCCTAATTGCCAAAAACAAAGTCCATTTCCCAAAACATCTCCAAAGGAAGATTACAGGCAGTGCGTAACCCCGAGACCCCCAGGACTTTGGCAAACCCCGGGGGAGCAGGCTTCAGGAACCACGTGTGGAGGGCGTGGGCTTCGAGGTTCCACAGACGCAAGTGAGCGCACACACAGGTAACGGGAGAACTGCCCTTTGACCCGGGGTCCATTCCAACACGAACGCTCTTCCAGCTCCATCAACCTGCCTCTCATCCAGAAGAGTTCCCTCCACGGTCTATAAAACCTTCGGGAACTACTTTGAGAACACGTTCCGTCCCGGCAGATCCACCACCCTGAGGCAGCACTCCCTGGCCCTGGCTTACTTGCCTTCCCATGAAAGAACAGGTCTCTGTTCTGGTCCCTGATAATTTCCCCTCCTCCTCCTTCTTCTTTTCATCATCATCATCAGCAGCAGCAGCATCCACATCATTTTTCAAAAGGAAGGAATTCTAAAATGTCCTGGGTTTGAGTGTGTGTTAGCTTTCTATGTCGCTCAACAATGACCACACACTCAGTGGCTTAATGAAACACAAGCTTACTGGTCTGCAGGGGTCAGCAGGGCTGGTCCTTCTGGAGGCTCCAGGGGACAATCTCTTTCCTGGCCTTTTCCAGCTTCTAGAGGTTTCCTGCATTCCTTGGCTTCTGGTTCCTTCCTCCATCGTCAAGGTCAGCAAGTTGTGTCTCTCTCTGCTTTTCTTCTGTCGTCACATCTCCCTCTAACAGTGTCCCGCCCCCCCTT
Organism: Equus przewalskii; assembly: GCF_037783145.1. Lineage (NCBI taxonomy): Eukaryota > Metazoa > Chordata > Mammalia > Perissodactyla > Equidae > Equus > Equus przewalskii. The sequence goes on from NC_091834.1 coordinate 107,426,712, forward strand.
TTAAGGAACTGTGTATTGATTACGCTGGGTCTATGTGGATGATTTCCCCATCTCAGGGTCCTCAACCTGCAAAGCCCCGTTTGCCATGTGAGGTCACATACTCACAGCTTCTGGGGATCCGGATGAGGACACTGGTTGGGGAGGGTATTCTGTCTCCCTAGAGTAAGAGGGCAACTTCACGGATGAAAGCAGATGAGGAGCTGGGCATGCATTTCTGGGGCCGACCTCATGCCTGTGCATGCAGGTCTCCTGGTCCTCCCAACAAAGAGATGTGGTGACGACACAACATGACACCCTCTTATTTATCCAGCTATTGCAACAGGGTGTTCGTTTAACTGCACATTGTGATCTACAAAATGTTATTCAGTGGGGAGTCACTCTTCCAGGCATGAGAGAGAACACAGCTAAACACTCATCCTGCTGAAGAAACTGTGCCCCTCTCCTCCCGAGGCACCCAGAAGGAGCCCAGGGCTTCCCCCTGAACACAGATAATTATAAATAGGATGGGGACATGCAGGTTACACCTCTGCCTGGCAGTTTACTTCTCATTCATGTAGCTTGGAACCACGCACAGCGTTAGATGCTTCTGTGGGTTAGACCTCAGGAAGACGGAGGGGGGCTGGAGTTTGACGCTTCGGCAGAGGAGCTGCGAGCGCCCTTGCTCGGGGCAAACTCGCACCTGAGGTGAAGGAAGGAGAAGGCTGCTCACCTGCTCCCAAACTGGCCAGATTGTACCAGTTGAATATGTGCCACTAATTGTGTGCCAATTATGCCCGATAATGCCATTAGAAATAGAAAGCAGGAAAAATAAATGAGTAAGAGGATGGAAACTGAGAACAGTGGCTGGCTGGTCGGCCTTCTGTAAGTGAAGACAAATTTGCCTCAGGATGAATTATCAGGAAAAATAAAGATAAGTAAAAATAAGGAGAAACACAAATAATCAAGGGTGCTTACACCTCTTCTTTTTCTGGCCCGGACGTGCCCACAGGACCGCCCAGCTGTAGAAATCGCCAGGCAGGGCTGCCCTGCTGGGTCCATACGAGCCTGCCCTGCAGGCCTGCTAGCCAGGGCTGTCACCTAGGAGCCACTGTAAACAGACGCCCGGCGCTTTATGCTTTACAAAGTACCACCGCCCACCTTAGACCATTTAATGTAAATTATCTGTGAGAAGCATTACAGGTGGAGCCCTCATCTCAGAACCCTGGGACAGCGTCTTTGGGAATTCAGAACTTCCGCGAGCAGTACACACTCCACTCAGCGTAGAGCATCTCAGCCGTGGGCGTCTCAGCCACGCTCCGGAACCCTGTCTGCTGTTTACCAGCAGCAGAACGAGTGAGTGGTGACACTGACCTAGGGAGAGTGCATGGCCACTCACTTCAGTTCAGGGTGTGTTTTGCTGCGAGGTGGGTTGTGAGAAGACTCTTGGTTTCCAGCGGCTTCTAGGGTTCAGCGTTGCACATGAGGATGGTGGCCAGCACAGCCCGGTTCCCCGGAGGTGCTAACAGGGCCTCGGGAAGTCAGCGGCTTGTCTAAGATGACTGTGGTTTGAGGGTTAGGGGTGCTCAGAACCCAGAGAGGTTTTCAATTCTCAGAAAATGGTCTTCTTCCATCATCTTCGCTTCTCCTTTTTCCCAGCAGATGGAGGCTGAGCCAGGCTCTCAGCCCTGGAAACCCGAGCTTCCTGTGCTGCATCTCCAGGGTCATCAGGAAAGGTGAAGGAGCCAGCCTGCACGTCTCCTGACCCCTGAGTAGCTGAGAGGTTGTTTTGGTGTCTTTTCAAGTGAATTTCTGATGTCTCTTTGCTTACTTTACTTCTACGCATACACTGAAGAAGGTGAGGAAGAAAAGAACAAAGTGAGAGGAGAGAATCAAGTGGATACATGTAATCGGATGTGTAGGAACTGGTTTTATGTCCATGGAGTTCAAGTGAGCAGGCAGGCAAGCCTTTGGGTGTTCTGGCTCCGCAAGGTCGCCCTGTGGAAATGACCTCCTTCGTTAGCTCAGTGGAAGCTGCCAGAGAAAAAGCAAGAGATCTCCCCACCCCATGAATCACAGAATAATTTCGTTTTTAAATTAGTCCTTGTTTAAGCTTTCAATCCAGACTAACTTATGAGAGTCTGACTCCCCCTAAGATGCTGACGTGAAGTGGAGCATCTTCTACCGTCCACAGAGTCAGAATGCCCACTTCCCAGGCCTCCGGCTTTGTTCGTAGGCTCTTCCTCGCTTCTGAATCTCCAGTGAAATCACAACAGGAAAGGTCTGGCAGGAGTGGGGGAGGGCTGACAGGCCAGCAGTGGGGCTGTCTGTGTTTCATCAGACCTCCTGAGACCTCCAGGGACCAGGTGGTAACCATGGAAACAAGCAAGCATGAGGGAGATGCTGGGAAGGAAGGTCGAGCGTGTGGGCTGAATCTCGGGTACAGACAGGAGGGAGGGGTGACCCTGGGGCTCCAGTCACCAATGGAGACAGGTACCTGGGGAGCTCCAGTTTTAGGCAAGCTGGGACTGCAGATGGCAGGGAGATATCCAGATAAAAATGTTCCTAGATGGGCCTGGAGCTTGTAATAACAGAGAGAGCTGGAGGCACAGATCCGGAGAGCCACTGAGGCTGGGAGAGACCCTGAGCCCCCGAGTTGGGTAGAGGGCTTTGGGGATTCCATGGGGCTGGGAGGAAGAGGGGCCAGGGAAGGACAGAAAGGAGCAAGGCCAGCACCACAGTGGCATCAGGCAGTGGGATTCCCAGCGGGTCAGGGACCAGCACAGCCCACCCAGGAGGCCATTGGGAGGGCAAGTCCAGGAAAACGATTGCAAGGGCAACTGTAGGGGCGGGGCTGGCCGGAGCTCAGCTCAGGCAAGCACAGGAAACACATAACACGAATGACTTATTGGGGCTGTGAAGGCCCGACCAGCTCAGCCCCTTAGACAATGATGTTAGGCATCATAAGATGAGAGTGACTTCAATTCCTTGGCCACCTCTGCCCTCAGACATCTCCGAGAGCCATGGCACACTTGGAAACACCAGAGCTGGTGTAACTCAGACGCGCGGGCATTCAAGTACTTCGATCAGACCCCTCGGCTCAGGATTAGAAGATGCTGAGTTACAACCTGACTGCCAAGGAGGTGGCGGTCACAGTGGGCAGGAAAAGTGATGGTGTCAACTCTGGTCCAAGGATGCAACGTTGTGGGAAAGCATGAAGCACCGTGCACATTTGGACAGCAAGTGAGTTGAGAACACCGAGGTCGACCACCAGCACCTGTGTCAACTCATGCTGGCAGAACCCTCTCAACAGGCCTGAAGGGCACAAATCTATGCAAACCCCACATCTGGAGGGCTGTCACACGGAGGTGCTATGGTGTCCACGTCGAGTTCAGGAGGCTGCTTGAGTCGCCAGGACAGCAGCTTAGCATGGACGCCCAGGCCCTGCAGGGCTGGCTGTGAACTAAGACGTTGTTTGGCTCAGCGCCCTGCACACCCACTGTGGTGTTCGTCCCCGTGTTCTCTACCCTAATTCAAAGCAGAGCTGTAGCAGTGGTCATGCCGCCTCGCAAGGCTACGACCTCTCCCCGTCACACCTGTCTGCCCTGTGCTCCCGTCACATCCAAAGTCATCCTGGCCCGGAATACCTTAAACTCCATGCCACCTTCTGGCTCTCGTCTGCCTGGCGAACTCCCCAGCACTGTGGGAAGCGGTGGGAATTTCATGGCTCCTGCCCAGCCTGAGAGTCCTCCAGAGCGTCCACCACCTGCGTCTGTGCCACCCGTGCCCTGGGCATCTCCGTTACAGCTTTAACAGCACACTGTCCTAACTGTTCTTGTCTGTGTGGTCCTTCCTCTCCAGTTATTCAATTAAAGGGACTGGGTTATGTTCATCTTTGATCTCACCCCTGAATACCTACCTCAAGGCCTTGTGCATAACTAACATTTGTATTTGTGCTTAGTATTTTTGGCATGAATAAATGAATTTGTGAAGCATTAACCCCTCAAAAAAAAAAAAAAAGATTGAGACTTTTTCCCTAACCCATCAGGAACCCAAATTCGAATACTTCTGGAAAAAAGAATGGTGAGTCTGGGGACCCATTCCACTCAAGTTCAATGTGTTCAACCTGTAACATCAGAACAGAGAAACTAAAGTTGGTGGAATTTTTTAAAGCTCTTGCTGTAATGAATGAAGATCTTTGAGTTTCCAGCGCCACTTGGAAGTAATGGCCTAATCATTATTAATTCCTTTGGTATTTGCTATGATAACATTAATCACACAAACTCACTGGAGGTAAATGGGAGACCATGGGCTCTCCCGCAGCATTCCGCGTTAATTAACTGGAGCGTCGTGTAGAAGTGTCACCCTGTCTTACGACTAAGTGCATTTCTTGCACACTTTGATTAAGACACAAATCCCGAGCCAATACAGAAAAAAAGTGGGGAAGGATAAAACACACACCTTCTCGGCACGCAATAATGAAAGGATCGGTAAAGCCACTGCGCCTTCTCCACGGCGGCCACACCAGCTACACCCTGAACTGAAGAGAAGAGCTCCCCAGGGAAGGAGTAAACTGAAATGCCTTTTTCTGTGCTTTAATTTACTAACTGCATATGTAGAGAAGCAATTTTAAAATGTGTATTAAACACTCCAGTGAAATAAAAGAGCATAATTCGCAAAGATACACGCCTAGTGTACGTGAATGAGAACCATGAAGGCAAAGATTTATATGCAAACTTATATCAAGGTATAGAAAACACCTTTTTACCACTTACGGTGGATGTTCAATTTCTAGAGGGTAAATTGCATGCTACCCAATTCAGCAGCATAATTTTCTCCCCGATGATTGGCATGTGGATACCGAGGTGGGCAAGAAGGGAGCGTATCGCAAGATTGCACAGCTCGCACGCGTAAGAGGTGCTCATCAGAGTAGGTGCTCCAGCAAATGGCATGCCAGAGTCTTAACAAAACCCGTGTCAAAAGTCATGTCAATCATTCTATCTTTTCTCTGCTAGTTCAGATGCACATCTTTCTAGGGATGACAGACACTTGCAGAGGCACCTGGAATGTGGCAAATAAAACCTCAGATCTTAAAGGAGGAACCTGGAGCACACAGGCGATGCATTAAATCACTGACTGACAAACACCAGGACAAGAGCACTCTGACAGGGTCCCAACAACCTTCGCGGGAAAGCACGGGAGTCTCACAGCATGAGGACAGAGCACCAACAACAGCCACAACGGGGGCAACGCAGAACCACACTCTGGGCTCGGGCAAGGAGCGTGCAGCCACATGAGCAGAGCAGGGCTGTGCCAGGCCCCTCAGGCAGGGGCAGGCCATGGGATGAAGGCCTGCACCCCACAACTGCTTTAGGACTAAGGGGTGGAGGAGCAGGCCTCAAAGAAGACAGTCCTGTCCTGCCTCCTTTGGCTAATGGGCTGATAGGATAGATCAACGTATTTTAAAGGTTGAATATAGAGAATCATAGAAAATCGACAAATATAAAATAAATAGCATTTAAGAGGAGGAATGGTAGAAAGAGGTGAAAAATCATGAGGATATACTCTTTTAACATACAAAAAATCCACGTTTCCAGACTTCTTCTATCATTTTCCTAATTGGAGGGAAATTGATTTCCAATAATAATATACACCATTTAGAATAACTTTACAAAATAACAGGACTTTATAGAGAAGACTTGCATAAGGCCACAAGTCCACGTAAGAGATTTAACAACAGCTAGGCATGATTTGTTCTATAATGAACAATCCATTTGCTACAGCAGATGACGGCAGGAGGCGGCTCCCTGGGTGTCGCCTCACTCAAGTCATGATGGTTTCCTTAAATATCAAATGCCCAGTTTTCAGGTAATGGGCAAGGTGCAAGTTTATAAGATGATATAAAGCAGTGTTGTAAGATTTTAAAAATCTGTACTTATTTTTTTAATGGCAATGTAAAAGAAGAAAAACAACAAAGATAACACAATTTATTGTGAAAAGACAACGTAGAGTGGAAGATGGCCTTTCCTGTCATAATCTTTCTGGAGACACATTTGAGAGGGTTCACTTGTCAGCTACACTAAGAGGCTTTGGTGGGCTCTTCTGCTAGAATGAATACTGAATGACACATTTATAATTAGATCTCTCTGATGGCTCTTTGCGCAGGTGGCTCGCGTGAGCCAGGAAGGTGGCCCAGCCGGCGTTCCTCCCGGGGGCATGCTCCTCGCTCACAGAGAAGCCCTCATCTCAGACAGCACGTCTCTGCTCTGCTCTGCTCTGCTCTGCTGCAGTCCCTGAGGTGGCCTTGGAGGGGGGCGCTCTTGGACTGCACAGGCAACCTACCGTAGGAGTTAAGGAATCTGTTTCGAGAAGACAAAAGCAGAGTGGGTGTCAAGGATAAAGCCCTTAACTGGCAGAGAGCACTCCGGATGTCTCCCAGGCAGCACTTCACTGACACTGCTGCAAGAAGAATGCTCTTCCAGCCTTGGTCTGTACATTCTTGGTTTCAGCTGTCAGAGGTTTAGCTTATTTGGATGGGACCTCTGACCTCAACCACGGGGTTGGAAAGCTGAGGGGTCAAGGGGCTGGGTGGCCAGAGCTGGAAGGATGATCTGGCCGGGCAGGGCGAGGGAAGTCCTAGAAAGTGGTGCTAGCAGCAGAATGACCAACGTCTAGACCTGTGGGGGCCTCTGACAAGTCGAGAACAGGCGAACACCTGACAGGGCAGACACGGGCCAGGGGTGTCCAGCTGGCAGGTGAGCTGGCCACAGACTGGCATCCTGCGGTGTGAAAGCACCATTTCATCCATTCTGTGTTCCCTCATTCGCATTCACCCCATCGTTGAGGTGCAGGCACTGGGGGAGAAGGGGAGCAGAGATTCAACAGAGAAAACCCAGGCTGCACAGAGCTGCGGTGGTCTGAGGGCTTCCTGAAACACACAACCTCCAAACAGGGCTGGCGACAAGATGAGGCCCAGGCCGGGGAGGGTGGGGGTGTGGGCGTGGCCCTGCCTAGACATTCTCCCCACCCTCTACCAGCTGGGTGCCATCAGTCCTGGAACTCCTTGCCCTCTGTCCTCCTCCCGGGCCCCTGACCCCTGTGCCCACGGTCTGTCTGGCCTCCCCTCCTGACCGCACTGCTCTGCACCCACAGTTTCTAGGCATCTGCACTCTTGTCCACCCTCTACTCCCAAATTCTCTTCTGAGTTTCAGTCCTGCAATTGCTGATTATGAACTAGATTTCACCGCCTGTCTCATTACAACTAAGAGCTTTCCCCTTAAGCCCTCCAAGCCCCCTGACCTCCCTGCACTATGGGCTCAGGTGACACTTTGGAGCCCTCTTAACACACAGTGCCCAATCCCCCCCACAAGACGTCACCTGAGTCACATCCTCACAAAGCCCACATGGGAACACCCACTTCATTCTACACACACTGGGCCAGTAGGTTAAGTTCTATGTCTGTTTTCTCATCTGCCACATGGAACCACTGACACTTTGGCCTGGCTGCTCCATCAATGATGATCAATCACTCAACATTGCACTTGGCACAGAGCTCACCCTGTGGTCCATATGCAACCAGTTTCCAAGTCATGAGGAATCAAAACTCTCAGTGTCTTTTTCGAATTTGCCTATTTCCATCACCATTTTTTTCCAACATCCCCCAGTACCTCACATGTGTCTGGGGAGTGGGGGATGCTGAGCCTGCAGAGACAGCTCCTGTCCTGAAGGAATTCACGGACCAGGGTGGAGAGAAAGACAGCACGCAGAGGACACAGCACGACACGGGGTTGGCAGAGCCATGGCAGAGCAGAGAAGGCATTAAACACGCCGGGACGAGCGTGGGAGAGTTTGAGAGGCTCCAGACAGGTGAGAAGTAGAAGTTGGGGAGAAAGAAACACCTTCAGAGGGATCCCAGAAGTGAGAGACAATCGAGAGCCTTCGCTACCCCCTTGATACAGAGGGTCCTCACTGATTGGGGTGCTCATCATCAGCATCCTCGTCATTCAAAGACGGGATGGGACGCAAAGCCACCCCAGCACACACACCTCCTGAGGAAATACGCGTCACACAACCCCTCGTCAGAGCGCACCTCAGCTCGGCTCTAGAGTCTGCCATTTTATCAGCAAATGGGCCTCCCGAAAACACAGCCCTGAGCCTAACACTTTCCTGATCAAAAATACTCATGGCTGCCCGCTAACCCCTGCAGCCAGCTTCCTTCAGAGTTACAGCTCCTTGTCTCTGGTCTCCTTTGCCGTACACCCTGCATGTGCCTCACCCCAGTGGGCGATTTCTTGTCCCCAACAGGCCGATGCTTTTCTCCCTGCGCCTCTGTTCTTTTTATCCCTCTTGCCCTGTGTGTCCGTCCTCAGCTCCATCTCTCACAGTCCAGCCAAACGGCCGTCCCCAGTGACCACTTTCTCCTTTAAGCCCTCCTGGATAGTCTCGGCCGGTGTCCCCTAAGTCTGTGTTGGCATCTCCATAACAAGGCTGCAGACTCTGCCTTCTGTTCAAGTCCTTGATGAACTTATTGTCACCTCCCCACTAGATCCTAAGGACCTGAGGTCACAAACCAGTTTACTCCTTTCTCTGTCTTCTAGAGCATCCGGGGGTAATGCCTTGCATACAGCTTCTGCACTTGATAAATATGTATTGAATTGAGCTAAATATTCTTACATCAGATAATTAAGATAAAATGTTCAAGATGCAATTAATAACACTAAGTAATATCTTGCTTTTAAACTTGTTTTAAAAACAAATGTTTTGTTTTTAGATCTAAACCCATTTTATCTTGTTTAGATTAAACTGAGTGGGGGGTGGGGAGCATTTTGCAAAGTCATCAGAGAATATACTTTGCTTTGCTTAAGCCTCAGAATCACTAAAGCCAGATTTAGGGTAAGAAAAGTTAGTTGAATAAAATCAGAGGCCATTAACAAAGATCGCTGATGCAACATGAATTATTATAGACTTCACCAAATTTCAAAGACACATGTACTTATTAACAAAGCAATAAATACAGTAGTTTCAATAAAAACCTATTAGTATGTATGGAAAATGAAATAGATGCTAGGGTATGAACCAGAGTTAACAGTCTTTGCATCTAGTTAATTAGTGAACTAATTAATGAATTGTACATTTATCAAGCGCACCCACAGGGTCTTGGAGGGCAGGTGCTATTCCAGGTGCTGGGACCCAGTGGCGGATCCCACGGAGACGGGGCCACTCTCACAGAGCTGGCATGGACTCCACACCTGTGGAATACCGATCGTAAGTGAGCAGATCAATAAGTGAACACGGTGACTTCGGATCATGACGGGGCTCTGACTGGAGTAAGAGGGTGATGTGCTGGGGGTGCGGGAAGGGCTGTTTGAAACTCGGAAGCCAGTAGAGGCCTCCTGAGGGGATACTTGGCCAATGCCTGAATGACAGCCAACTAGGCAGATTCTGAGATGCTTGCGGCCGAGGTGGCCATGCAGAGTGTGCGGCCATCAGCACAGGTGGCGGGTGGCAAGGCTGAGGCAGCTGCAGAGGCCGTCACAGTGCAGGGTCAGCCGGATCTCAGGAGGGCGGGAAGCTGGGGAAAAGCCTTCAGAGGGACATCACATGACCTGATTACACCCCAGATCCCCGTGGCTGCCATGGGGAACGAGTGGACAGAATCATTCCTGGAAGTGCTGAGGCAGCTCCCACGGGCTGACCAAGGAGGTGGGGAAGGAGGTGGATCCCAGACGCACTTACGGGGGCGGACGTGGCAGGCAGCCCACGCCAGGTTTGCCATACTTTTGGAAACAAGTTGAATGTCAGACCCTGAGCTCTCTGGTGTTTGTGTGAACAACCTATAGAATAATTTCCAAACAAGCTAAAAAAGCAGAGGTCAATGACGGGTCAATGATTTGTCCTAATTGTTAGCACTAATTAGGACAAAAGGGGCTGCCTGAGTGCCCTCGGGCGGGGGGCACTCCTGGAAAGGCTGTGGTCCAGGAGTTTCCTGCTCTTTCAAAACGTTATGCTTCTTACTACTCAGAAAGCTCAAGGTGGAACAGGGTCTCCCTAAGTTGTTCAACATCGGCTGGTGTAATGATAGAGTAACTCATTATATTTATCACATTTTTTCTTGACCTTCCTCTTCAAGAGTCAAACCTCTCCTTCTAGATAATATATATCAAAATATTTTGACTTTGCATACTTCCCAAGCAAAGAGAAATCATAAAGCATTGAGAAACTGTTCACCAGACTCTGAGTCTTTCACTCCCGAGAAAGCTTTTGCACTCCACTGTGTCTTAGTTTCTGGCAAGGCAGCCCGTCCAGTCATGCCTAAAGCTACAACATCTGTGAACATAATAGAAAGATCTTAATTTTGGCACCTTTAACAACCCCCCGCCCCCCCACCAAATCACAAAACCAGGAGAATAGGAACCAGAGCTAAACTTTTCTCAAAGTGGAGAGCTGACATGCCTTGAAGATTTTCAAGGACCGATGCTTTATAAAATAGGAGGTCTTCTTCAGCTCCCCCAAATTCTCTCAGGGACAGAGTGTTTTTTTCTTCCTTCCTCAAAATAGGCCCTTCTGTCCTCTCCTCCTGTCTCTCCTTCAAGGCACGGTGCGATGTTCATCCTTGACAAGGTCTGTCCTGACTTCTCAGAGCCAGGATCAGTGCTTGCTCTGCCAAATGACCACTGTGCTTCCTGCACACCTCCTGCAGCACGGCCGCCAGAGACAGAGCGCTCAAGATGCGCCTGGCTCTGTGCTGTGAAACATCATCCTGATCTTCACAGCCACTCTGGAGGTCCAGACGTGTCAACTCTAGTACACACAACACGGTCTGCAGGTCAGGGGATACGGTGACTTGCTTAAGCTTAGTCAGCTAGAGTGCTGTTACAGCCAGAATAGGAACCATGTTTGCTTGGGTCCCATAATGCATTCACACTGTCGGGTTTATGTGTTTATCACCCCCCATGGCCTTGTGTGTCCCTGGGTAGAAGAGATCACTTCTTTTTCTTTGTACACTCAGAATCCACTAGAAGACCTAGTATGTAGTAGGTGGTTAATGAATGTCTGTTGAATAGATAAAAATGAAAAATAAAAATATTTCAAATGTTTGAAATACTCAAAGGAGATGAAAGGACATTACTAAAGTTAGCAGGTACAGAATTCCCAATAGAGAAACATGTTAACTGTAAGGTACAGTTTAGAAAATATTATCCTTAATTCCATGATTTTCTCTGTAAAAACCACCACTCTAGTACTTTAAACATCTGAGAAAACACTCTTTGCATAGCTGTGGCTGCAGCAGCAATAACAATAGAAACAGCAATGATGGTAATGATGATGGCAGTGATAACAGTGATGATGACAATGATGACACTGTTGATGATTGTGATGATGATGATGACTATGGTTGATGATGATGATTGTGATGATGATGGCGATGATGACAGTGATGATGACAGTGTTGATGATGATCGTGATGATGATTGTGATGATGACAATGACTATGGTTGATGACAATGATGGTTGTGATGATTATGGTGACAATGATGATGGCAATCATGATGGTGATGATAATGCTGACAGTGATGATGATGGTGATGATGATGATGGTGATAATGATGATGGTGATGATAATGGTGACAGTGATGATGATGGTAATGATGATGATAATGATGATGGTGATGATGCTGATAATGATAATAGTGACAGTGAGGATGATGATGAGGATGATGTTGATGATAATGGTGATGATAAGGGTGACAATGATGATGGTGATGACAGTGACAATGATGATGGTGGTGGATGATGATGATGGTAATATTAGTAGCAACACTGTTTTGCTGAGTGTTCGTTATCTGCTAGTCATTATTATATGTTCTTACAACATAGTTAACACATCAAAACCTTATGAGGGAGGTACTCTTACAACCCACATTTTACAGATGGGGAAACTGAAGTAACTTGTCTAAGGTCACTTGGTTAATATCTAGAAAAGCCAGTATCTTAATCCAGACAGCCTGACTGCAGAGGAACACTACTTTTTGGTTCCTTTACTTATCATTGGTATGTGTGGTGGTTTCACAATGTCCACAAAATGCTTGATACTGCTCCCTTCAAGAGGTGGAGGCAAATACCCCTCCTCTGGAATGTGGGCTGGACTTAATGACTCATGTCCACCGAGTAGAATAAAATGGAAGAGACCAGGTCATAAAAGGTGCTACAGCCTCCTGCTTTCTTGGATCACTTGCTCCTGGGGCAGCCAGCTGCCCTGTCAGGGAGGTCGCTTTGGAGAGGTTCATGTGATGAGGAGCTGAGGCCTTTGGCCAACAGACATGTGAGAACACCATCTTGGAAGAGGATCTTTCAGTCCCAGAGTCCCAGTCAAAGCATCAGATGAGACTTCAGTCCACCCTGTAGCTTGACTACAATCTTAGGAGAGACTCTGAGCCAGGACCATCCAGATGAGCAGCTTCCGGATCTCTGACCCACAGAAACTCTGTGGGATAAGAAACGCTTGTTGTCTTAAGCTGCCCCACTATCTGACCTGTTCGGAAGCAGCCAGGTCCTCCTGACACTCTCCTCATGACTCCAGCCTTCCCCTCAGCACACTGTCAACTCTACAGGCCCAATCTCCCCAACTCATGACCTGTGTCATGTCACCCCTTCTACTGGGCCCATGATGGCTTCCAGTAGCATAACATGGCAGGTCCAATGCTTACCTCTGGCTTCGTGACTCTCACACTTGGGCTGCACCTCAGCCTCCCAACCTCACGCTCCACTGTTCCCCTGCTGAGGCCCTCGCGTTCTTCAAGCTCCTTCCCAACTTGCAGCTCCTCTGTGCCCTGACGCACTCCTTGCCACACACCCAGATTCTCACTTTTCTGAGTCCTGTGCATCCACCCAGGTCCCTGCAGCCTCCTCTTGCTCCATATGCCTGCAACTTTCTCCTACAATAATCTTCTCCACAATTCTGGAAACATGGTATGTGTTCACTAAAATCTCCCTTTAAAAAAGAATTAATAAGACGTTCTGGGCCCCATTTACTTTTAAACCACTCTACATTCTGCATAAAAAGCTTGCATCTAAAGGGAACCAAGTAACTTAATCACAACCAATCACTCCTTCCTTGCGATGAAAGCCAAAGCTGTCTCATTACAGACCAATTTACAGGTCTAAACTAGAGAGGCCAAGGCAAGCCGTTCATCTCTGGCAAGTTCTAACATATCTGCCTGTCGACACCCACACTTATGCAGAGGAAGTTATTCTAAGCACGTGGGGTGCTTTCACAAATAATTTCTATGGAAAACAGCAGTCAGACAGTAATACAGGCCCAAGGTGACCTCATTACCAGAATTTGTTCTAGTTGTCATTAGACATATCACACTATGTCACTCAAAATGGGAAAGAAATAAAAGATACTGACATGTAGCACTAGTGATTAGAGATGAGGAATGCAGTTATGCTGTAGGACCCCTTTGTTGGGGAGGAATAAGGATAGTATTTAAGATTCAATCACTCCTCAGATCCATCACTGTGGTCTCTAAGGCTCCATCCTTCTTCCATTCTTCCTAATTTTTTCTTCTGTGTAGGACACAGCAAGTGTGTCTTCTATATATTGCGAAGCCAGCGTTGCTCTTGAGCAAACTCCTGAGAGAGGGGCATGCACGAGATCATCAGTCCAAATTCTGAGAGGAAGAAAAACAAGCCAGACACCCCACTTAGTTAAGGAGAATGATTCCTGATCAACTTCCACCAACCTCATTTGGAAAGCACTCTAGGACCAGCCCCTCCTGAGGCACTTGGAGTTGAATTGTAACAAATGACTCAGCACTGGCAAGAGAAAGGCGAGAATACTAATGCATTCACCCCAAAGTGAGTGGCAGGGGGAGGAGGGAGGGATTTTAACCATCTTAGGAGCTCAGTTTGAGTAGCTATGAGATGCTCTAACCCACAGCCCCGGGCTACCACGTGGCGGGGACGGGGGACTGGGATATGGAAAAGTCATGTAGAGCTGCAAGCCGCTCAAACAGTTTTCGCATGTTGAGCAGCTTGGAGGTTCCACAGTCAGGCCCCAGGCAGAACAGCAAAGAAGGTGAGGGAGAGCTGTGGGCGATGAAAAGCAAGGGAGTCCACTCCCTTCACGTTAGAGACACGGACGCCGAGAGTGCACTCCCTTCACGTTAGAGACACGGACGCCGAGAGGCCTGCTCCCTTCACGTTAGAGACACGGACGCCGAGAGGCCTGCTCCCTTCACGTTAGAGACACGGACGCCGAGAGGCCTGCTCCCTTCACGTTAGAGACACGGACGCCGAGAGGCCTGCTCCCTTCACGTTAGAGACACGGACGCCGAGAGGCCTGCTCCCTTCACGTTAGAGACACGGACGCCGAGAGGCCTGCTCCCTTCACGTTAGAGACACGGACGCCGAGAGGCCTGCTCCCTTCACGTTAGAGACACGGACGCCGAGAGGCCTGCTCCCTTCACGTTAGAGACACGGACGCCGAGAGTCCTGCTCCCTTCACGTTAGAGACACGGACGCCGAGAGGCCTGCTCCCTTCACGTTAGAGACACGGACGCCGAGAGGCCTGCTCCCTTCACGTTAGAGACACGGACGCCGAGAGGCCTGCTCCCTTCACGTTAGAGACATGGACCTCGAGAGGCCTGCTCCCTTCAGGTTAGAGACACGGACGCTGAGATGCCTGCTCGCCTTGCTCCCTTCACATTAGAGACGCAGGTGCCGAGAGGCCCGGTCGCCTGCCCCTTTCAGGTTAGAGATGTGGACACTGGATGCACAGAGCGGAAGCAGCCTGCCTGCGGACACGTGCATTTATGACAGAGGAAAGGCTAGAATTGCAGATACGGTCCTTCCACTTTCCAACTTCCTGGGGAGCCCTCCCTCCACCACAAGGGCACACTGCCTTTCCCAGGCCAGCCCCTCCTCATGACATCCTTTCACTCCTGGGTCTCTCTTTCCCAGGCGCCCCCACTTCTCAGAGGTTCTAACCGCTCACAGGCCTGCTGCGCTATGGACACAGTTCAGTGATGCTGTTCTCGTCAGGTCCTCCGCACCCCCACTTACTGTCCCCTGTCCCCTCATTCTCTGTCAATACCCCTGTTGGTTTCCAGCTTATCTCTCATCACAATTCAACATATGTATCTAATTGCTTGTTTGAGAATTTATTGTCCTTCTTTCTAAAGAGGCTACTGGCCCCATTAGGGCGGGGCAGTATCTATTTCACCACCAACACAAACCCCTGCTTAGCACAGTGCAGGGAGGCACCCTGTAAATGGTTTTGAATGAATAAATGAGCCACGTACACACAACTTCTAATCGATGTCCATTAAAAGTCTCTAACTGAAGAACAAAGGGTGTTCTAGCTCTTTCTGAAAATTCTGAAAGAACCCACAGCACTGTCTTCTGATGGGTTTTGGGGTGCACTGCTTCTGACGAGCTTGTGTGGAAGTCTCATTTAGACACACACGTGCACGGCACCCCAAGTTGCTCACTGTGGTCCTGCCGCAGGCGTGTGGTCAGTCTGGGACGCAGCGGGGAGGAAGCCCACAGACTGAAGCCCCGTGTGGGTTTATTCACTTCACTGACAGAGAACGATCAGCGCAGCCTCTCTATCTTCTCCTTGATGGCAAAGATCCTCCAAAGCAAACCAAGACCAACTAGTTCTTGCTCCCAGGACAGCGCAGGCCTGCCTGGCTCCTTCCCGCAGCCCCACTGCAGCAACCACATCTCCAGTGCAGACGACGGGGACCAGCGTCTGAACACGGCCTCGAGCAAAGTCCCTCCAGCACCACGGGGCTGTCTCCACTGCTTGATGTTGCTGCCGGACAAACTCCAAACCAGGTCCCCATGGCAGATGCTGGGGGCAGTGAGACTCTCATAGGTAAAAACAGTGAGTGAGAATGGGGCGAAACATACTGAAGACACAGTCTGCAATGCCCCCCACACCGTGAGGCGCGCTTCATGAGGGAAAACAAGGGGGATGAGATAGCCAAGAATTGCTCCCAGCTCAGCCTGTCCATCACTGCCTAAAGCTCCTGAGTTACGTGCACATTAAGTTTTCCCAAAAAAGTCATATACAGAAAATGGTTTAATTTCCTGGGCCCTGAAACGGGTGCAGAGAGCCAGCACTGTGCCCACTCCTTCCTGCCGGCCTGCCCAGGGTGGCACTGTCCCCTGCACCTGATTCTTCAGGGACTTCCGTCCATGCTTTTGTGTTGAAAGCCATCGATGGGCAGAGGGCCTGAAGGAACTCAGGGACATCCCGTCCACCCCACAGATATTTCCCTCGTATAGCAATCAACACACATACAGCCCAAAAACCTGAACTCCTACGGGAACAAGTATGCTCCTTTGTGCTGAAGCACTGCACCTTCTAAAAAAGTGAATACCCCCAACTGGATGGTCGGCAGGACCAGTTTAGCGCAGCTGAGTCTGCCTGATCTTTTCAGAAGTCACTTTAATAAGGAGGCGAGGTCAGCGAGCAGGAGACCAGGGGAGGTGTGGGGAGAAGGGAGGGGCCTCCGTGCACGTGGGTCGGTGGTCCCAGCACCGTCCTCGTGCAGTTTATCTCAGCACCCCCACCAAGTGCTGCTGTGGGGAGAAGGGCCTGAGGGGCCGTGGGGCTCTCTGTACTCAGTTATCTCAGCACCCCCACCAAGTGCTGCTGTGGGGAGAAGGGCCTGAGGGGCCGTGGGGCTCTCTGTACGCAGCTATGCCAGGTTTGCAGGTGCCGCCGTCCAGGTGAGTTGGGGGCAGGTCAAGGAGGAGCCGCAGCGGGGTGGCCAGGCGCCGAGTCTGCCAGCGCCCCACCGGGGTCTTGCCACTTCCACGTCACCCAGCACACCACCCTTCCAGTCCTCGCGGAGTCCCAGACAGGAAAAGAGGCTCAGACAACTCCGGGAGAGGGAGGGAGGCGGGCGGGGAGGTGGGTGGGCTGCCGCCCAGCGTCTGCACTGTCACCCTCCCTCCTCTGCGGCTCATACCCCCAGCCTCTCATCGCGGGGGCTGATCTGGCCTCCTCCCTCCCTCCCTTGCTTCTCACCAGCCCAAGAAGAAAACTTTCCCTGAGTTGTCAAGTGCAGAGCCACTTTGTGTCCCTTCTGTGATGGTGAAAATCTCGAGATTTCTCGACTAAGCTGGTCCTCTTCCCTCTGTGAAGAGAAGCACTCGCTGCTCCTCCGCGCTCAGATTACAGGGATAAAAACAAGGTGGGCTGAGCCTTGAGGAGGGATCATCGGTCAACATTGACAAGAGCCTGGGGACAGGAGGAAGCTCAGATAAATCACGTATTGAGGCTGCCCGGAAAAAGTGAGCGCTCCTAAGTTCAACAAATCTGAGACTCGGTCCAAGGCCACAGGGAAAGCATGGTTTCTAAATGAAACGGAGCTGCTGGGTGACCAAGATGGACAGCAGCGCAGGTCTGAGGTACCTACATCGTGGCCCTGGGGGCATGCTCCCCCGGGCCCAGCCCACGGCTCTGCCGCCCCTCGGCCTTCCAATCCCTCAGGAGTTGGGGGTATTCTCTTTCCTTTTGTGGCAGAAACCAACATGAGGACGGAAGAATGGAGCAGACAGCACCGCCGTCCTCCCCAGGCCACGGCAGGACCTACGGCCACCCTCCCACGGCCACACTCTGCACAGAGAGGAGAGAAGACAGGAGAGCAGGAAGAGAAAATGCAGGCAGGGAGGCAGGGAAAGGGCTGGCGGGACCCAGAGCTCACGGAGGCGGCCACCTTTGCAAAGAAGTCACGGGGACAAGGAGCAGCTGAATGTGCCTTGACTGCCTTCTTGTTCATTTCCCCAGAGGGCACTGCTCTCAGCAGCACACCAAAGACAAGGAGGGTGCGGAGCAGAGCTCTGCTGATCCATCCTCCAGCAGAGGGAGGGAGGAGGGAGAAATAAATCCACAGGTCCAGAGATGAAGAGCCTGATCTGGATGTTCACTAAGGAACGAGATGCTCCCCTGTGAGAAGCAGCCATGAAGGACCCCAGAGATTCCCGTCAAGAATGGAAAGCTACTCGTTTCCACTCTGATTCTGTGCCCGATTAGTCCATGTGACTATGATGGCTGCTATGACAACAGGACATGCACAGGACCCCCAAGGGATCCAGTGAACTCCTCTGGCCACTGCCGGAGCCCTCAGCCCAAGGGAGCACCCTCTCTGAGGCGTGAGCTTCTCCTGCAGGTGCCTGGAGTGTAGACACGAAAGTGCAAAGGCCCCGGCCCAGTCGACCCATCAGAGCAGAACCCTCGCTCAGAGAGGGTCACACGTCCCCGGATGTGTTCTGCAGAACCACGTCCGGCTCATGAGGAGGTCAGGTGCCAGCAACTCTGCGTCTCGCCAGCTGGTTCAAACAAGACTGGAGGCGGCTGGGGTTCTCTCTGAGGACGTTCCCGCACGTCTGCAACACGCCCCAGAGCAGAGCGATAGGCACAGAGCATGTGACCACTTACAGGCATGCCCCCTGTCTCTCTCAACCTCTTCTCTCGCCCATAGCATGGGAACTATGATCACGGTCTCAAGAGGATGGTCACCAGGTGAAGGGAGGTCAGCACAGAAGCACTGGGAACAACACGCGTCAGAGAGAAACTCTTTAAAACATGGTAATCACCCACCTTTCTGAGAATTACATTTTTAATCAGACACAGACTCTCTTTTGACAGCTGAGTTCTACTGCTGGTCATCATGAACCATGATGATGAAAGCAAGTTTACTTTTCCTGCTGCCGTCTCCTGGTGCCGTCACCAACTCTCCCACGGACCTCCCTCTCAGCCTCCTCCTCATCGGCAGACGCTCCCCAGCACTAGAATACACAACTATGTACTGGGGGGCTTTGGGGAGAAGAAGGAAAAGAAAAAAAAGATTGGCAACAGATTTTAGCTCAGGTGCCAATCTTTAAAAAACAACAACAAAAAGAAAACATTAAAATAATACAGAGAAACTAAAATAGAGGCTATCCACAACTTCCCTCCCTGGAAATTCCAGTTGAGGCAGGCCTTTATCTAGGGCTCAGCCCTCAGCTCCGGGGCCTGGGGTGCAGGGGAGGGGTGGGCCCAGGCAGGAGGTGGAGACCAAGAGAGACCAGGAGCCTGGGGACCCCAGGTCACGGCCATCAGGCTCCATGTGATACGGACAATCTCCTTGGCTATCTCCAGAGCCTGAGCTCCAGGCCTGCAAACACTGACACGTTGAGAATGAACACTGGATGAAGGATCCTTGGACTTCT
Organism: Equus przewalskii; assembly: GCF_037783145.1. Classification (NCBI taxonomy): domain Eukaryota; kingdom Metazoa; phylum Chordata; class Mammalia; order Perissodactyla; family Equidae; genus Equus; species Equus przewalskii. The sequence goes on from NC_091834.1 coordinate 107,445,918, forward strand.
TCATTTACGAGGCATTGGACATATCTGTGTCACCCACGCAGGCACCCTTGAGAGGGAAGCACGGACCAGGAGACGGGGATGTCCTGCGGAGGAGGCAGCGGGCGCTTGCCAGTGGAGCCCCTGTCTTGCAGGAAGGCGGGGCTCCATCCCAGGCCAGGCCCAGGTTGCAGTCCCTCCTCCTAGCACCAGGGTCTCAGAAAGATCATTGCAGGGTGGTCTGCTTCCATGGCGCCATGCACGCAACTTCCATTTTCTGACGGCTAGCTCAAACTCATTTTCCCACAATGTGTTACAGGCGGCTGGAAAGATTTTCCATCAAAACGTAAATAGATTCCGATTTCTCTGAAGAGCAGATTCCCACATTGGTGCACCAGCCCATGTTCAGATTAAGTCCAAGGACGTAAGAGGAAAATAGATTTTTTTCTAGGTGGTATGACTTGATGAAATTAAAAAATATTAGTATCTGAGCAGCAACTAGCATCTGTGGGAAAAAGACCTACAGGCCCATCCCTGCTCTTGGGCAGAGCTGACCCGCTCACTGTGGGGGTCAATTTCCTCTTCCTTTCAGAAAAGTGATTTCTACAGTGTGTCCACCCAGGGCCAGAGCACTGCGGAGGAGAAAGCAGAGCAGGAAACCTCCAAAGGCTCCTGGAAAATGCTCAGGACAGATGCCATTTTAATCATCTGCACACCTAAAGAATCACAAGTCACCCAGCCAAGAGGAGCTGTAGCTCCTGTCCCTGCTGCAGGGGGCCGGGGTAGGGGGTGGGGCACTGCAGAGGCTCCAAGGTCACGGGAGCACTGGGGAGGTGCCGGCTGCCCCTGCCCCACTGGGGCCCAGGACGGGGGGACTGGGCCATTCCAGACTGGAGATTCAAACCCCCAACTGGAGACGGATTGCAGGACCCAGGAGTGGGCAGAAAGGTCCAGAGGACTCTTCCCCCACAACCACCCATGGCTGTCGAGACGAAACCAAGGCAGCCCTCGTGACAAGCCCGGGCCACTGTGCCAGTCCTCTCCAATGAGAACATGGCACATGTCACTGCAGGCATGGATGTTATCCCACTGCCCCAAGTTCACATGCAGGGCGACAACTCACACGAGAAACGGTGACACAGATCATGTGTTGTTAGGCCCTCGATGTCATCAAGTAGTGCGCTGGGTGCTTCTTGGAAACCAGCAGAACAGACCTAATATATCAATGTTGTTTTCATCCTCTTTAAATACTTTCAGCACAGCAATAGTCCACCACGGGCCACCAGCAATCTGCTTCCAGAGGAAAATTAATTCCACAGCTTAAGGGTGGGCGACACCTGCCCTGAGCTATTTCAGCTTTTTGGGGTGCAATTACAACCTGGTGTGTTTGCTTCCTAATTTATTTCAATAAGAAGCACAGTGAAGTTCCCTAATACCTCCTTAAAATAGACAAACCACAAACAAGCTGACAGAAAACTAGTCTCACTCCCCAGGAGGAGAAATGAAGGTGTGGGAGCCAAAGGAAGTCCTTAGGGGGCCTTGCTCGACCTGCCCTGGGCCGTCTCTTCGCTCTCGGCACAGACCAGATTCCTTGTTCTCAAGACTAAAGGTCACACTCTCCCCTCAGGGACACCCTGTCGTATTCTCCCATTTCTATCCCATTTCATTCTCCTCTGACACTCCCACGGCCTGCTTGTCTCTTGGGGACTATTTGACCAGTCTGGCTGCATCTGGGAGACAAAAACGCCCACTTGCACCAGGAAAATTGTCTGTCTCAACCCAATTCGCATTTACTAAACACACCCCAGCATTTGGACCCATGATTCCAAATTCCCACAGGCAGCAACTCCAGAGATCCAGGATGTGGCCTCAGCGCACTAGTCCATCCCCAGGAAGCCGCGAGGATGGCTGACGGGTGTTCCCAGCCCGTGAAGGCACGAACGGCCCACAGAGGCCAGCTCGGGCTCCCCCTAGCACATTGGTCCACGTACTGACATGGAGGAGAGAATCTACCAGCTCACACCGCACTGCGTGTGGCAAAAAGTCACCCACCGAAACGCGACTTCTCTTGCATACACTCAGGTTTAGGTGAAAATAATTTTAAAACTAGAATTTCCTTCAAAACTATGATTAAGATTAAGAACAACTGCTGTTTCGATCAGGTTGCTGTGATGAGGGCCCCCTGACACTGATGCGGAGTCCTGTCTGGGAGAGTTTTGTTTTCTCACATGGTCTCTGCCCCTTTCCTGCCACAGCCCAACCCCGAGCAGAACCATGAGCACGTGAAGGGGCCTGAGCCACCCTGGCGAGCCAGCCCCACTAGCCGTGTCCGAGTTCCCAAGCTTCTGAGCACCCTGTGGGGTGGCCAGGACGACCCGATCTGCTCCCTTGTCAGAGGGAGGAACCTGCATCCCCCGGCCTGGCCCTGGGATCCCACCTGCAGTCTCAGCCCCCTGGTCCCTCTGCTTGGGGGTTCAGGGCGGCTCCGGCTCATCCTGTCCGGCTCCAATCAAGCTCCCGTGGGCTCCTCGCCCTCCCTCTGTGGAGGATGCACAGGACAGGACCCACCTGCTGCTTCCTGCTTGTCCTGGGAAAACCACAATGAAGGACTCTTAAGGTCCAGGCCACGCATCTGCTGTTTCCTTACAAAGCGCATTTCATACGGGACGTGAGGGGTGTCGGTAGAGGGCTTCGCCCCCCACACCTCCCTGCTCCTTTCTCTCTGGTAGGTGGCTCTGCCAGATTAAGTTAATTTCAAAGGCAATTCAGGCAGATTCAATAAGAAAGGCCATTTGCGAAGTGTCCAGCCCCAAACACAAACCTCATCTCCTAACGAGACACCCTGTTTAAGTGAGAAGTTGTGTGTTTCTCATCTCCCGGTGTTCTGGGTACCAAGCCTGAGTGGTGGCGTTTTTTATTGTTATTATAAGGATCAGCTGGGGGATCTTGGAGATGTCCATTTGATCGGGTCCCCTCCTCCCTCCTTCTCCCTCCTTCCTTCCCTCCTCCCTCCTACCTCACTCCCTTCTCCCTCGTCCCTCCAGAAGCATTTCCTGTCTGTCCTGTGCCAATGAATGGTGAACTAGCAGAAATCAACCTTGCCCTCATGCAGCTTATATTAGAGGGAGACAGGAAACAACTAACCAGACAACTAACCTTAGAACTGCAGTGGAAGTAAAGACTGAAGGGAAGTGACAGGGTGGTCTGAGAGCCACCTGGGGCCGGGAGGGCTTCCTTGAGGAAGGATTGGAAGGAATGGGAGCTGTTAGTGAGACGCAAGTTGGGGGCAGAGGGTCAGTGGGGGTTGCAGAGGCCAAGGGAAGAGCACATGCAAAGGCCATGGGGCAGGAGCTGGGCATGTCCTCTGCCTTCCCTGTGTAGGAGGAGGGGCTGGACGAGGCTTGTGGAGTCCCTTCCATGATGTCACTGCTTTCAGGAGCCCAGCCTAGCCCAGAATCCCATTCTGATCCTAGACTCAGGCAGGGTACTGGTGCCCTAGGGATGTGTCATGAGTTCCAGAAGTTTCCCAGCCCACAGAGATGCTCTGATGAGATGGGTGCCTTAGAAAAACCAAACAGGACTCATCCTCAGCTCTGGTCTGAATCAGACCAGCAAGTCTTTGGCCCCAGTACCCAAGAAGGACCCATGAGGCAGTCGGCGTGGTGGGGGGAAGACCCAGAGCTGTAGTGTGGTGCATTCGTCTGCCCCCCGGGTGGGAAAGCAGTGGAAGGCAACGTTTATCCCAAAGCAGGAGGCAAGTCTGCATTTTCTTCGGTAGCCTTATCTTTTGTTATAAAACAGAAGCAAAGGGCTAGTAAGGTTTGGGTAATTTGGGTGACCTAATAGGGACTACTGGGGGAAAAAAATTAAAATCTTTTCCCCTCAAAAGTCACTGATTTGTCAAAATAATTTGCCACAGACGCTGAGAGGCCAGCATCTTTTAAGCTTTCCCTCTCATGAGGTGGGCTGTGAAAGTTCATCTCTTAAAACTGTGGTAAAAATCACGTGTGTCTACACCGTTGCATGTTGATGAACTTTCTGCAGGAGCTGAGAAGTGGCTATTTCGGTTTCTTAATATTCAATTCATCCTTGTTTATCTGGTCAAGAGTTTGGTGATTAATCTGCCAAAAGGCACCCAGCATTCAAGAGCACGTTTCTTCACGGGTGATGCGCCCTGGAAATGGCATCTCGGGAGCTGGAGCATCTGCTTCCAGTTCTTGAGATGCGATGTTTGCCCTTGAAAGTCACCTGGGCTTACTGCCAAATGGTAAAATAAGAACAATAACAACGCGCTCGAGACAAGGAGGTCCTGGGGCAAGAACTCTCGCACTACCACCTCCACTTGGGGCTCTGCAGGCCGTTCAGTCTCCCGGCTATTAAACATGAACGTAAGATGTCTAACACCAAGCCATTCGACCCCGACAAGGTCTCGTTCCAATCTCCCTCCTCCTCCTTCCTCAGGACGACTGGATGCAGCCAGAGGTAAGGTGGCTGCCAGCCTAAGGAGGAGCGCCAAGGGCTTTGGAAGGCCCATCATCTCAGCTCTAAACACTTCACTGTGTCAAACTGAACCAATGGACCAGAGATGCTAGACCCATCCTGTTCACTACAGCAGCCACTGGCCACGTGTGGCTATTTAAACTTACAGTAAAAATTCAGGCGCCAGACTAGTCACATCGCAAGTGCTTAACAGACACTCGTGGCAAGAGTCTACCATATTGGACAGTGCAGATTACGGAACATTCTGTCACGGCAGGAAGTTCTACTGGACGGCACTGTGAGACAGAGCAACAAGGTAATCAATATCAGGAGCAGGTGTGGACGACTTGTTAAATACAAGTACTCCTTTTAAGGAAGTCGGAGTTATGAGACATATGCATGTTGAAATGTTTTGAGGGTACGAAATAGTACAGATAAGAATGAAACGAAGGAGACGCATAATTAGTGCTGAAAGGCTTTAGCCGTGGAGGCCAGCAACGCCTTCTCCCTCTCCCTTTCTGGTTTTTCTTCTCCATCTTCTCTTTAATTAACTGTCTGACCCAATAATTAATTTGTATTCCTTTGTGGAACAGGGCAAGGGTCATGGAATACGTGAAGAATTACAACCCCTGCTGGGGGCTGGCGAGCGCAGGGTCAATAAACCCCAGGCTGCAGCCGCCAGAGTTCTGTCTGCCCGAGGTCACCGCCTGCCCGCGGGAGGCTTAGCAGGAACAGTGGGCTCCCCAGTGAAAATGGGCTCAAGTGGGTACTTCTTTGGGACGGTACATGTGAGTTTAAGTGTAGACTTAATAAATTAGTCTGACACTCTGAGCTCAGTAAATGTGATTTTTAAAATTAACTCCACTTTAAGTCCTGATTCCAAGGTTTTAAGCCCATTTCTCTGTCTCTCACACCCCATGTAGGAGGCCATATTCTGGGCGGACAGGGCATCTTCCTGCAGGGATGGAAAGTCTCAGCCAGGCTCTGCCAAGACAATCTGGACCCATGGCCATAGGCCACAGCAACCACACAGGGCTGGTTTCTGGGGTCCACCCCTTGGCTGCCCCTTGGCCCACCACCACATCCCATGTCCACTCAAAGTCCCCTCCTGAAGGCCAGCCTCGCGCCCCAAGATCCCACAGCCACGTCCTCACCCCTCGCTCGTGCTCCAGTCACTGGTGGTTCTAGTTGGTTTGTTCCCTCTTCGTCTATCCTTCAAATAAATGGCAAAACCATCTTCACAACTTATCTCCCAAAACGAAATCAGTTTCATGGGGCCTGAACAGCGTGCTACCCAAATCTCTCACAACCCTGGATGCGCTCATTTTCGCATGCCCTTCAGAGGAGGGCCCTTCAGAGATGTCCAGATTGAGCTGAGGAGCCAGGCCTTTGCAACCGTCCCGTAACTGTCACCGACATGGTCAGTGCTGATGGAGAAGCTCAGCTGTCCCTATTGGTATGGTGGGTGGGGCGGCCTGGCCCAGCCCCAGCCTGGGGGTCTGGAGGCGCATGACAGCATGACTACAGTGGGCTTTAAAGTCAAGGTGAGACCTTGAAAGGAGGAGGAGAATTCAGATGAGGAAGAAAGACAGCAGGAGTAGGCAGGCAGGTAAAGTTTGAGTTGTGCTATGGGCTGAAGTGTCCCCCCAAAATCCATATGTTGAAGTTCTAAGCCTCAATGCGATGGTGTTTGGAGAGGGAGTCTTTAAAGAGCTGATAAAAGTTAAATGAGGTTGTGTGGGCAGGTCCCCATCCAATTTGACCGGTACCCGTATAAGAGCAGGACACAGACACTCGCAGAGGGACGGTCTTGTTAGGACACAGACGATGCCATCCACACACCATAGAGGGAGGCCTCAGAAGAAACCAGCCCTGCGGACACCTTGATCTCGGACGTCTGGCCTCCAGAACTGTGAGAAATAAATGTCTGTCGTTGAAGCCCAGTCTGTTGGGTCTGCCCTGGCGGCCCTAGAGACTCACTCAGGTAGGAGAAGCTCCACTCGGTCTTCCTGTCTCTGCTTCCTCAGTGAGGCCCTCCCCTGGTGGCAGTAGCTTTCAATTTGTGCCATCAGCCTCTCCCTTCCCAACACTTCTAAGCGCACAGACAAAACGGAATAAGATTTTCCCAGGCTCCCTTGCTCTCTGGTTTTAAAGAATAGCTTGCTTGTCTAATTACTTTGAGAGTATTAATTTCATCACTGTTGCTGACTTAATCAGCAAACTTCATTTACAATTCTATAAACTGCAAAAATCATTTGCTACTGTCATATCATTATAGGAAACTTGTCAGCGCCTGTAAACCCAGCCGATGGCTCTCATTTCACCAAGTTCCAGAAAATCCATACTGAGCCAGAACCAACTGGGTGTAAATGGAAGCTGTTTTTAGTTCCTCATTTAAAATGCCTTGTGGCTTGGAGCCATGGAAAAAGTAGAAATTGCTCTGTTAATGCTTCCGGTGTCCAATTTGGGGCTAAAGAATGGATTTTATCACCACAAAGAGAGACTCTTAGGGCCATTTCTGCCTGAGAAAAGAATGCAGTGTTTGGAGGGCTTGGCCCCTCTGAATGTCTTCCAGGGATGAGGGCTCGGCCCAGGACACCCTTGTCCCATGTGAGACAGGCTCAGAACAGCACTTAATGAAGCCACAAGTCCCCACTTCACTTCTCCCTGTGGTGCCCTCTGCATCCACAGCTGGGTGGCTGTTTTTCTCAACAGCAAATATAAAGCCAACCAGCATGTATTTCTAAAGGGCTGCATGCATTCCTTTGCTATGAAAACGCCTTACTTAACACAAAAAAGTAATTAAAAACCAAGCTTCGTTTGCACTATGGTTTTGCTGCCCGTTCACATTATATTTCCTGGAGATAACAGAAACAGGCAAGTCTTACCACTCTGCTGATGGTTTAATTTTCAGGAACTTTTAACACTACATGCTAGTATGGGAAATATTTATCCCCTTGCATTCTGCTCTCCCTAAATTTGTTTTCATTTTTTTAAAATTCATGACAATATTTGATTCCCAGAGCATTTATAAACCATGTCCTTCAAGCGAATAAATGTAAATTTCACTTCCATGACTCTGAGCTCATTTTCAAAGAATGGTTTTGGAAGCATTATCCTCCACTCTATCAAATTTTATCTTTAAAATGCTTATTTCCGTTCTTCTTGCAACAATGGTGATGTACATGATGGATGATTTTAAAGCCTCTCGCAGTATAAATGTGCTGTAGAAACGCTAAATGCTAATAGTTACATAAACAAAGAGACGGAACCACAATCGGAGAAATGTAATTTCCCTTTCTCCTCACAAGCCACACAACTCCCAGCTGGAGGAGCCGGGTCTGACGTCCAGGCCGCCGTGGAGTGCCTAGGACCCGAGGCTGCCCAGAACTCTTTCTTAAGGTCAGCACAGCTTATGATAATGAATATGGAAAGGTTACTATTGTTGTCTTTTGTTGATTTCTTCTAAAAAATGCAGAGAAGAGAAAGGTCACTAAGCAATGTGCCTAAGCTGGTTTGGAATTCACTAATCCAACAGTGAGTAAAATAAAAAGGTGGGTGGGGGGGCTTATAAAGCCCAAGTCAGATGAGAAAATAAGAGAAGTGGCATCTGGTTTCAAGCTGTCTTTAGAGAGTTCAAAGATGAGGGGGCGGGAGCAAGGAAGGGACAGAGCTCGTGGAGCTGGGCCACCGAGCCAACACCGACCGACATGAGGAGCAGCCAGTCAAGGAGGACTGCTCGCGCATGTGACATGTGAGTCTGAGCCAACATCAGCATCCAGTGCGCTCGTCCGCAACACTCCTATGGACAAATTCCTGTGGCCAGAACTTGTCACAACAGCAAGCTGGCGTCACAGTCTTTTAATTCCATGAAGACGTGAATGGAGGCAACAGCTCAGAGGCTGAGAAGCTCTCACACTGGACCCGACTCTGAATCTCTTTGGAAGGCTCCTTTCCCATCTTTCCACTAACAGCAGCTGTGGTTAGGGGAGGAACACCCGCCAGACCAACACATCAGCGTCGCCTCCTCCAGGCCCTGCCCCTGATCCTGACACTGGATGCCCCTGCTGGTGCTCCCATAGCCCCTGCTCTTGCTGCTGTCAAGGCATGTTCCACATGACATTGCTTTTCCTCCTGTGCCTGGGTCTGCTCGCCCCAAACCAGATGCCCTGGAGCACAGGCTTTACCTCAACTGCCAACATGACATCCATAAGAAAACAATGGAAGTTATTATTCTTTACGTGAAGTTATTGTATTCAGCACTCTTTCCTCTATAAAGAGAGGGAATCCATTTAGGCAGTACAAATGGAAATGCCAAGGGATGTATTAATTTTTAGAAACTTTTCCAAGGAAAACCCAAATCTCTGCTTGCCCTCCTGTGCTTGGTATGGCTCGAGCACTAACCTAGTCTGGAGTCAGACTGGGAGGCTCCCTCTGGCATCAGAACATGGTCCTGACATCCAGAAACGTGGCTTCCTCCTGCTGTCCTGGCCTCACACATTTCACTGGACACAGAAGTCCCAGTGAGGGCTGGCCCAGGCAAAATATAACAAAAAGTCATCTTTGATGTGACCATCTTTATCATTCATTTCTCTCTCTAGAATGATTCTTCCCAACTGAGTATTCCCACAAATTCTTTAAGTCTCGATTTTCTTTTAATGTAATTCATTCAACTGGGGCAGAGGTGAACACGTGGCTGAGGAGGCATTCTGCTGCATCGGCAGCGTCCTGGGCACATCAAGTGTCCCGTGAGAGTTCGTCTCTTCATCCGTTTAAGGAAGGCTGGACTCGTTTACTCAGGTCTGGAGAGTCTTGTCTGGGTCCATTGCAGAAACGTAAAGTGATTGTGGGCCGCCCTGACTGTTGCTGTTTTTCCTAGAGGAAACACCGACGGTGGCAGGTCTCAAAGACATGACTCTGTGAAAATGCAAGCACTCTCATGCAGTAATGGTATTTTGCACTGAGATGACCCCCAAGCAGAATCCATGCCCTGTGGATGGTTTCCTGTGTCATCTCTTCACGAGCTGACATTTGGCTAGTGTGTTAGTTTGCTGTGGCTCACATAGCAAAGTGGCAAAGACTGGGCAGCTTAAAACCACAGAAATTTATCGTCACACAGTCCTGGAGGCTGAAGTCTGAGATCAAGGTGTCAGCAGTGTCGACGAAAATAATCCATAACCAATCTATAAACGAAAATTTGGGTGAGTTTATTCTGAGCTGAAATCTGAAGACCATGGCCCGGGGCCTTTCTTCCCAAAGGAAAAAAGGGCACCAAAGAAGTGAGGTGTACAGAGTGGTTATATACCCCCAAGCAGGACGTTTCACATATGATTGAAATGTCCCTCCCACAATAGTCACAAGATTGCCCTGTCAGCACAGCTCTTGATGGACACAGCAGGTAGTGGGTCTGCTATCTCAGAAGGCGTAGCAGGAGGCAAGCCTATTGTCTCGAGCTGGCCGGTCACAGGTGAGTGCAGCAATCAGTTCCCAGCCTAAGGAAAGATGCTTAATCCTTAAGAAGATGCCAACGTTGGGGGGAGGGGGGGGCGGAGTTGCACCTTTATCTCAAGGGCCTTTGTTCTTGCCATAGGGAATATCTAAAGCAGATATACAATGCATGCTCAACAACCACGGTCAGGCCCTTTTGGAAAGACAAGGTCAGGCCGAATTAGGTTTATACCAAATGGCTTCCTCATATTCTCCAGTATATCCCATTGCTTGCCATTTGTATTTGTCAGCAGGGTTATTCCTCCCGAGGCCTCTCTCCTGGGCATGTAGATGCCGTCTTCTCCCTGAGTCCTCACACGGTTGTCCCTCTGTGCACATCCCTGGTGTCTTTCTGTGTGTCCAAATATCCTCTTCTTAGAAGAACACCAGTCACACTGGATCAGGGCCCACCCATATGACCTCATTTTACCTTCACCACCTCCTTAAAGACCCTGTCTCCAAATACAGTCAAATCCTGAGGTCCTGGGGTTTAGGACTTCAACATATGGATTTGGGGGACACACAACTCAGTCCATGACAGGAAGAAATCTCAGGGAGGAAGAAATCATAGAGTCAGGTAACCCGTGCCGACCCTGGATGTAGGGGTCAACCAAACTTCTACCTAAAGCACAATGGGAAAGCATTGCGTAATCGCTCATTCCTGCCTTCATTTTAAAGAGAAAGAGAACAGGGCGGGGGCGGGGGCGGGGGCTGGGGGTGCGGCGGTGCCCAAAATGTAGGAGGCAACAAGCCCGGCCACCGGGTCTGCATTTCAGCTCAGCTTCCTCTCCTTCAACACCCACTTCTACAGAATGAACCTAGTCCACGCTCTCACTGCGGCGACTGCAGACGCCTGCAACGCCCTAAGGAGCTTTCCGATCATCAGAGGAAGGGGTAGGATTTCCTTTTTGTCTTCCCCTGATTTTTATTTACTTTAAAAATTGCACCACAACAACAAAGAATATCATTCTAAAAGAACAAAAATGACCCACCACCCTCCATGCAGTATTGATCTGTCTCCACTCAGGGCCGTGAGGTATTCAAAGCCAGAGACCCTTTCTTACTTATCTCCCCACAAAGTCTAGGACACGGTAGGCCTTTAACAAATGTTTGAAATTTAAATAATGCTTCTATAAAACTTTTACCTCTGTATTCTCTTCCCTGCACGTGTATATCTTTCCCATGGTCTAGTGATCGTAAGTTTTTTTTTTTACTGTTAAGTATGTATGCTAGTAAATGTGATAAGTAAATGTCTGACGTTCAGTAAATTTTATCACAAATGCCGATATTTTCAACCTCCTCCTTTCACCTTTATTTGCAAGATCCTCTCACTGAGTCTAAGGTCCCTGGAAGTCCTACACCTGCAGATCTTCCTGCGCGACCAGTATTCAAGGTGTAGCCAGAATTTTCTCATTCATCCAGAACAACAACTCCCAGCCAGTCTCGACCCAGTACCCTTATAATCAGCAGGGCACCTGCCAGTTCTCTCAGTGTGAGGTGAGTCTACTGAATGTACTCACACACAACGCAGTATTTCAGTTGTTTTATAATCATTCTCTCCGGGCTGGACTTGAAAATACCTTCATTAATCACCAAATCTGTATCCACTCAATTTATAGTCAAGCGGTTCTGAGGAACAATCACACTCACATAATTCATTCTAGGAACCACCACCACTAATCTAGTTCTGTGCCAACAAGGAGGCTCCTGAAAGAAGTTTCTGTTATGGATAGTTACTTGTTGTTCTCCATGGGAAAGCTACCATTTTATTTTAAATGCAGAGTCAATTCAGCATTAGAGTGCAACCTACAAATGAGGGAAATGGGAGAATATGTGATTTGAAGTAACGCATATTAAAAACATGAAAGACAGAAAAGTTTCTAATGATGAGGCCATGATTCTTAATAACGGATTGGGCATTTTTAACCACAGATCGCAGATGAGTAAAATTTTCCTACTTATGTCAAAAACATGACATTGTAGTAAGTGTCAGGACACATTTCAATTCTGGCCTAAAAGCCATTTTGTCCAGGACTCCAGCACTCCCCAGCACACTGCATCATACACCGGGGAGTCTGTCCCTTCTCCTTCCAGCGTCCGCCTTGGCACAGCTTCCTCTAGGCTTAGGAAGAGCAATAAGGAGACCTCACATTAAGCCCTATAGGAAAGACCACAAAAAGCAACGCATTTGAATTTCCAATTTGGAATTATGAACATTGCTGACCATATACTCATTACACATCTGACACTTCCTCAACTGCCCACATTCTTTACTTATTTGTCTCTGTGACGCCATTTCCAGAATTTGCCGTGCCTTTTCCTGATCCCGCCCTCCTGCACCAGCTAGTCTCGCCAAGGAGTGCCCTCTCCTTCCTGTGCCATTTCATGAACTCCTGCCCATCCTTTAGGAGCGGGCCTTCCCCTCGCTTTCCATTTCCTTCATACCCCTCATGCCTCTGTTAGAGCATTTCCTCTCGTTCATACCATTGTCTCTTCGTCTAGGTGCCGTGGGGAGGTACTAGCATGTGAGAACTGACCTATGCATTACAGCATCTCCAGCAGTCCTCATAGTGAAGTTCCAATAGGGCTTGAAGGGATGTCGTCTCCTCCACTAGACAGGACGATCCCGGGGTCGTAAAGCCTTCAGCTCCCATGACAACTCCACCCAGAAGCTCAGCACGTACCCCATGCTGAGCAGACGCCCAGAATGGATCCACAGATACACTAATGCTCTATATTTAAAGTTGAATTAACAGCATTGGGTGTTTCCCATTCAGTTACACACACAGTATTTTTTCTATACTTGAAAAAGTAAGACCTCTGAGGTCATTGGTGAGGGTGGAGAATGTAGGCCGGAGCCTAGAAGGAGGACTCACACAAACCCACAAAAGAGCTGTCCACCAGCTTCTAGGAGTCCATTCCATTTCTACAGGGGCTGCTCTGCACTTAGGTTAACGGACAGTGAAAGAGTCTCAAAACTATTGAAAACCATAGAAAGATTCAACTTTTAGAGACAATACAGTAGCACCTCATTTATTAGCATCAATTAGGTGAAAGTTATTCCAGATAAATGTATTTCCAAGATAACTTAAACACACCTACATAAGCGTCCACAGGAAAGGTTCACACACTTTAAATGGAAGTCTGTTTTTTTTAAAAGTATTGCTTATTTCTCTGCTGCCTTAAGCACGGTCAAATGAACAAACACTAACTTGCTCTTGATAACCCAGAGTCCCCATTTCAAACATCAGCAAGATGCTCTTTGGTGCCGGGCTGAAGGGCAAAGATGCTCTTGAGACAAGGAGGGCTATTACCCCATTCCAAATGTCCTGCTGGCAGTGAAAGGGGAGGAATATCCCCACTTTCATAACATCTTTCTGCTTTGAATAAAAATCACTTCTATACACAGAACATTTTAGAAGTTCACCAATTTATGAACACAGATGGGATCACAGAACATGGCAGTCAAGGTGTACTTAAAAATGACCAAAGAGATGTTTATTACGGGATCTCCCTGGTGTCTTCACCAATGCAAAATCCCATCTGCAGGTCATTGCTAAAGAAAGCAAAATGTGCCTCTGTTTGACATTGTAAATGATTCTCATATTGGGCCTCTGCTTCCCCCTGACGTATAAAGAAGGAGAAACTTACAAAAGAGCAACGCCATAGTCCTATCTCCCAATTATTGTTAAGAGATGATAGAAGCCTCCCCCTTGTTATCCTTGTTTTTGAAATCCTTTATTGCAAACGTTTTTGGTTTTTGTGTGTGTGCATGAGGAAGATTGTCCCTGAGCTAACATCTGTGCCAGTCTTCCTCTATTTTGTATGTGGGATGCTGCCACAGCACTGCTTGATGAGCGGTGTGTAGGTCCACAGCCAGATCCAAACCCACAAACCCTGGGCCACCAAAGCAGAGTGTGCAAACTTAACCACTACACCACCAGGCTGGCCTGCAACAAGTTCTTAAAAGCACCAATGCCCTAAATCAAAGATGCGCATGTTTGAATTCCATTCCATCCAACCAGAAGAGGGAGCACATGTTTAAAAGAAACTCCAAACAATCAGATCATCATCACAACCAGAAAAATCACATTTAGCAATAAAAATTGTACAGATTACGCTAAGAACGTATTATGATGCTTGGGGTCATAAGGAGATGTAGGCAAAGAAAGAAATAAAATTATAGAATACTAAAACAAAATCAACGTAGGCACTTTGCCTTGTATTTTGTCTGCTCTGCTGTTTATGTGAACTTGTTTTACAAACTAATGATCGTGACACAGGATGGGCCAGGGGGCCAGCAGCTTGAAGTGACATTGCCTTTTGCATAACTTCTGTCTCAGAGAAGTTCTACTGAACCCGATGAAAACATGAAAGAAGACATGTGCAAGACCAATCTTATTTTTTAAAAAAGAGCAAGAATAATCTTATTTTTTCCAGTTTTATTGAGACGAGGATGTGGAGGAAAGGGAAGCCTTGTGCCCTATTGGTGAGAATGTAAATTGGCGCAGCCACTATGCAAAATAGTATGGAGGCTCCTCAAAAAAACTAAACATAGAACCATCCAGCAATTCCACTTCTGGGTATACGTCCTAAGGAAATAAAATCCTTATCTCAAGGAGATATTTGCACCCCCATGTTCACCGCAGCATTGTTCACAAAACCTGAGATATGGAAACAACCTCAGTGGCTGTCTATGGATGAATGAAGAAAATGTCATTTACAGATATAAGTGGAATAATATTCAGCCTTAAAGAGAAGGAAATCCTGTCATTTGTGACAACATGGATGAACTTGGAGGGCATAATGCTAAGTGAAAGAATAATATTATTTTTTCCAAAGCCTAGCTGGTTTAGTTGGTCATAGGTAATTATTTTATAGTATGGTGTCTTTTTCAGCTCTTTCTCAGTCCAATCATAGCACAGAGTCCATCCATCCATCCTCCCTCCCTCCCTCCCTCCCTTCCTTCTTAGAAAACTATAACAATGACAGATCAAAAGTAGCTGTTCCATAACTCACCAAGGGTTGCAGACTCAGCCTGGGACAAAGAACAGAAGGCTTTTACTGCATGTGGGGGAATTCAAGCTTATTATGAAAGTCACTCTGGTTTCTGTTTTGTATAAGGTTATTTATCATGTAATTATTAGATAACTGTTTCCTTTCTAGGACTTTCCCTAATAGATTGTAGGTGCACAGAGGGTGGGGCCAAAGCTCATTCATTTGTGTATTTTTCATAGTGTTTAATACGCACTTTTCACAGAGCAGGTGTTTAAAAATATCTGCTAGCTGAGAGAGGGATAAAGAAATGCCTAGAGACCATATGTGCTGCAGATCACGTGATGCTGGCCTTATACCTGATGAGTCACAGTGAGGCAGATGCAAGCAAGCGTACATAATTTAGGCAGCAACGTTTCAAATAAAAAACCTGTAGTGTTTAGGAAGCCATAGTAGAAAATTTCAGAGTAAGGGATAATGAATCCACATGGAAGAAATACCAAAATTCACAAAATGTAGAAGGAAGATTTTCTTAAGGTATATCAAGTAACTAACTTGGGGTGGGGTGAGTAGGGTTCCATTTAGTCCCATACCAAGCTAAAGGCATGTGCAGTGCAGTCTCTCTCTGCTAACATTGACTTTGGCTGAGAGTAACAAAAAAGACCCAAATAACAGCTTGAGCAACACAGCAGACTTATCTATCATATAAAATTTGGAAGCTGGCAGTTCAGGGCTAATACAGGGACTCTGGTCCATGGGCCCTCCTTTCTCCTCTCTTGCTGCTCTGTTATGTGGCCTCAATTCCCAGCTCACCTCATGGATCATGATGTGGCTTCAGTTCCAGCCATCACATCTGCATTCTGGAAGCAGGAATGAGGAAGAGAAATGAAGATGGAGCGAAGACTGCCTGCATAACACACCAGCTGATATCTTATTGGCCAGAACTTAGTCGAGTGGCCACACCTTGATGAAAGGGAGGCTAGGGAATGTAGATTTTACTCAAGGTGGGGGTGGCCATGGGCCCAAACTAAACTACCAGTTCTATCACTAAGGAAGAAGAAGAGAACAGATCTTAGGCCCAGCCATGCCTACTTGGGGAGGAGGGAGTTTAAACACACTTAACATCAGAGTACAGCATTCCTGATGTGCCATGAAAGAGATATGAGCTGGGAAGGGGACAAAGAAGACAAAATTGGTGTCTCATCAGCTCGAGCTGCTCCAACAACATCACAGGCTTGGTGCCTTGAACAACAAATGCTTATTCCTTACAGATCTGGAGGCTGGAAGTCCGAGATCAGGGCACCAGCATGGTCAGGTTCTTAGTAAAGGCCCTTTTCCAAGATGGCCATCTTCTCATTGTCCCTCACAAGGCAGAGGGAGAAAGATCTCCTGTCTCTCTCTTTTACCAGGGCACAAATCCCATCATAGGGGCTCCACCCTCATGATCTAATTACCTCCCAAAGGCCAACCCTCTATTGCCATCCCATCAGGGGTTAGGACTGCAACGTTTGAAACTGGGTAGCAGACAAACATTCAATCCATAGTAATCAGAGATTTAGAACGCCAAACCGCTCTAAATCTTCCCCCCACATCTTCCCCTCACAGACAGTGTGCCAGGCACGTTTACAGTTGTCCTCTCACAGGTGATTCAGAAGGAGCAGATACACCTGTAAGAAAATGCCCATGTGGTGTGCTCACTGTTTAAAACCAACTGCATTTTCAATCTGTGATCAAAAGGGAAGATGCTCAGCTCGGGGATTTGGATTTGTTATTATCCCCTGGAGAGCGGCTCCACTGTGCTAGAGGAAATGTGTGTAGTTGGCAAAGACTTAGCCACAAAGGAGAAAAGTTAATGTTACCATTCATGCCTGTGACCAGTTTTTTCCAGTTCATCAAGGCACCTATCAGCTGAAGAGCATGCTCCTTGAAGGAAATACTATGTTCCCTGAATTCCTACTTCAGAATCATAGCCTGGTGCCTTCTCTTCTCAGCCACTCAGCACTCTAGCAGATTAGGTAAGTTTCCAAGATATCATTCCATAGGCAGGATTTGTAGGGGTATTGGCCACTGATAAAAATTTTCCATCCATCCATCCATCATCTGTCCATCCATTATCCATCCATGCATATCATCCATCCACCATCCATCCATCCATCCACCATCCATACACCTATCCATCATTCATCCATCATACATCCATTCATCCATCCATCATCAAACACCTATCACCCATCCATCCATCTACCCATTCACCCATTCATGTGTCCATCCATTTGCCCATCCATCCATCCATCATTTACCTCTATCCATCTCTCTCTCTGTTTAAAAAAAAAAAAAGATTTAAGGCTTTTTTTTTGGTGGTATCTTCTTCTAATTCAAAAGCTTACTTTCATTTCCTAATTTTTAAGAGAATACAAACTTCTCCAGAAAGTCTTTCTTCCCCTTCTCCTCTCCCATGTATTTCTCTTTTTTTATTCTCTTATATCTTGCAAACACCAGAGAAAAGTAGATTGCTGAAAGGGGAGGGTTGGACAGAGCAGAGGAAAACAATTCCAGGTCCAAATGCCCACGGAGCCTGAGCGGTTAGCTGACCTTTCTTCATAAAAAAGGCCGAGTGCCAATCTGTGCTTCATTTGTACTCCACATTGAATCTAATTATTTGGTTGTCTACCTTTAAGCTTCTCTAAGCCATAATATCTTCAGTTACCTTTTCTCCATTTGTTCTCGTTGTTTTATGTTTGTTCACTTTCTTTGTGACCTAAAATCCTAAAATGAACAAATTCCTAGTCTATTGATAAAAAAATCTTCAAATTACTTTTAGATAAGTTGTGGCAAATAGGGGAGGGGGATGGTGAGGGAGAGAGAGAGAGTGAGAGAGAGAGAGAGAGAACATCCCAGAAGCATGAAGTGTGTCTCCAGGATGAGGGCTGAGGGCCTGCCATGACCTTGAGCATCTGATCACGCAGTACTGGTGCTAGAGACCCCTGTGTGCTCTCAGTTTGGAATTCTGTCCCAGTTCTGTGTCCATGACAACATGGCCCCATTTCACACTTTCTGTTATTCTTTCCTGCTGAGAACAGGGACAAACGCCTGCTCCCCCGTCCATCCCTCCCCCAACCCCAACTCCGCTCCCCATCCACACATCTGGAATCCACTTTCAGAGAAAGCACTGTCACTTCCTCTCTACTTACCAGTGGTTCATTTTGCTAATTTTTAACTAAAAAGAGCTGTTTTTTTGCACTAGCAGAGAACATATGAGGTCTTTCTTCTTCTTTTTTTTTTTTGTAATTAAACAAATAGCTATTTATAGGAGTTCAAAACAAATAACAAACATGTCTGTCTATTACAGTTGTCTGACAGTCCCCATGCTAAACACTAAGAGAAAACATCCGTTCATTAGAGCCTGGTAATTAAGACAAAATCTACAGAACCTGGGACCTGGGAGGAGGGAGGGTTAGGAGGAGAGGGAGGGAGGGGAGGGAGACGGAGCAGGAAGAAGGGAGGAAAGAAAGTAAAAGTCTTTGGCTAATAAAATCTCAGTCGTGTCACTGGACAAGTTTGGATCTCCTCCCTCACACGTCGCATGGAACGACTGTTGACTGAAGTGTGTCACCCACATGGCCTTTTCACACTCTGGGAGCCTTGCAGGAAAACACACTGCATGGATCTGCGTGGCAGTTTTTCCTCACTCTAAGAATAAGAACCACTTCCAAGAACTTTTTTATTCAGGCCAAGAACCAGCAAATCTATTTCTATTGGTCTAATGGTCTATCTCGCTCAGGAAAAGAAAAACTTTGCTTATCTGTAAGGCATCATCTTACTATTTCGAATCCCTCATGTGGAGGGAGGGTAGAGAGGATGAAGACAGGTGGGGATACCCAGGGGAAGTTCTGTGATGACATTTCAATATAGAGAACAGGCAAATCGCCACATTTCACAAGCCACGAATTTCTCGAGTGGAATGAGTGTGTTTAAACTTCACACGACTGCCACCCCAGGGTCACACACATATAGAACTAGGTCAATGCGCTTGGAGGCAGCGGGCTGAGTCGGGGCAGAGAAGCATGAGGGGTCATGAAATGTAAAAGGAAGTTCAGGATGTCGTCACTCAGCTGCCCCACCAGGCAGAGGGCCCTGCAGCCAACGTCCTCCACGAAGGTCATTAGGGACGAGTCCCAGGAAACACTAGCCCGAATCAGATTAGGGGACAAAACAGTTCCCATGGCAACGACTGGACAAGAGCGTTGCCTGCATTTGGCATTAATTTAAAATATTTTCCCCCAGTCTCCTTGGAGTCGGTTCCGTGAAACACAAGTGCTCGCAGGCTCTCTAATCTGCAGCATCCTTTGAAATTCCATCCAGTGTCTGTTGAAGCTGAGCCAATTAATGTGAAGAGAACTCGGTGGATTGCAGAGAAGCTGGCAAGACTGTGTTTACCAATTAGTTTTCTTTTATGATGCAAATGTTGCACAGCATGCAGCAGGAATAAAAGCTAGCTACGCTGAATATGAAACTGTTAATTGCATTTTCAGAGACACAGCTACAAGGTGAAACTAATCATACAAATGATAACGGAGTTTCACCACCTACTGGGCTCTGCTATTGCGCTTTCACTAATCTGTGTTAAAACAGCCCCCATACGTCTTTGCAGGAAAGGGAAATACAGCATTTGGTATAACCTTCCAATTTTAAAGGGAAAAAAAGTGTGTAAATGTGGGAAGCAATATAAAGGATAATTTTCACTTAAAACAGATTAATAATGTTAACAAATATTATGGCAAAGGGCAGGATGGTGCTTCTTGAAATGCATTTTTTTTGCTTTAAAATTACAGAAAGGTGCATTTGCAAATGAACAGCACTTTCTGACAAGCATGGCTCAAAATGAGGGCACTCGTTAGAGAAGAAAGGGTCTCGAGAGTTATCACTGTTGATTTTCCCAACTAGGAACATCAAACAAAGAGGCCGTTCTAGAATCAAGGGAGAGAAGATAGATGTTCTGAGAGCCCAGTTTAGTGAGCACCTGGCAGCCAGGCTGCGGTGGGGGTAAGAATCTCCCTGTGTGGGAAGGACCAGGGCACAGAGGGGGAGACCTCTGCTCTAGGTCTCATTCCTGCCCTGGGAGAAAGGGATGTGCTTCCCACTAACACGTTTAAGTTACAGGGTCCAGGTCCGAGCCAGCAGAAGCAGTTCTGGAAGGGAGTGTGGTCCCATTTGGGGTACGGTTTGATTTTAAAGTGCCCCATAAGAATTTATGTTCTTTTTCTCATTTCTGTATTGACTGGCCCAGTTCTGCTTAAGTTCATGTTAAAATGCGTAGACTGAGGAACAAGCCAACAGCCAAGGAAAGGGCTGGGTGAGAGGGTGAACCCCTGTCCCGCCGTGTCCTTGTGGGAGCCCTGCCTGGGGGGTCCAGGGACATCCTTGTGCCTTCCTAAGAACGAGTGTCCTAACTTGCTGAGGACCCGAGGTGCAGCATGGAGACTAGAGTTGATGACACTGTGTGTGCCCTTGAAATGGGCCGAGAGGAGATCTTAAGTGTTCTCACAAACAAAAGGGTAACTGGAGAAAAGGAGACTGCCTGGGAAAGGATCAGAGGTGTGAGGGACACAGCCGCACCTGGCCCTTCCGTGCCAGTGTCAGAGCACTGGCCGCACTGTGAACCCTTGCAGGAGCTGCCGGACACCGCCACACCAGGCCTGCAACAGCAGTGTGGCCCACGGTCTCTAGGAGCTGAACAACCAGCAGCTGAAGCAGCCCACCAACCTGGCTCCCAGTGGAGGGCAGATGTGACAGGCCGACTCTCAGAGGCTGCTGTCCTGTTTTCTCACTGTAATAACAAGTCACTGCGCACACAGGAGTCAAAGGACTTAAGTCTCTGCTCAAGGGCAAGGACCAGACAAGATCTCCGCGTCCCTCCTTTCTGTGGGGCTTGGTCCCAGAGTAACTGCACACCCTCCCTGGCATCTGTGAGACGTAGGCGCTCTGATGCTCAATCCACGCACAACCATCACTGGCCCAGAGCCATCATGAGGGTTCCCGTGAAATTCTGAATGATCAGGGCCATGATGGAGAATACTTTGCAACACTTTGCAACTTCCACAACAGGTGGAGAAGGAGAAGGAAAAGGACCAGCCTAGTTCCCCTTGGAGCGGGCACTCTGAGACAGAGCTGTGAGTGCTCACTGCTTGAAACAGTGAAGACTGGAACTGTCCGTGTGCCTATCAATAGGCACCAATGGCTGAAGAAATGAGCACAACAGAATATTACACTGCCATGAAAAAGAAAAGGCACTGCGTGGTCAGATGTCACTGTAGCAAAAGAGCATTAGGAACTGCATGCAAATGCTGGCAGGATTTACACGTGTGATGTAAATATCTGCTGTGCCATAGAGAACGGCTGATCTGTGCAGAACTAATCCACATGGAGCTACTTCTGGGGAACGAGATTTGGGGCAATGGAGAATTTCATTGCTTATAGAAATCTGTATGGCTTGAAACTTTTAAAGTCTATAATTTATAGCATGTACCTTGGACTTTGAAATTTACCTCTGAAAATATCTGTCTCTACATGGAAATCTGTGCTTGATCTTTGTCCCACAGAGGCTGCCGGGGTTTAACAGCACCATAGATGCTGGAAATGTCCCTATTCAAATATGCCATTGCGTTCTCTTTGAGAATATAAGAAATGCATAAATGAAGTGAAATTAATTCACTAAAATTAGGAGGTAGGATTCATGACAACATGACCCACACTAGCATGAAGTAGAACAGCAGAGGTGGCTCTGCGTCTGTCACAGAGCCCTGCTGGAGGCACCAGAAGGGCGTCCCATCCATGCTCGGCTCCTGGGCAAGGGCCCTACTGACACAGACGAGACACCACATCAGGTCTCAGACTCGGAGGAGCAAAATAACATGCCTACAGGACTTAGTGATCAATTTATCTTATTTATACAGTGATTTATTTTCCTTCCTTAGTATCTTTCCTATAAAGAATTCAAGGAATGACAGAGGGAGGTTAAATTATGTCAAATAGAAAAATAAGCAGAATTTCTTGAGAGCCCCTCATATGGAAGACATAGATTTAGCAAACCAAACTGGGGAGTCAGTCACAAGCATTTGATGGAAAGCAGCGGTATACGGTATCATTCACTCACGCCCAGTCTCATCAAACTCTGCGTTTCAGGCCAGCCCAGCTCCAAACACGCCAGGCAAAGCCTGCCATGCAGAAGGAGCCCTGCCCAGCACGAAGGCACCCTGTGGTCGGTCGTGCTGCCACAGCGCCAGCCTCGGTGTCCTGGAGCTGCCCAGCCCCAGGCTGGCCGGCCGCCTGGTGTCCTGAACGCACAGCAGCTCTGCTCCTTCGACTGCCTCCTAGCTCTTCCAGACCTTCTCCTGAGGCTGGGCTCCAGGTCTCCCAGGATTCCAATGCTGCACCTGCCCGCCACTTCTGTGTCACACTTGTCCCCTGGAGAGGCTCCCACCAGCCCTGTTCAGTGTGTTTGGACCCTGGGATGCCCCTGCAGGTCCAGCACTGACCTTTCCTTTCACGTTGTTGTTGTTACCATGATTCAACGCAACTCTGTTCCTTTGTCTTAAGTCCTTGGATTCAACTCCTTGGATGGAGAGCTAGAAACAGACAGAATGAAGGGCCCGGGGAGGGTTCCTATGCCGCCATCTCCAGAGGCTCTGGGGGGACTTCCAGCGTAGGCTGCTTCCCTGAACTGGGCTTGCAGAGATGAGCAGGGTCTTACTGCAGAGGAGGGGTGAGGGCAGGTATTCCAGACAGAGGAGACCTCCAGTGCCAGAGGCTTGGAGGTGAGAAGCAGTGTGTGAGGTTGACGGGAGCCTGTGGGGATGAACCAGGGAGTGGAAGAGGGGAGGTGAGGTGGGCAAAGGACTTCTGCATCTGAAGTCACCGGAGAGCTTGACCCACAAGCCACAGGTCAGGGCTGGCTGGAGGTGGAGTAGGAGGGTGGCCAGGCAGGTGGCTGCCAGAATCAGGGCGTGCACTGGGGATGCAGTCAGTAGTCAAGGGGCTGGAACTGACTTCAGACACTTTGGAGGCAAAATCAGCATGGTGTGGTGACTTTTGATGTGGCTGGTGGGGTCCCCAAACCCTGCCAGGCCAGTGCTCCAAGGAATACGGCAGAAATTGGTACTCAGAAGGAACAGGGGATAGAGACAGGCAGGAGCAGTGACTTTAGCTGATGTCAAGTCTAGGTGGAGGCCACAGAGGAGTGGTGCTTTGCTGAACACGAAGGGCAGACAGTCACCTGGAGCCCTTAGGAGCTGACGGCACAGCTCGCACTCAGCGTTGCAATTACCTCCTTCCCGCTCCTGACTCCACTTCGCGCTGCCCTGCGGGGCTGCTGCTGGTCTCTCTCCACCTCCTCCTTCCCCTCCACTGGACCCAGCTTCCTCCACCGACATCAGCCACACAGCCCCTTTCTCTCACCGTAATTAAATTCCCTCGGCAGCCCCGACCCAGTCCTCTCTCCTTGGGACCGCAGGTGGACGTGTCTTGGCGGCGCTTCCCCCGTGCCTCAGTCACCACTTTGCCAAGGCAAACGCACTTAGTTCCTTTACACTTGTCTCACAAATAAATCCTCCAGCCTCTTAACCATTTCTGTGCTTTTCTCTGAATTTTCTCCAATTTGTTGACATCTTTGGCTTCTCAGGTTTAAGTGCCTGTATTTACTTTGTTAGGACACAGCAGCTATTAGGACAGAGCTGGATGTAATTCAAGCCACAGTAATTATCACGGAAAACAAGTTCAAAAGCATCGAATGAAAACAGCAACTAAGAAGGGAGAGAAAGAAAGAAACCCCCACAATGACCAACAGACATAACACTTTCCTAATTCAGGATAAGACAGTGAGAAACCTGACCAATGGGGTTGGCCAAAAATAAGTGTATATATTAAGAAAGAAAAGATTAGGAAGTCCTTAAAGAAAATATGTAGAAGGACATATACTGGTAATCGATACAGAATGTAGAGCCTCCAGTCCTATAGCCCCTCCTCTGGAGGTTTCAGGTCAACACGCCGTCAATACGGAACATCTGAGGAAGTGCCTTTCAACTCTGAGGTGCTGCCTTAGCTCCTATACTGGGCTCTTACCCTGGTCCCTGGAAATAATTATAAGCCCGTATCCTCACTTCCCAGGGTGGTGGCTAGTTTTTCATGTGAACTTTGAAAGGGACTGGGGCCTGCCTCGACTACTCAACTCTGCCACTGTAGCATGAAAACATCACAGGTAAAACATACATGAATGGGTATGACTGTCTTCTAATCAGGGCTGGCAGACAAAACAGCATTTCCAGTTAAACTAGGATTTCATATAATAACAAACCATGTTTTAATATGAGTATGCCCTGTGCACAACTTGCTGATTATCTGAAATTCAAATTTAACTGGAGTCCTTATTCTTAATTGCTAAATCTGATGTTATGGGCTGAATTGTGTGTCCCCCTAAAGTTCACAGGCTGAGGCCCTCATCCCCAGTACATCAGAATGTGGTGCATTTGGAGATGGGCCTTTAAAGAGGTGATCAAGGAGAACTGAGGCCATCAGGGTGGGCCTTGATCCAGTATGACTGACGTCCTTATAAGAAGAGGAGGCTTGGATACACAGAGTGACACCAGGCCTGAGCACACAAACGAAAGACCTGGTGAGCACACAGCAAGATGGTGGCCATCTGCAAGCCAAGGAGAGAGGCCTCAGGAGAAGCTAACCCTGCTGACACCTTGTTCTTGGACTTCCACCCTTCAGAACTGCGACAAAATAAATTTCGTTGTTTAAACCACCCAGTCTGGTACTTTGTTATGGCAGCGCTGGAAAGCAAACACATCTGGTAACCAATGTAAACCAATAAAACTTTATTTACAAAAACAGGTGGCTGGTGCATGGGCCAGATTTTGCTAACCTCTGTTCTGGAGCCAGTCTTGAAGCCAAAAATGAGTGATCTCGCAAGGTCCCCTTGGGGAAGGGAGAGACTGGAGTGGAGAGGTGGCTGGTGATCCCCACAGTCCAGCTTTGAAGCCTGGCCCCACCTCCACCATGGGCACTGCAGGACCAGAACGCACACTCCCGTCGGCCCCCAGCTCCATAAGACTAGACAGGTGAGGGGCATCCCAGAGGCTTCAGTCTACACCAGTTTGGAAAAGCAGCGTTGCCAGAGGCAGTGAGAGAAGACTGCTTCTGGAATGAATTCACTTTATGAAATGAAGAAGGCCTTCCACGAATGCTTCTCTTTTGCCCAACTTTACACTGTGGTGTGATGACACTGTCCCTCCACCATCCTCCAAGGACACCTCCTCCTGAAGGTCTTCTATAATCAGCCTCCAGTTGGCCCCTTCATATGAACTCACATAAGCACCCTCACTCCTTAATTCCCTCATTTCCTAAGGTAATTTACCAAGTGAAGACTAGTCAAACCCGTAACGCATTTATCACAAAGGATTCC
This sequence comes from Equus przewalskii, assembly GCF_037783145.1. Lineage (NCBI taxonomy): Eukaryota > Metazoa > Chordata > Mammalia > Perissodactyla > Equidae > Equus > Equus przewalskii. Next base: position 107,471,317 of record NC_091834.1, read on the forward strand.
ATGCCCAGGCACCTTGTTTGGGTGGCGTCTGGCTTTTGATGACAGCACAGTGGCACGTTACCCTGTCACAAGGACCTATTCCTGTGGAGATTTGGACATCAGTCCAGAATGCTTTCTGAGCACCTCCTGGGGCAGGCATTGTTCAGGGTACTTTCAAAAATAGGAAGAGAAAGAAGACATATACCCCTGGACCTTAGGAACCTACTATGGTCTGAACGTTTGTGTCCCCTCAAAATTCATGTTGGAATCCTAACTATTTAGGGAAAATTACAGAATCCATATCTCTGCTATTGATATATTTCCCCAAATATTAATTCACAAGTAAAATGCCAGGGATTATGGGACTTACATGTGCACAAAATTCAAGGGGAGGTGGCCTGGTCCGATCAACTTGGCTGTCTTGAAAAATGATACGTGATGGGAAGCAAACTGTTGGAGAAGGGTCGGCTGGGCAGTAGACGGGGTGGGGGCTGGGACTCTCCTCACACAGGGCCAGGACGCCGTGGAGCAGAGTCCTCACAGCACAGCACTGAGCATCATCCCTGTTTAAAGGCAAAGGACTCTCATACATCTCAGTATTGATTAAGATTCTTTTTATCACTCTTTTACTTAAATACTTACAAACATATAGGTAACTCCTTATGTTCATGGTTCTTACAATCATCACATAAAACAAATTTACCAACTAAAGGCAAAATCAAGGACCTGCCAGTAGCAGCTCTACTAAGGACTCCCATGTGAAAGCAGAAGAGAAATTATAACGAGAAGTCACAGGGGGCACTATTGCCTTTGTTTTAAAATCTGCCCTTATTTAGACTCTGTCAGAGATTTTTCAGTCCACTGAATGCACTGCCGGTTTAGATGTGTGGTGCGCTGGGGAACAAGACAAAACGCTGTTTATATCTCCAATTCTAGGTCAATGACAGGGACCTTTTCCAGAAGAAGAGGGCTAATGACAACACAACCCACTCTTCCAGCAGGGCCTGTGTGCAGCATAAGGAGCAGAGCCAACCGGTGACATGTGGTGGGCAGCTCTCTCAGCCCTGTATCAGCGAGCACAGGCCACCTTACACTGTGTAACAAACAGCTCCAATGGCTGCTGCAGTTGCTGGCTTGATGCTTTTGGCTTGCATGTCCAATTGGCCACCCAAGCCCACCTATTCCTGCCCTCAAATGCTTCCTGCATCTTCTGTCTGCATCTCCACTGTTGGTGGTCGTTCAGGCTGCAGCGGTGCCTTCTGGGCTTGCTGGTCTCCTGTTAGGGGTCTCCAGCCTGCCTTCTCCTCCTCCGGCTCCATTCTCTCCTAGCCTCTCCCTCAGATACCACCAGAAGGGACTTCAAAAGTGGAATTTCCCTACTCAGAAACTGCTAGTCACTCCACTTGCCCACAACATCAGGCCCAAACTTCCCAGACATGGGGCATGAAGTGAAGCCCCCATGACCAGAGGCTGCCCCACACATGCACTCTGTGCAGAAGCCACACCCAGCAGCTGGTCAGTTCCTCTGTGCCTGCAGCACGCCAGGCCCCTCCCGTGCAACAGCACCTCATCGGGGGGCTACCTCAACACCCACTTTCTCAGAAAGGCAGTCACGGTCTCCTCAGCCCACCCCACTGCAGTTATGTGGTTCACATGCCTGCTCATCTTTCTTCTCCTCAATCCATCCCAGTCATTTAAGTAGCATCTCTGCCTGTCTTCCTCCACATGGCATGTGCCACAGTCATCTGTGTCTTTAACACTTAGCTCGGGACACCCATACTGGGTAAGAGTTTATGATTTCACATGGAGTGACATGGGTGAGGGCTCAGTACTTACTCCTCTCTCCTCTGCTCCCCAGACCAGACAGGGCCAGGGCTCAGGTCCTAGGACAAGCAGGTTATCCACCACAACCCCACCAACATTCAGCCTGCAGTCAGAACATCTAATTATTGGGGGTCGGGCAGCTGCCCAGGGGCTCCCACAATGCCGTACGGCTGATCCGTGATCACTAGACCCCATCTGAACTGCTCAGTCAAATGCAGAGAACCACAGCCACAGTGAAGAGAAATGTAAGCAATGTAGAAGTGGAAGGAACCCGAGGAAGCAGCTCCTCTACTGCTTCCCACTTAAAAACAAAGGAGGGGACTCTGTTAAAATGAAATCCTGTGACACTATTTACATAACTAAAAAGTAAAAGGCCAGGCCTTCATGGGACCTTGACAGGGGTAAGGAGGGGTCAATATGGAATATCACTGGGACTTTACGTAGCTGCCCATGTCCTGTCCTGCTCCATCCCAGTGCGATGACACCTGGAGTTCCTCAGGACACAGTGTGAGAGCCACTGCTCTTGGTCAACCCAGAAGTTCAGAGGTGAAGAAACAGGTCCAGAGACTTTAACAAGAACTTGGGGGACAGCAGTGATGAGAATACATAGACCCCTTCCCATGACTCCCTACATTGCCTACAATCTCCTACCTTCCTCACCTTTGGTTATCCCATAATTTCATAGTTGTTCTGGTTACTCCTTAACACTTCTTAGATGCACAAATCAACCAGAACACTTTTTAAAAAGTACTATTTTGAAACTAAAGCTGTGTACATTTCTCTAACAGAGTAAATCATACTATTACGGTGAAATACATGGTGAGTAATCACAGTCCACAACACAAAGACCATGACTTCACTATTACAGAGGAAATAGATCCTGCACCAAGATAATCACCTAGGATGTCCTAACCACTCAGGGGTGTCCTAACCATTCAGGGGTGTCCTAACTGCTAGGGATGTCCTAATCACTCAGGGGTGTCCCAACTGCTAGGGATGTCCTAACCGCTGGGGATGTCCTAACCACTTGGGATGTCCTAACCACTGAGGATGTCCTAACCACTTGGGATGTCCTAACCATTCAGGGGTGTCCTAACTGCTAGGGATGTCCTAATCACTCAGGGGTGTCCCAACTGCTAGGGATGTCCTAACCGCTGGGGATGTCCTAACCACTTGGGATGTCCTAACCATTCAGGGGTGTCCTAACTGCTAGGGATGTCCTAATCACTCAGGGGTGTCCCAACTGCTAGGGATGTCCTAACTGCTAGGGATGTCCTAATCACTCAGGATGTCCTAACCACTCAGGGGTGTCCTAACTGCTAGGGATGTCCTAACCACTAGGGATGTCCTAACCACTCAAGGAAGTCTTAACCACTGGGGATGTCCTAACCACTCAAGGATGTCCTAACCACTCAAGGATGTCCTAACCACCCAGCGATGTCTTAACCACTAGGTATGTCCTAACCACTAGGGATGTCCTAACCACTAGGGATGTCCTAACTACTAGGGATGTCCTAACCACTCGGAATGTCCTTACCACTCAGGGATGTCCTAACCAGTGGGGATGTTCCACACACATATAATCCATCAAGAGAGTCAGACGCAACAGCATCCACAAAGTTGGGAGGAAGTCAGCAAAGCTGTGGTCAGGTTTGGAAACCTCCCATACTGTTGTCTTTTCAGTCAGACACCAGAGATTTACAGCATTTCTGAGCTGGTTATATTCAAAGCAGCATAAAAAAGCCCCCACTTTCCCATAGCCCTAAAGTTGGAGGCTTCATTTATATTTCAGAAGTGTAAAATGAAAAAAATCCATTTTGAGCTTCAGGCATAGAACATTTTTATAAATAACTAGTCTATCGTAGAAAGACGGCTGAATGTTAGAGTCCATGTTGAACTGGAGCTCTTCCCGGTCCCCTGCGATGTTAGAGTCCCCATGGTACTAGCTGCTCTGCCCACCTGTCCTCTCCTGGTCAGACCAAAATTCTCTCAACATTGGTAAGGCTGAAAACCCCACAATAACACCTGCCATCACAAAATTTTTTCCAGAAATTTCTGGGGATCAGGTTACGTCGGTATATTATTTTGAATGACAGTAAGCTTGCAAAGCCTACACAAACAAAATCAGAGGTGAAAAATTTGCTTGAGGGGGAAAGCATGAGAAAAAAAGAGCAGGAGCTAAAAGTATAAAAACTAAGAAGAAGAGTAAAGAGAAAGAGCTGAAGATAAGTGGCACCCGGGACTCATGGGTTCTCTTTCTCCCCCAGATCCAGGGAGAAGTCACTTCAGGGAAGAGAGGGAGAATGGGGAAAAACAGGCAGAGAGACAATAAGCAGAACGCCAGCGCAGTCTAAAAATGAAGAGAGATTCTGGAGGAACAGGACAAAAATTAGGAACAAGAGAAAGAGAAGCTAATTAAATTACCTGATTTTAATTGGGGGAAAAAAAAAGACCAAAGTTTTAGAAGGAAAAAATAGTTTTGTCCTTCAGAGGAAGGCCCTGAAGTTTGAAACACCAGTTCATGGGCTGTTCCTCCTCCATCCTGCCCAAGGGTTGTCACCCTCGACGGCTGGAAGGGTCAGCCCTGCACCAGCCGAGTGGGTGGTGGGCAGCCAGCAAACGCTCACTTGAAGGGAGCAGCACTGTAGGGGAAGAATCCAAAATCCACAAAAGGAGAGTGAGCACAGAGCATAAGGAGAAGCCACACTTGCCTTCCTGTTTAGGAGACCAGGACCTCCGAGAGGGATGAGGGCCACAGTCGTGCCAACACTGCAAAGATCACCTGGTGGAAAATGGATCCAAATCAGAACATTGGGTTATTAGCTCAAATCAACCGGCTGACATCATCCACCAAGAACTGTCACAATGCCCAGCAAGTGGGTGGAAAAGCCAGACTACATGGTGACTGACGTACAACTGTCTGTCTGTGCTGTTACTGCGGCCCTCCCACCACTTCTCAGGAGAGCAAACTGTCTGTCCCCAGCGTGCTGTCTCCTCTGTGCCCCCCTTCAATTGTGAGATCTTCCTCCTCAAGCACCCTCTTCACTCTACCCTAGAGTGAGCAGCCACATTTCTCAACATGGGAGCTCCTAAATTCTGAAGGCCCCCTGTGGCACCAGAGAAAGATATTGGCTCTCTGTCTCCACTTCCAGACACAGAGCTCCTAACACCCTCAGATTCCCTGACTGATAAGGATGATACGGGCATCTTTGTTCTAGTGAGGCAACTCTGGGTGGGCCCCTAGGGAGCTTTAGGATGGGGCTGGTCACCAGAAAAGCCAAACCTTGATTAGAAGCCAGAACTTTCAGCCCCAATCCCCAGCCTCCAGGGCTGGAGAGAGGGGCTGAGGTTGAATCAGTCGCCAATGGCAGATGATTTAATCAATCATGCCTAAGTAATGGCACCTCCATAAAAACCCCTAACCAACAGTTTGGAGAGCTTCCAGGGTGGTAAAAGCTGGAAGTGCTGGGTGGGGGGTGCCTGGAGAGCACATGGGAGCTCCCCGACCCACGTGCCTGGCCCTGTGCCTCTCCTGCATCCGGCTGTTCCTGAGCTGTACCCTTCATAATAAACTGGTAATCTAGTAAGTGAAGTACTTTACTGAGTTCTGTGAGCCTTTCTAGCAAATTACTGGACCTGAGGAGAGGGGGATGGGAAGCCCTGACTTACAGCCCGTCCATCAGAAGTTTGCGTACCATGGGACTTATGACTGGCATCTGAAGTGGGAGGCGGTCTTGTGGGGCTGAGCCCCTAACCTGTGGGGTCTGCACTAACTGCAGGTAGTGAGTGTGAGAACTAGAGTGGCGTCAGAGAAGCAGAGTTGGAGAAGTCGTGTTGGAAAAGACACCACACCCAGCCTAATAAGAAGAGATTATGCAAATGATCCTTCCACTTGAAAAGGAAGAGAAGCTCTTCACCCATCTCTCCCCTGCAGCTGTTCTCATCAAGCAGAGACTGATCCAGACAGCAAGCATCAGTCTTGGGGGCTGGGGGTTCTGCCACCTGCATCTACCAGCAGTTAGAAACAACCAACCCACATGTTTCTCCTCCTCACAAAGCAGTAAAGTATCTGATAAAAATGGGGAGGACGTGGGGCTGGCCCGGTGGTGCAGTGGTTAACTGTGCACATTCTGCTTTGGCGGCCTGGGGTTTGCAGGTTCAGATCCCGGGTATGGACCTGTGCACTGCTTGCCGGGCCATGCTGTGGTGGGCGTCCCACATAAAAAGTAGAGGAAGATGGGCACAGATGTTAGCTCAGGGCCAGTCTTCCTCAGCAAGAAGAGGAGTTGGCAGCAGATGTTAGCTCAGAGCTAATCTTCCTTGAAAAAAATAAATTGAAAAAAAATGGGGAGGACATTATACATGTAAATGTAATTAATATACCAATTTCAAATATAATCAAAGACGTGTAGAGAGGAAACATATACACAAATAATAATAGTTATAATATTGTGTTAGATTGGAAGAAACATTTTCCTGAACAGGAGCAACACCCAACTGGGGTGACAGTGGAAAGAATGAGCAGAAAGTACCCACGGTGACTAGTTCAGAGGTAGAATTTCCATGCTGAAATTTTACCTTCTAATCGAGACTGGTTACTTTTTAAAGGTAAAATAGCACAGAAACAAACTCCCCCAAAGAGGCAAGTAACATAAACAGACTGAGAAACCCGTGAGAAGAAACACCACCACTCACGCACCTTTCCAACCACAGGGAAATAGGACACAGAGCTGAAACTGTCTGCTTTGGGGTGAACTGCGTCCCAGAAAGATATGTCGGAGTCCTAACCCTCTGTTCCTGGAAATGTGACCTCACCCGGAAATAGGATCTTCCAATTTGATCCAGTTAAAGCGAGGTCATCCGGGTGGGCCTAGTACAATGTGACCGGTGTCCTTATAGAAATGGGAAATTTGGACAGTGACGCAGGGAAGCCAGCCATGTAAGACAGAGCCGGGCGGGGGGGGGGGGGAGGGAGTGCGCCTCTACAAACCAAGGAACCCCAGGGACTGCCAGCAACAGCAGACACCAGGAGAGTCGAGGAAGGACCCTCGCCTGGAGCCTCCAGAGAGAGCCTGCCCTGCGGACAGCTGGATGTCAGACTTCTAGGCTCAGAACCGTGAAACGTTAAACTTCTGTTGTTTTAAGCCACTCAGTTTGTGGAACTTCGTTATGGCAGCTGACCCGGGGAGGAGCAGGCCCCAGGGCCTTGCTCAGGACCGCAGGCGTTCTCTTTCTGGAGGTCTTTCTTTCTTTTCCACCCTGTGCTCGTTAAATTGGAAATAGAAGAGAAGGAATCATGTTAAATAACACCACCAAGTAGTTTGTAGTAGATGCTGACAATGCGAAGATAACGCGTTGATTCCACAAGCCACGGGTGGAGACACCAAAGCCCCAGGCTCGAACACCGAGACGACGCTGTCTTTAACATCCTCCTAGTCCGCCTGGGTTTTCTAAAGTTTAAAACAGAACCAAAGATCTGTTCCAGAAGACTCTGTGTGATCTGACAGACCACCTTGATGCTGCAGCGATAGAAACATCAATGCCGAGACGATCAATTTTACATCACACCTTTCTGAATTTTACTTCGTTCCTGTGCTCACTCGGCTCCCATATTTGACATTTGGGATCCATTTTGTTTTCAAGGAAGGACAGGTCTCACCAGAGCGTACAACAGCAGAGTAAAGCCACAGAAATGCCCTTAATTGTGATAAAATATTCATTTATAACCAGTATGACTGTGCCAAATGCTGTCACTTGTGATAAAATGGTATCCACAAATGAGAGTGTGAAAAAAGCCCTTAAAGCTTATTTTTTTCCTTTGCTTATGTTTATTTTTGAAATGGAAAGATATAATAGTAATGCATATTCAGAAACTGGGAAATGAATGCTTTCTCTGACTTTAGAAAAAAATAAATGAGGAGTGAGCAAAGGATATTCTCTGGAAATGGCTCTCACACACACTTTCCAAAAGGCATTTTAACCTTCAGTGTTAGTCTTCATTTGTTGAAAGAAAAGAAAAGAGAAACGTTAGGAGCTGCTAAGTAAAGTGACAGATAAACTCGGGAAAACTATTTAAATCATCCAGGAGCAAAGGGAGCAGGAAAGAGAAGGCGAGATGTCTACAGCACCGCATGTCAAGCGCTGGAACTGTCACCATACAGAGCCCCAGAGCAAGGGGCCACCGTGGAGCTGGAGCCCCGGGAACCCGGCAGCCTCCGTCTCCTTTGTATCTCACTCTCGACACAGGAGGAGGCTCTGGAGCAGCTGCACGGTCACTCTCACGGGACCTTCAGCTGTCTTCTGCACCAGCGATGAGCAGGAAGGCAGCCCGTTTCAGGGGCTGCTGTGGAGCCTCCGCTCCCCTTCAGAAACCGGACCTCACGCAGGACGGGGCCTTTCTCTCCCGCTGGCCCCACAACCAGCTCCACATCCTAGCCCTGGCTGAGCACGGAGCCACAACGGCACTCCACTCACCTCTCGTTAACTTCCTGCTTTCTGTAATTACTGCTTCTCCTGGGAGCATGAAGATGCCCTCTGGAGGAGACAGCAAAGGCCAGCGGGAAGGGCAGCCGATGCTCCGATGATTGCCTGCACCTGCCCTCAGGGACCACCTTAGTGACAGTCCCCTCTCCCCAACCACTCCTACACTCCTTTGCTTCTTGGGCTTTGAGAACGGCAACACTGCATTTGTGTGTGTCATGGCAGCTCTCGTGGCAGGAGAAGAGTGTGCTGTGACACCCCACACACTCACGTCCCGAGCAAGCAAGTCCTCCGCTGGTTTAAGTAGGACCTGGAGGGAGCCTGGGACGCAACGTGGCAGACAGCATCCCCGGCTCTCAGTGCCAGCTGCCTCTGCACATTCACTGTGGCGCCTACACCACTGTCACGGGAAAAGTGGCCCCTACTGGACACACCTCAACTTCAGGCAGGAAATCTCATCTTATTTACTTATTAAATGATGAGGCCACATAATAGGTGACTATTCTCAGCTCCCAAGAGGACATAAGACCAAGCAAATGAACAAACTTAGAATCTACTTATTCATATACATATAAAATACAGCTCTATGAATCAATTAACCAGAAGTATATCTTACGTCTTTTAAACAAGGTCCCATAAATGTCTGTGGTTTAAAATATTTATCCAAATAATCCTTCCAAAGCCGTCATTTGGACATGGAACAAAACACAAGGACCACAACAGCAGGACCTGCCTTGTCCCTCAAGAAGGTGGCCCTGTATTTTGGTAGAGCATTGGAAATGCAGCCAGAAGAGTGAACCAACTTAGGCATCAAAAATTATATCTCCAGGTACCCGGCTTGCTTCAAATTTAATTTAAGGGGGGCTGGCCTGGTGGTGCAGCGGTTAAGTACACACATTCCACTTTGGTGGCCCAGGGTTTGCCGGTTCGGATTCCAGGTGCAGACATGGCACCGCTTGGCAAGCCATGCTGTGGTAGGCATCCCACATATAAAGTAGAGGAAGATGGGCACAGATGTTAGCTCAGGGCCAGGCTTCCTCAGCAAAAAGAGGAGGACTGGCAGTAGTTAGCTCAGGGCTAATCTTCCTCAAAAAGAAAAAATTTAATTTCAGGGGCCAGTTATTTCTACAGGAAAACAGTAAAAAAAAAGTGTCGACATTGAAGAGATGCTGTGGAATAGTAGCAAATTAATGTAGTGTATGTACAATATCTGTTTATGCCACTTGAGTCCTGTGTGTGTGTGTGCATGTGCATGTATTTCAGAATTAAAGTCTAGAGAAAGCAAAGGTAAATCAAACTAAGGGAATAAAGTCTATAATTAATAAATCCTCAGTCTGAAAAGATGGACGCTGAAGTAGAAAAGACAGGTGCACAAGTTGTAAATCATACATACAGAGTACCTAAGTGCATATTTGGCAATTGTTTCATGTATTAGAATTAGATTGGACCCAGTTGAGGCTCAGACTAGGTAAATTTAGCACGAAGCGCACTTAATGCAGTGCGTGGTAACTTTTTACAATTGCAAATGCAAGTGATTCTAAATACACTTGGGCATAAATTCACAGCAAGGCCTGCATTTGTCTCCCATTGTCACTCAGGCTGACACTTGGAGTGCTGACTGTCTTAATGAGGTGACCGAGTAGAGCCCTGGGCCTGGATTACCATGTGTCCAACCTGGCATGGAGGACACTGAGTCATTCGTAGCCCTCCGTACTCTTCAACGATGGGCTAAGGAGCTGTGCTCCTGCACCATAGAGAGAGACCGATGATGACGCTTATTTCTATAGTCCACAGAGGAAGGGGAAAGTCTCACCATAAGAAACTTCTAGGAGTTGTCTTTCGGGATGTGTCTATCCAGTACTTTTTCTGGAAGTCACTGATGCAATTGGCTGCTTCTATGTCCAGGTGCTATGCTCGAGAGCAGAAAAAGGGTTTGATCTGGAGGTCAGAACAGTTCTGGGCCAGAGGCAGGCATCTGAATGACATCAGTTTAAGCAGGAGCTGCAGCCAGGCTTGATGAAGTGCTGGAAGGCCAAGCGTGGCCTGTGGACCCACATTTGCCTCTGGGACTAAGGAAGAAGAGGCACAAGAGAGGCAGGAAAAATCAAGCCAGTGATTGGCCGGAACAATGACTTATTTTAGCCCTGTTGCATAGTTTAGAATTTGTCTGGCCTGTGTCTCGGTTCCTGGGAGGGAACCTCTAAATCCTTGGAATTTCCACACGGCAGGAGAGTCTGTGTTATCCGTGGTAGGCCCCTCGGACCACACCTGATGGTTGATGCTCATGAGGTGGCTCAGGATGGGGGCTGCCATACAGAGAGACCAACCAGGAGATGGAGGTTGGGGCTTTGACTGACCCCAGGGCCATCAATCAGGCCTCCACAACAAAACCCCAGTGACTCATCAATCAGGCCTCCACCATGAAACCCCAATGAAAGCTCTAGACACTGAAGCTCAGGTGAGCCTCCCTGGTTGGCAGGACTCTGTGTACTGTCACACACTGAAGTGCCCGGAGGGTGCTATGTCCTGGCTCTACAGGGAGAGGGCACAGGAGCCTCGTGATGGGGACCCACCTAGACCTCACCCTGTGTGTCTTTTCTTTCAGCTGGTCCTGATTTGTATCCTTTTTTTGCTGTAATGAAATGGTAATCATAAAGACAGCGCTTTCCTGAGTTCTGTGAGTGGGGGTTGTGGGAACCCCGAATTGGTAGCCAGTTGGGCAGAGAGTAGGTGACCTGGGGACCCCCAAACTAGCAGCTGGCATCTGAGTGAGGGAAGTCTCCTGGGGCAGTGCCCCTCACCCAGGAAGTGTGGCTAACTGTGCATGGTTGGGGCCAGAATTGTACTGCTGCCCCTCAGTGTCTCCCCCAAGGGAGCCCCCATCCTGAGCCACCTCATGAGCATCAACCATCAGGTGTGGTCCAAGGGGCCTACCAGGGATAACACAGACTCTCCTGTCGTGTGGAAATTCCAAGGATTTAGAGGTTCCCTCCCAGGAACTGAGACAAAGGCCAGACAAATTCTAAACTATGCAACAGGGCTAAAATAAGTCTGTAAAGCCTGTGGCTCAGTCATTCCCTCTCCAGGAGAAGTGGGGGGTGCTGCTGACACACAGAGTAACTGACATGGGCCCCCAGATCGAGTGTCAGGGACCAAGGAACTGGGAGTCAGGGCGGTGGTTGGATTCCTCACCCTACCCCCAGCATCGTCACCCCTCCGGAACTGCGGTAAACCTGAATAGCGTCTGTGGTCACACAGGGGCCTGGACCTCCTGCGGGCACACGTGCTGGGAGCTGCTGATAACGAGCACTGGAGGCAGGAATCAGCCACACGAGACTGGCCAACATTTGGTGGAGTGGACTTTCATTACTCTTGGAGCAGCTTTACGTAAGTACACACAGAAACATGCTTGTCAGTCAAAATTCTACACAGAATTCTTCCCTGCTATGTACGTTGAACATAATGCTATAGTTGAAGACTAGGATCAATTTAGTAATTCTTCTTAAAATGATGGTCACGTTTCTTTTGGATCACCAACTCAAAACACATGGCCTGCCTAGTATGTCTGAGCTCAGGAGGACCTAAAATTTGAGCTCAAACTGTCTAGAACATCTAACATGCGCACTCATCTTTAGAAGAATCCATGTGGCAAAAACTTGCACTTTTAAATACTCTAATTTTGTAATCAACAAGTATCTTAATTATAAACCTATAAAGAGTCAAAATGGACTTCAGATTGAAGCAAATGTAAAAACAACACAGATGCTGCCCTGGTCTAATGCATAAATCTGCTAAATAAAATGCGTCAGACAAGGACTGTGATAAACTACTAAACTTGAAAGGAAGAGAGGGAAATCCTCAGATGCCAAAAACAGGGAAGAGCAAAGCTGGAACGACAAGCACGCATAGAGACGGGTAAGTGGCGGTGGTGGGGGTGGTGTCCACTACTTGTTGAGGGTGTAGGTGCTGGGTCCCCACATCCACACAGAGGCAGGAAGCCACCTCGACTGTACACCAGGCAGAGGCTCAGAACAGCCTATGTATGGAAGCTGTCAGAACAATCTGCCCTCAACAGGGAGGGGGCAGGGAGTCTGTGTCTTCTCCAGGCTCTGGATGGAAACAAAAATCTCTCTCCTGAGAAAGAGAAAGCCAGAGCCTGCATCACACGGCAGCGGGGGGGGGGGGGGGGGGGGGGGTCACATCCTCATATAACAAAATACTCACATACTTAACATAAAACTCGAATTGGAATCACTCTAATTAAAATCTCTTTGGAGGAACATTTCTAACAATGAGTCTTGGGACTTCCACAGATTCTCACAAGAAGAAAGACATCAAAGATAAGGTTACAATGAAAAATTATAAACCAGATAGGAAACAATCCACAATGAAGAAATATCAGCAAAATTTAAAAGAAAATGCAAACAAGAGAATTAACACCATAAGAAATCAAGATAATGTAATAATCTGAAAGGGACTATAATAGCAGAAATTAATGAAAAGGAAAAGAATAGAGCACTGACAAAACACAGAAGCTGGTTAAATAGGAAAACATCTATTAAGATTATCAAGAAAGAAGAGAAAGCAAAAATGAATAACATTAGGAATGAATAAGGGATGTAACAACATATACAGTAGAGATTTACAAAATCACAAGAGAATACTATGAACAACATGAACATAATTGGGAAATGTAAATGAAATGAATAATTTTTAGAAAAAGATACAAAATGCCAAAATTGAATTGAAAAGAATAGAATCTGACTCCACTCACAACCAGCACATAGTCACATCATTATTCACACTCAGCTCACTGCAGAGCCCACGCCCAGACGGTCCCATGTGCTCAGTGACCCCCGCAACAGCTGCTCTCTGTCTCATGCAGATTCTCCTGCAATCGAGAGCCACAATTTATTTTATGAGGCTAGTATATTACCTTGATACTAACACTGGACAAAGAAAATATAAGAAAGAAAAATAAGTGAATTTCACTTCTCAAAAAATATTAGCAACTGAATCCAACAAAGGAAAATCAACAAAACTTAATGACCAAAAAGTGTCGATCCCGGAAATGCAAAAATGGTTCTACATCAGAAAGTCTATCAATGTTATTTACTTTACCATGAGATTAAAGGGAGAAACACCCCAAACATCTCAGAGATTCAAGAATAAGCATCGCATCCATTCAAAAATTTAAAAATTTTAAGAAACTAGGAATACAACTTACTCAATCCAATAAAGATTATCTACTAAAATCTTTCAAGAAAAATCATCGCTTGGCAAGATAAAATATTGGAGAAAGGTTTCTCTCAAAGTCCAGGAAAGATAATAACACCTACCATGACTCCTTTTATTTAACACTATACAGAGCATCCCAGATAACTTAACGCAATAAGAAAAGATTGTAAGGCTTTGAGGATTCAAAAGGAAGAAAACAACTCTTTGTAGCTGCAGATGATATGGTTGTCCACAGAGAAAATCTAAGAGAATCTATAATCAAGCCATTATAACTAACTCAAGATTTCCTCCAAGATGCAAGACACAAGGTCAAAATGCAAAACAATGTGCCCATACATCAGCAACAACAAATTATAAAATAATTTTATCTTTCTTCTTTTAATTGAACTAATGCTTATTATTTTTCCAGTTTTATTGAGATATAGTTGACATATAGTATAAGTTTAAGGTGTACAATGTAATGATTTGACACACACATATCTTGTGAAATGATTAGCACAATAAGGTTAATTAATACCTTCATCACTTCACAGTTACTTTTGTGTGTGTTGTGAGAACATTTAACATCTACTCTGTTAGCAACTTTCAAGTATACAATACAGTAATGTTAGCCATAGTCCCCCCACTGTACCTTACATTCCCAGAACTTATTCATCTTACAACTGAACCTTTGTACACTTGACAACATCTCCCCACTTACTCCTAGCTCCCAGCCTCTGGTACTCACCATTCTGCTCCCTTTCTATGAGTTCAGTTCTTTTTAGATTTCATATATAATTGAGATCATACGATATTTGTCTTTCCCTGTCAGACTTATTTCACTTAGCACAATGTCCTCAAGCTTCATCCATGTTGTCATGAATGGCAGGATTTCCTTCTTTTTTACAGCTGAGTAATACTCCCTTGTATATTTATCCACTACATTTTCTTTATCCATTCATCTGTCAACAGAAACTTAGGTTGTTTCCATGTCTGGGTTATTGTGAATACTGCTTCCATGAATATGGGAATGCAGATACATCTTCAAGATAGTGATTTCACCTCCTTCAGATATACACCCAGAAGTGAGATTACTCGATCACATAGTAGTTCTATTTTTATTTTTTGGAAAACCTCCATAGTATTTTCCATAGTAGACCATTTTTCAAATGGCTCTATCAAAATAATTTAAACATTTTAAATAATTAGAATTTAACTTAAAAATAATACATTCACATGAGAAAGTGCTTCAAAAAATTTGACAAAATATTTTAAGAATTTTATAGTAAAAAATAATAAAACTTCATTGAATGACAAAGAAAGATCTAAATAAATGGATACATATACCATGTAAATGGATGGGAAGATTCAATATCGTAAACAAGTCAATTCTGTCCAAACTAAGGCATATATTAAATAAAATTCCCATAAAAAATCTAACCAATCTTTTCCATGAACTTGACAACCATGTTATTGGGAAGATTGAAAAATAGAATCAATGGGATAAAACTGAGAAGCTAGAAACATAACACGTGCCCATGGGAACTGGATACACAACAGACGTGACAGCCAAGACGGAGGGAGAGGATATTTAAACTATTAAGTCATTGATGCTAGGACAATCAGCCATCTAAGTAGAAAGAGAAAATTCTATCTCACAACAAAAAAACTCCAAGTGGATTAAAGAAATTCTAGGAGAGAATATGGGCAAATATTTTATAACATCACTATAGGGAAAGATACCACAACTGAGACCCAAAAACCCAAACTATAAAGAAAAATATTGATAAACTTGATGAGATTAAAATTTAAGGTCTATACAATAAAAGACACCACATACAAAGATAAAAGATAAGCTATTTTTTTATTATTGTAACAAATATAATGTAGTGACAAAGAATTAGTATTCAAATATAATACTATAGATTGTACAACAAAATATTATACCATATATAAATATATAGTGTTTACATATAAATATATGTGACATTTACATATATATATTTATATATAATGCATATATTTATCTAATGTATAAAAATATGCATAGTATTTATAATGCATTATACATACACCCAATTTCACCCCTTCTAGTCTTTCTGTCTCACCTAAGGGAGAAAAAATGCTGAGAAGCACATGTGAAGGTCACAGCCCAGGGGCAAGGCTCCCTCAGAGACTGAGACGTAATCACAGGACTACAGAATGCACAGCCAGCATCAGAACCAGACTCAGATAGGGCAGAGATTTAGGAATTATCAGACCAAGAATTTAAAATAATTATGATTTAATAGGCTAAGAGCTCTAATGGAAAAAGTGGACAACATTGTAACAACAGATGGGTAGTGGAGGCAGAGAAATGGAAGCTCTAAGAAAGAATCAAAAAGAAATGCTAGAAATCAAAAACACTAATAGAAATGATGACTGCCTTTGATGGGCTCATGGTAGACTAGAAATGGCTGAGGGAAGAACCAGTGAGCTGCAAATAGAAACTGCCAGAACTGCATCGCAAAGAGAAAAAAGAATGTTGGGGGCCGGCCCCGGGGCTGAGTGGTTAAGTTTGCGTGCTCCGCTTTGGCGGCCCAGGGTTTCGCTGGTTCGGATCCTGGGCACGGACATGGCACCACTCATCAGGCCATGTTGAGGTGGTGTCCCACATAGCACAACTAGAAGGAGTCACAACTAAGATATACAGCTATGAACTGGGGGGATTTGGGGAGAAAAAGCAGAAAAAAGAAAAAAGAAGAAGATTGGCAACAGTTGTTAGCTCAGGTGCCAATCTTAAAAAAAAAAAAAAAAGATGGAACAGAATAACCAAGAACTTGGGACAAATTACCAAAAATGTACAAATGTGTAATTGGGACTATCAGAAGGAGAAGAAAGAGAGAGGAACAGAAGAAATATTGGAAGTAACAACAGCTGAAAATTTTCAAAATTAGCACAGATCCCAAACCACAAATCCAGGGATCTTGGAGAACACCAAGCAGGATAAATTCCAAAAAAATCTACACCTAGGCATATCCAGTTCCAGCCGTAGAGCCAAAGACGAAGCGAAAATCTTGAACGAGCCAGAAGAGCACCTGCCTCCGGAGGAACAGGGCAGACGCACACCTGACTCCACCTCAGAAAACACACAGCAAGAAGAGGGTAGGAGTAAACACTTAACATGTTAAAAGAAAAAAACACACCAACCTAGCAATTCTGCATCCAATGAAATTATCCTTCAGAGGTAAAGGGAAACAAGGACTTTTTCAGAAAAACAAATTGAGGAGATTTCTCAACATCTGACCTGTCTTGAAAGAAATTCTTAAACAAAGTTCTTCAGAGAGAAGGAAAATGACATGGATGAGAAACTCAAACTCGGACCTACATAAAGAAGCGGAGCATCTTCCCAGGGGAACCCATTCCAGGATCAGGAAGAGCAAGTCAAAGGCCCTGAGGGAGAGGCTTGTTTGGAATGTTTGAGGAACAGCAAGAAAGCTGAGGTGGTTGAAATGGACCTGCTAATTATGAAGGGAATTTGACAGTAAGAATGAAAATACTTTATCTATATAAAAATTGTGAACTGCTTTTTTCCAAGTATTCTTAATACCATTAATATAAAGAAACAATTAAAAGCTACAAATAGTATTTATTCTTTTGGAAAACATATGGCCAAAGAGATACTGAGTACTTAGGACCGGAAAAAAGGAACGAAGTTTATGTGGGTTTGGTTCTTTTAAGAAGGTCTCAGTCTTCGCTAACCGTTGTCGTGTGACTCTTCCTAATAATGCATCCTTTCCTACCAATGATTAAGTTTGTGTTTGAAAAGGCAGACTTCCTTCAAGCCATGTCTAGCTCCTTTATTAATTCTTGTATCTTGCGAAATTCTTATTAATCACATGGTTTGGGGTTCTTCGCGTATACATATCACCCGTTTTAAGCCTTCAAGAAGATCAAAGTCAAAAGAAGGATGTTTGTATCAAAAGAAGATGTAATTAAAGACACCCAGAGATTCTGAAGCTGGACACACAGCTTTTACTGATGAATCATGGCTAGTGTTCAGAGTTCATTGACTTCCCCGCCTTCCGGAGATGCTGGAACCTGGGCCCTACATGAAAGAATGTGTCTGGGCTCAGAGCCGGAGATGGCCACTTCAGCCCTGACCCCAAGGCACAAGTTAAAAAGAATATGTCCTGCGTCATGTTTCTTGTCTGGGCTGGCCACCCCGACAGGCACCTGACCGGACTATAGAAACATCCCATCCGTGGGAACAAAAAGATAGATACACCCCATCCATGGGAACAAGAAAAAACAACTCAAAGCATCTAAATGTATGAAAACCCGAGTTAGAACCCAGATAACATCAGGATAAAAGGGAGTCACAAACATGGAACAATTGGGAGTCTCACTGAAGGGAGGACGCTTTGCCTCAGAGCCAGACAATTGGCACTCTCACCCGCCATACAAAGTATTGGGACCTCCCCAGCCGATTGTGGTGTGGATGTTGTAAATACTGTTTTGTTGTTCCCCTTTATCCCTGCTCCTCCTTCTGTTCCCTTTATCAATAAACTCTGATCGCTTAAACAACCAAGTATCCTTGGTGGTACCTGTCATTCCTTGCCCTTTCTGGCTGCAGACAAGAGCTAGGATTCTGTCTAGTAATAGGATCTAACCAAGAAGCTACATGCACTAAACACCTCCTCTCTGTAGACATTATATCCAGAGTAATCAGTGAGTGGCTTTCCAAACGCATGGCACTAAGAAGCAGGGGAAGGGAACACAAAGACGTGAACTCAGCTCACAGGCCGTGTGGTTAACTGTGCGGCACATTGATGATAGGCAGTTCTGGTTAAATCACACGTTCTAGTTAATGGTGAGCCCCCTGAAAGCAAAGCAAAACATACCTTAGAATTGTGCAAGCTCAGGTGAATCCAACACGTGGGTATGATCCATGCTGTTCTTCGTAGCAGGCTGTGTGGAAGAGGGCTACACCCTTCCAAATACACAAATCATTAATTTAGGAAGAAATGAAAGATTCCTGCACTGTAAGTAATACTGAACATAACATAATGGAACATAGTATTTCTCTTTATGTCCATTGCTCTTGACATCTTCATCATATCAATTCACTGTTGATTATATGCCGTGTCACTTTTTTCTTAGAGGTTGCTCTTGTTTCCTCAGTGAAAACTCCTGGAGAACAGGGAGCCTGTGGGCTCATGGTTTTCCTGCAGGACCTGGCCAGTCCCCCCACACAGTAGGTACTTGATTTAAGTTAAGTTGGTTAAGAATCCCAGCTGGTCTCTTACTGCAATGCCTCGAGCCATGGGGATGAACGTCAGCAATCAGTGAGTTGGGGAAGAAAGACAGCGCTGGCTTATGGAGATTTGTGGCTGACACAACTTTGGAAAACAGATTTTAATAAATTACCTAAGCATATATTTATATTATGCTCTGTTATCATTGAAAGGAAAGTTTGCCAGTTTCCTCATTTGTAAATTCCATATTTCTATACAAAACAAAATATGTTCGTAAAGGTTCTGGAATCCTTCAGTATGCAAACGTCTGGCCATTCTAAGGCAGACGAGGAAAAGGGAGGACAGTGGGGAAGGTGGATTACAAAGCTCCGGGGGAATGAAGACCACGCGTTATGTGAGGGGAAAACTTTCCTCTGATCTCACTGAACAAATGCAAGATTTCAATACCCTGTGCAGACAAGATCGTGATCTTTACTAATGACATTCTTTCCCGTTAAATCAGAGGTGCCCTGGGTGCAAGTGTGTCCAGTCCCACGTGACCAGTGACACTGGCATCGGGGCGTCAGCAGGACTTCTGCTCTTGTTGCCTGACACTAAGGGTTATGGGTTTTTTCTTTTTTCTTTTTATTAAGATTACGATAGTTTACAACTTTGTGAAATTTCAGTTGTACATTATTGTTTGTCAGTCATGTTGTAGGTGCACCCCTTCACCCTTTGTGCCCACCCCCACCCCCCCTTTCCCCTGGTAATCACTAATCTGTTCTCTTTGTCCACATGTTTAACTTCCACATATGAGTGGAGTCATACAGAGATTGTCTTTCTCTATCTGGCTCATTTCACTTAACATAATAGGGTTACGAGTTTTTTAAAAAGAAAACTCATCAGTAAAACCATCTCCCCCACAGCAAACTCCACGCAAGAAGAGGGGCATTTGGGCAGGAGACCCCCAAGGATGAGAAGGGTCTGACTTCGCCTCAAAGGCCCTCTGTAGGAGAGACCAATTTCAACACAGGAGCAGAGTTGCCAGACAGTGAAACTTGACCTTCACAAACTGTTGTCCTCAATTCAGGGCACCAACGCCAGCAAGCCTTCCTGAAACTGCAGACAACCCAGAAGAGGCCAGGAAGGACCCTGCCCGGAGGCCAAGGGGCCCCACCCACGAGATAGCGTGATTGGTTCTGTATTTTACTATTAGAGATTAATTCATTGTCATTCACTCAAAACTTTTGTTGAACACCTAAATATGCAGAGTATTCTACTAGACACAGTGAGTACAGAGAATGAAAAAGGTCAGAACGCCACAGATGATGACAGACCCATAATCAAAATTATATCTAACATTTTAATAGAACATCACAGCACACAGAATTTTCAAAAAACTAATTAACCCTCAAAGCAACCCTGTGGGGTGCTTAAGATCAGAAAATTTAAAGTAACCTTATCTGAATTGTATGATTTTAAAAACGAACAGCCCAAGAAATGTCCAAAGCAGTCTTCGGTTAAATAAAAAAGATTGAGTGGCACAGCAAACAGAGGAGAAATTATTAGGCTGGTGTATCTCAGGGGCTCTTCACGAGGAGATGAAGCCTGAACAGCCGCAAGGCGAGAGGGGGAGGGATTTGGGGGGAGGAGGGCATCCTTATTAGCTGTCTCATCAGTGCCTGACCCCCACCCCTTCTCTCCCTTCAGACTCCTCACTTCTGTGGAGGAAAAAAAAAGCAGCAATCCAACATGCATGTCGTGATTGTTGCTACTACACAGGCACACTTTGGAGCTGGCTCCCCCAAAGAGAGTGGGGTCGCTTAGGAAAAGCAGCCACTGCTGATGGCCAGAAGGCCTGGCGTAGGAAGAGCCCCAGCAGGAGCAGGAGTCACGGTGATGGAGACACTTATTCATTACTGTCACCGAATTCAGCAGAGGAGGACAAAGTGCACGGAGACAGACAAGGACGGAGAACGGTGAGCTGCCGAGATAACAGGCTGCTCCTGCAGGACCACCTCGGCAATGGTCTCCAGGGTGCTGGGGCCCTGGTTACCAGCTTCACTGAACTTGGAAAAGATCCTTCCCCACACCCAAGCCACCAGGTGTTCAGCCCAACTGTAATGAAGCACTGAGGCATGCACCCCAGAAACGACATCGAACTGTAATGAAGCACTGAGGCATGCACCCCAGAAACGACATCGAACTGTAATGAAGCGCTGAGGAGTGCACCCCAGAAACGACATCGAACTGTAATGAAGCGCTGAGGAGTGCACCCCAGAAACGACATCGAACTGTAATGAAGCGCTGAGGAGTGCACCCCAGAAACGACGTCGAACTGTAATGAAGCGCTGAGGAGTGCACCCCAGAAACGACGTCGAACTGTAATGAAGCGCTGAGGAGTGCACCCCAGAAACGACGTCGAACTGTAATGAAGCGCTGAGGAGTGCACCCCAGAAACGACGTCGAACTGTAATGAAGCGCTGAGGAGTGCATCCCAGAAACGACGTCGAACTGTAATGAAGCGCTGAGGAGTGCACCCCAGAAACGACGTCGAACTGTAATGAAGCGCTGAGGAGTGCACCCCAGAAGCTACATCTTACTCTTAGCAGGAGCACCTGGTGGGAGCTGCAATGAGAAACTTCACAGGCAGGAAAGATCATGAACAATAAAAGGTGGCCAAAAATACCAGGAGTGACCTTTACTTCTCTAGAACACGCCTGAGATTTGTATCGATGATCATTGTTGGATTATTTTTTAAGCAAACTTCCCTATATTAAAAACAACAAAGAAATGCTATTAAACCTTACTGTGCTGAATTTACACACGCGTATCGATCCCTAAATTGACCAGAGAGTTATGCTGAAACCATGCAAAGGCTAAAGTACCACTGGAGACCTGGGATCTGATTCGGGCAGAAAAAGCTGGGGGCTTTTTGGAAAACATTCACACAATGTGCAGCACCAGTATCTTTGTTTCTGGCAAAGGCAGTAATGAATAAACAAATTTAAACTAGTCCCTACGTCAGGCAGCTCCAAACGCCTGGAAAAATAAATTTTTTTGTTAAAAAAAGTAAATGGGGGGGCCAGCATGGTGGTGCAGCAGTTAAGTTCGCATGTTCCGCTTCGGTGGCCCAGGGTTCGCCGGTTCGGATCCTGGGTACAGACATGGCACCACTTGGAAAGCCATGCTGTGGCAGGTGTCCCACATATAAAGTAGAGGGAGATGGGCACGGATGTTAGCTCAGGGCCAGTCTTCCTCAGCAAAAAGAGGAGGATTGGCAGTAGTTAGCTCAGGGCCAATCTTCCAAAAAATAAAAACAAAAGTAAATGGGAAAGATTTCCAATTTTTCACTTTTCACTGGGAAAGATCCTGACTATCCAGACAGATGCTGCCTGAAGCATCCCGACTCGCCTGGCGGTGCTGGCCCAGCTCAGCGCTTTGACATTTACATGGATAGTGAGAGGCAGAGCAGAGAGCAGAGCGGAAGAGACAGGGAGTGGTGTTCACAGAACGTGTTCAGGGAATCTGAGACAGGACAGCCCACAGAGACCACTCAGCAAACCCCTCCCGCACCATCGCCTGGAGGCTGAGCAGTGGAGAGAACACGCCTCACGCGGAAACACGCAAGACCCGCTCCTGCTGCGTTCCAGGCACTGCCATCTGGGAAACTGGAGTCAACCCTCGACTTTCCCACGGGGGTGTCCTCAGCACCCTCCCTTCAGCAACGCTGCAAAAGGCAGCTGACACCACAGAACGCAGGCATCAGGCGGCCTCAGAGACAAGGGCCGCTGTGACGCCGCAAGCAGGCATGCCTGGAGCTGCTCCTGGGCCCTCTCACGCAGGTTCCTCAGTCAGTGTGGGAAAGGCGGGGAGGGGTCTGTCAGCAATAGTCCCTCATCCGCCATCTAGGAGCACCCGAGAGCTCTGCACCAGCTCCACCAATGCGCCAAGCCTGTCTAAACCCCTCAGATGCCTATTTTTAAATTAACCTCGGTCCTCTGGGATCACTGGAGGGGCGGGCAAGCAGGCTGCCAATGAGGGAGGGGAGTTGCTGACACGGAAGGCAGGTCTGACATCCCACCTGGAACGGGGCCGCCACGTACCTTCCACTCACAGCCAGTCAGTGACTCACACAAATTCACCTGTTGCCTGAACAGCGTCTGCTGGCCACCCAGTCTACACACAGCGGACTCTACTGCAGTCTGCTACTTCCTCCGAGTGACACACACATGAATGAAACCATCCTGGAAGGCAGGCTCAGCAGTGGAGGGTCACGGGCACTGGAGGCAGACAGACCTGTGCTGGCACCCAGGCGCCACACTTACTAGCTCAAGGGGCCAAAGGCAGAGGAGTGGCTTCTTTCTCTCTCATGGGGCTTTCAATCTAGCAGGAAGATGAGGGACAAACATGACAATGTCCAGGGCACACTGTGGTCACCACAGGAAAGGAGCGAGGTGTCAGAGAGGCCTGGGAATGTCTGGCATGTGGGCATGGAGGCGTGGGAGAGGGGATGGTGCAGGATGTGGCACCACAGAGCCAACCGCACCACAGCAGGCAGCTGGAGAGGGTGCAGCTGGTGCCTGGGGTCTGGAAGGCAAGTCTGGAAAAGGAGCTGGAGCGGGGCCGCGGGGCAATGTGCAGCCTGACAAAGGGCCGGACCTTCCTCAGGACAAAAGAGGCAACTTGGAAGCCCTGACCCATGTGGCACTGCAGGAAGGCAAACTGGGGCCGTGCAGCTGAGCTGGGGGGAGGGCACCGGGGCAGACGACAGACAGGAGGGCAGGCCTTTGTCAGGAGGAGGCGGGGGCTGAACTGGGCCGTGGGGCAGGCAGAAATGGGGACAGAGGACAGGCGGACATGGAGGGCAGCCCAGGGTAGTGTGTGGGGCTTTCTCGTGAGGGCATTTTTCTTCTATAAACATGTATGTAAAGAATAATAACACCATGTGTATGCACATGTGGATGTATATGTACATGCACACACACGCATACATGCATATACGCATGTGCATACATACACACATGGTTAGGGACTGTTCTTTCAACTTTTCTGTTTGTTTGTATATCTTCAGAATAAAATGTTGGAAAAATGGTACCTTTCCAACTCTATAATCTGAGAACTCCTTGGCATTAGAAACTTAGTTTTCTCTTGTAGACCATGTGGAGGAAAAGTGCTATATTCATCTGGAAATTGCCAGGTCCTCTCAGTGACGGGTCTCTCACACCTGCCCTCAGTTACCTCATTTTCTTAGACGTAAGTTCTCTTATGGCAAGGGAGCACGGTTTGGCTCTGCAGACTTACATGTGCATTTTTAGGTGAGTTCGCTCCACTGGGATAGCGTGAGTCCCATGTCCCCACCACCTCCATCACCACCCTCACCTCCATCTTCGTGAGTTCTGGGGTGGACCCATCTCTGCTGGGCTCTGACTGCAGAGTCGTGTCCATTTATGCCTGCAACTGGCACATGGCTGTGTCTCGGGGACCGCTCTGAAGTTCTGCAGATAGCGTGTGAATGGGAGTTTACCTGCTCATCGACCATGTTAATGAGGACGGCCAGCACGTCCCGAGCCGTGTGATGTGGCAGGCGCCATGCTGAGTGTGTGAGGCTCCAAAGAGCCTCACAACGAGCAGTGTTATCACTGTCTCATGGGGGAGCCAGCTGACACAGCCAAAGGTTAAGCAGATTGCCCTGGGTTACAGTTGGCAGCCCAGGTCTCGGAAGCCCAGACGCCCCACCCACTGTCCCCGAGTGAGCCCTCTGCTCCTCCAGAGAAGGGCCCCGTCCCACTCACCCATCCCTCTGCCGACCTCCTGTCCTCTGCTGGCCATCCCATCATCTCCCAGGCCCCCGCTGTCTCAGCTCTCTGTGGCATCTGTGCCAACGACTTCAGACCACCCACCTTGCTGGACGCTGCCCTTACTCACGCCTTCTCCTGTCCCATGTCCTTACTTGCTCCTATGGACTCTCACATCAGTGCAGGAGCGCCACAGGCCCCCAGCCAAGACTCACTCACTCGGGCGCTCAGCTGATGCTTAAGGTCCATGGGAAGCTCAGCCCGACCTCATGGTCCCACTGCCCCAGCCTGGGCTGAGCCCCAGCGGGCCTCCAAGGATGCTGCCTGGTAAACACTGGTGCTCAGTAACTACAGGTTGGTCACCTTAGGAGCCAGCAGAAGCTAAAGAAGAGAGCTGTCCAGGCACACACGGATCCACTGCAACCATCATCTTACTGTGGCAAAACAAAACAGGCACAGGGTGGGGGTGCTCAGAACAGCTCAGACCAGCTCAGAACCAGCTCACAAGAGCTC
The DNA here is from genome assembly GCF_037783145.1 of Equus przewalskii. Classification (NCBI taxonomy): domain Eukaryota; kingdom Metazoa; phylum Chordata; class Mammalia; order Perissodactyla; family Equidae; genus Equus; species Equus przewalskii. Next base: position 107,496,344 of record NC_091834.1, read on the forward strand.
AGAACCAGCTCAGAACCAGCTCAGAACAGCTCAGAACAGCTCAGACCAGCTCAGAACAGCTCAGAACAGCTCAGACCCAGCTCAGAACAGCTCAGACCAGCTCAGAACCAGCTCAGAACAGCTCAGACCAGCTCAGACCAGCTCAGAACCAGCTCACAAGAGCTCAGAACCAGCTCAGAACCAGCTCAGAACAGCTCAGAACCAGCTCAGAACAGCTCAGACCCAGCTCAGAACAGCTCAGAACAGCTCAGAACCAGCTCAGAACAGCTCAGACCAGCTCAGAACCAGCTCAGAACAGCTCAGACCAGCTCAGAACCAGCTCAGAACAGCTCAGAACCAGCTCAGAACCAGCTCAGAACAGCTCAGACCAGCTCAGAACCAGCTCAGAACCAGCTCAGAACCAGCTCAGACCAGCTCAGAACCAGCTTGCTCCTGGAGGGATGTCCACCCACCTGCTTCAATGGCCTGAGAAAAACTACTGCTTAAAAAACTGCTGAAAGAACTTTGAAAAGATTAGAATCATTGAATGAGAGCAGATTTTCATGGATTATTCAGGTTTTAAAGCAATTATGCTTATATTTCGATCTTCGTTTTGAATAAAAGAAAACCGTAATTCACAGAAGGAGACCTGTACCAAGTTATGTGTCTTGAACGCCTGGAGGTGCGGCTCCCCTCACGCATCACAAGCTCAGTGTCCTCCAGCTTCACTCGTAAAAGTACCCTTCCATCAGCTTTGACACCTCATTTGTACTGACTCACACCAGCCGATACTCAAGCTAACCACCTCGGGAAAGTCCCGATAACCCGTGGGGTCCCATGGGTGCCCCACGAAGGCTCTTTCTCTCCAGGTTTCTCCAAGACCCTCACACAGCTTGCCTTGCATCTGACAGTCTCCCGGCTTTCCCCACGCTGCACACCTGCCCAGGTGCCAGGCAGGCAGCACTGCCCCAGCTCGGTCTCTGCAGTCGGCTGGTGCTCTGTGACGGGATTAGCAGAAGGTCTTCCTTCTCTGCAGGGCTCGGATACAGCCCTGGGGAGAGGAAAGCCTAGGACCCCGCCACTGCTCTATCCCTCCCACTAGTATGGCCTCGCCTGTTCCCCAGCTCCTCAAGTACCTGCCCCCCAAAAAAGAAATGTCTATTCATCCCTCACGGATGTCTGTCCCTGCAAGAAGCTGTGAAACACCAGAGGACCCGCTGACCTAGTGCCGGCTGAGTCGTGCTGGGCCCCTACTCCCTCTGCAGCTTCATTTGGATAAGTTTCTCCTCGCCCGCTGGGTTTCCGGAAGTCCATTCCCTGCACAGAACAGCACAGGCAACACACGCCCGCGGCCATGCCCAGGGCCCTGCGAGCAGACGTGAGACGGCACGGGTGAGGACTGGAGGTGCTGCTCCCCACCAAGGGCACAGTCTGGGCACCCCACGGTGGTTATACACTCTGGACTCTTTGCTTCCCTTTGCCAGTTTGAGACTAGAGCATCAAAAAGCAGAAGTGTTGGAAGCAAGCAGAGAACCTACATCAGCGGGCCATGTCCACAGAGGGTGTGTTTGTGGGGGCGTGGGGGGAGGAGAGCCACATGCTATCGTGCATGGAGCCGTGTCTGGCCCGCAGCATCAGCAGTCAACTCTAAATGGCTGAGCCTCATGGACAACCTCCAGCTCTGGACTGTTACTCATGAGAAGGCACGTGGGCGAGAAATGGAAACTGCCTAATCTGATTCTGGTCACAGCTCAATTCCTAAGTTATTATGTGACTTTGGGGACAGGACAGGAAACATAGCCCCCCTCCTCTCCACTTGTATGTATGTGCGCCCGCACACGCGGACACACCTGCATCAGACTCACAGGCTGCCTGGCATGAGCTGCCCCTGGGGTTTGCTAGTCAGCACCACGGAGAGCACAGTGGGCCCTCGCGGTAGGGACTCACAGAAAACAGTGTGTGTTTCAGCAAAGCTAGAAAAGCTGACAAACTGAATCAGGGCTGTTGTGTTTCCCCAGCAAATACCTGGCCCCTTTACCTTTTCACATTTCGATGACGCACAGCGCTGATTACAAAGCATCTCAGCTGGCAATAAGTTCGCTTCATTTTTCCTCAAATGTGTTTTTCTTTCAGTTCAAAGATGAATCCAATTAGCATATCATTGTGACTGATTAAATATGCTCACCTAAATTTACATGTCAAAACACACACCGAGCTTAAACAGATAGACAAGGCTACCAGGCGTCGGTAAACAGCTTTGCCGGCACAGCCAGCTCGAAACACAAAAGCTGAAGTTGGAACTTGCAGTGACTGCCTGCTGGAGAGGGAGGAAGAGAGAAGCACTGGTGTTACTCATGCATGAGGGGAAGGCATGAATATAGACATTTGTCTCTCTTTGTCTCTGTCGAAAAGCTACTGACAAGAGATTCCCCATCTGCATCTGAGGCTGTCACATCAGATGAGCTCATCAGGTGACGGAAACTCAGCCTCTGATCCAGAAAAAGTCCCTGGGCGCTGAAGTGGAGACTGTTTCAAAGAGATTACATTATTTTAGACAGTAGGATTAAATTAATATAGGAATGACTTCTACTGGAGGAAATTTTTTTGTTAAACATGTGCTAATGTTTATTATGCATAACATCTTATCATAAGTGATCTCCTTTGATGTCCATTCATTTGTTCATTGGTTTCTAACTTTTGAAAAGGAGGCGAAAAACCTGTGTGTGAAAATTGGGTTGTGAAAGTTAAAGATGGAAAGGCTTCACGAGATTCCCCTAAAAGCCGTGAGTATGGTTTTGTGGGTGATTCAAGAGGAATTCTTAAAATAATGAAATGGTGTTAAGTTTGGTTCAGCCATTCACGCCAGGAAGCTCCAGGCTCCTGGGGGAAGCATTTAAGTCCCTTCCATCACGGAGCGGACAGCGTCACCTCTTTGCCACACGTGGGGGCCCCGGGGGAGCTCCCGATCTCTGTCGAGAGAACCTCTGCACAAGCACAGCTGGCTGATGGCCGCCCCTTTGGGTCCACCACGTCCCCATGAGGCCACGTTTCCCAAGCTGTGCCAGCCGAGGATGGAGGGCCTGGGGCTGTGAGCCCCTGTTCCTGTCTCACTGGGATGTCCTGAGACCGGCTTCCATCTGGGGTTCTGCCCGATGTCCTTGTCCTTTCTCAGGTGTCAGTCCTGCCACATGCCCAACCCGTCCCTCTGTCTGATCCCACTGCTGCCTCTCAGAGCCCCAACTGACAATGGCCTGTAAACACAGCAGTTCTGCTCTTTTGGGGGCACTGTCTTGTTGGGGCACAAGATTATCCTTTCAACCTCAAAAAACCTCAGTGAAAGGGATTTTCATAAACCAACCCAGAATGAGGTTTGTGGCTGGGGAGACCTGCAGTTGCCTGTCCAGAATCTCAGAGCCTGGCCTCTGCACCAGGGCCTTAAACAGGCTTCAAACCCACCTGGTTGTGGAAAAGCTCACAACTGGGGCAGATGCGCCAAAGTCATTGAGGGAGAAGTGCTGGGGGTCGGAAAGTGCCAGTGCTTTCGTCTCATCTGGGGTTTCAGTGGTGGAGCAGGAAAATGGAGGGGCGTATGTATCCCCTCACGGTGCAGGTCATGCTCATGTGGTTGCAAAATGCTTTTGCAAAATGCAAAATGCTCATGCTTTGTTGCAAAGCTCAACTACTTAATTAGTGTGGAAATAATGAGTGCAGAAAAGAGGAAAACAGATTATTCAAAAAAGAGAAACAGAGAAAATGTTCAGGACCAACGGTGGCATCTTATATGGGGAGTTCTAAAGAGGGATGAATATTATGACAAAATGGAAAACAAATTTTCCTAGTGTGTTTTACTATAAATTCTTAAAGGAATTAAGTTTGTTTAATGTGGTAAAAGAAAAGCATTTAAACATAACAGGCATGTGCCAGAAAGCTGCATACAAGGTAAGTTTCTTTCTATTTAAATAATGTTTAAACCTACTGTGGAAGATTTAAAGAAACCCCAGAGAGAGTGCGGAATCCTGTAGAGAGAAGAGTCCTTTCCAAATCTCTTTGGCTGAAAGTGAATATTCAGAGTGGGGGCGGGGGGGGGGGGGGGGGGGCGGGAGCTACCCGAAGTGGGGTGAATATTCAGAGCTGGGGCCCAGCTCTCAGGGCACCTCTATGGGATTTTTCCTATCAGTGCTGATTCATGCTTCCGTCCTGAAAATCAAGAAGAAAATAGCGGAGGTCCAGGGAGAGGCAGTAGGACACTCCTCAGGCAAAGGAAGCCAGCAGGGAAATAGCATCTCCCGAGGAGCTGGGGTCACCCTATGGCAGGTGACGAAGGAAGAAAGGAAGATGAAAAGGGACAAGGACTTTTACTGGTGATAAGGGCGGAGCTCATGTCTGCCTAACTCAGTGAGTCCAGAGTCTAACAAAGGTGCCATTAAACTATTTTCTGAGATGCATTATTTATCCTACAAACATTTCAGAAGGGCTTCACATGGCCACGGGTGAGGCACATAGCCCTGCTGTCCAGCATCCAGGGACCATGGGAGGCCCCACAGTGGGCCAGGCAGAGGGATCAGACTCCCCACCTCTCAACTGACACCTCTACCTGGATGCACCTGGGGCCCTGCAGCTTCCCCCCTCCCCAAACCAGACCCTTCTGCAGACAGCGCAATCCCCACCCCACTCCCACCCCACCCCATGCATCTGCTTCTCCTTCCCTGATTCCACGTTGACAAAGCTGGGAGCCTGGGAGCCATGTGTTCCTGACTTTTCCCTCACTATCATTCCCTCTATCCGTCCATCACCAAACCCTACTGGTCTCACTCCTGCCTGTGTTTGATGCTCTGTGCCCTGTGTGCCGGCTCCAGTTCACACCATGCCTCTCCCTGGTTTCTCCACCTCCTTCTGCCCTGTGCCTGCCCATGGTGGTCAGCGGTCAGAGGGATGCTTCTAACAGGGGTCCTGGGAGGAAGGCCAACCCAGCCCTGCCTTCCGACCCAGCCTCGTCCTGGTCACCCCCCTATCCCCGTGCACCTCTCTGGACCGAGTTGAGATCTCTGAGCAGCCTTCAGCCCTGTGTTGCCCCAGAATTTCACTGGAGCCTGCCCTCTGCCTAGAGCATCTTCCTCCTTCATATGATGCTAGTCTCACCCTAAAGGGGTGGTCTCCCCACAGACTCAGGAGGATCTCCTTATTAGAGGCTCCACAAATCGTAGGCCGTCACATCCTAACAATTGACGTTGTGTATATGATGGCGAGATCTGTTGCACCGACCAGATGGAAGGCACGAGAACAGGGGTCTGCCTTGTCCGCAGCACCCAAGAAGATGTGGGAAACAGCGGTTGCTCATCCAATCCAAAGGGCAAAACCACTTTGTAAAAGTCACTCATATTCATTTCTCAGCAGCACCAAATTCCTGCCATGTGCCCAGGGTTGGGTCAGGCATTAAAACTCTCGTAAGGGTCACCAGGTCAATTAGGGGATATTTAGTGCCTGTGCCCTCACAGCCACAGCTCAGATCAATTCTCCACGAGACTAAACACCTGTTCGCACAGGGCTCTGCCAGGCTGGCTCCTCCTGCTCGTCCAATTTCCCAGTCAAGTTTATTTCCTTGGAAATTTCCCCCACTTTATTTTTCATTTGAAGAACTCTTTTTCAGTGTATACAGTCAACATGACAGAATTGCAACTTTGACAGTTAGTTTCCATTTCATTAACATCCTTTGAATCCTTATAGAAGCTCCTCTTTTGATCGTTCTCTGGTCAACTGCTCGCGCTCTGGCTTCCCTGAGCAGCTCAGCGGGGTCCCTGCCCGTCCAGCTCGGCCTCTGCGCACAGGGGCTTCTGCCCCCGCCCCTTTGCTTGCACCTCTAACTTTTAATGTGTGACAAACACAAGAAGTCAGCCCAAATCCACCTTTCTTCTTTTTCTCCTCCGCCCTCCCCACCTACTTTGCCTCTCTGTTGGCAACTATGGAAAGAAATGGAAACTTCTCTACTTTTGTCAGATCTGCACGTGCATTCTGTTCAAATTTCCTGATGCCACCACATTTATTTGTCCGCTAGAATCCTAAAACTTTAGGAAGGTTTGATTTGGGACTAACTTCAACCTTACATGCAGCGAAGCCAGACACAAGTATCCTTTTTTATGACAAGCCTTTGTATATACTGTGAATCAAACCACATCCTCCAACATTATCACAAATTCAAGGCTCACATAATGCAGAACACTGACAAAATAATACAGTCTGTTAGGATTACCTCCTGGCTCTACAATAATAAATTCTAGGTTTGTGCATGAGAAAAAAACAAAACAAACCTTGACTTTACCCCGCTGAAGTCTGGTGCGGGAGAGACGAGGCTCAAAGGCAGCCCTCCGCCCTGAGCAGAGAGACCTGAGGAGGCTACGGCCTGGTTTCCTGTAGCAGAAAGCCCATGACAACACTTCCGTGTTCTCAGCCACAGCGAAGTCTCCCAGAATCCCTCTCCTTCCATCAAAGCTCCTTGAAATCACTGCTCAGCGTGGTCCACTCCTCCGCCTTCATCAACCCCTACACACACAGTCTAAAATCACACGGGAGAAAGACCACTTGGCCACAGAAAGCAAAACTTCCCAAACGCCCCTCATCAAGAAGGAAAATTCCTGGGATCTAGGAATAAAATGTTGTTTCTTTTCTTCCTTTTCCTACTGCTATTCTGTTTTCCTTGCTTCCTTCTAATTTGTTTAAATCTTCAGGTCAGATTCCATGTTGCAGGAAGAATTTCCCTCACTCCCAGACCACAACACATAACCCATACAAGGAGGCACTTTATTAGCTGCTGTCTTCATAGGTAATTGTCTAAAAATAAATAGTTATAAATCTACACAAAGATTTTCTCTTTTTCATGAGAAGCTAGGCACTTCGTGCACAGGAAATGTTCCGTCTGTGCAACGTGACATAGCTTGGCAGGTTACACAACAACCTGCACCCTCCTGACCGTGGCCCTGCCATGGTGCCGCTCACAGGTGTGGCTATCTCCCAGACTGCATCTTTAACCCAGCCCCTTCCTGGCTCTGGACATCTGGACCACAACCCCTCCTTGTAGTTACCACTGGAAAGCCTCACAGGTGTCTCCCACTTGTCACGTCTGAGACAGAACAGCCCCCGACCGACCCTCTCCCCAGCCCACTCCTCTGCTCCCCTCCCTGCAAATGCCACCCCATTTGCGCGGCCACCTCATCTAGAACCCGGGCTCCTTCCTGGACTCTTCCCTTCCTCCTGTCCTTTACAGCCCATCCACCAGCACATCCTATTTTTCCTGCCTTTTCAAATCTGCTCACTTTCTCCTCGTCCCCCACCATCACACCATCTAATGCCAGGCCTCTGCACTAGCCCGCCACGGCTTTCCACACTCACACCTGCAATTTACTATCCCCACAGAGGCGGAACCGTCTTTGAATACATAAACAGGGGAATGCTGCTTCAAAGACTTTCCTTTCACTTACCACACCCAGCAGACCTGTCACCGTGGCCAACAGGCGCCATGTAGTCTCCCTCAGTCTAGCACCCCAACCCACCTGATGCCCCCCATCCTGCACCTCGATACCCACGGGCTTCCCATCTGCACTCAGGACGCACCAAGCTCTTCCTGCCCAGGACCCCCTGGAGCAGCTGGTTCAGCCCACAGTGCCCGAGTCCCTCTTGGCGGCTGGTCCCTATGAACTGGGCAGTGCTGTGCCCACCTCTCTCCTTCAGGTCTCGGAGGCCTACCCACCCTCCCTTCATCCTCTGTCACTGCATATTCATCTCCTTCATGGCCCTAACACATGCGTGTGGCTGGAATGATTAGACATGTGTGCCTGTCATTCCTTGTTGTCCACAGACTGCACCTTCCCTGAGACCCTGGGCCCAGGAGGGCAGAGAGAGCATGCGGCTGGTTCCCTGCAGCTCACACAGCGTCTGCCACAAGGTGGGGGCTCAGTAAGTGTTTCTTGAGCAGATGGGTGGAGCCCAGGAGGAAGGCAAACGGGTGACCATGGCTGGGTCTACCCAGACAGAGGCTACCAGGAGACAGGGTGAGCAATCTGGAAGAAAAATAAGACAGGAGGAAAGGACAGAACTAACATTCCCGTGTCCTTGAGGTTTTCAGCCATGTGCTGACACTTTAATTCTTCACTCACTTGCTTCTCATCGTACTTGCAGGTGGCAGGTATCCTGTCCCCCTTGCAGCCCAGAGAGGCTGTCACTTGCCCAAGGTCACACAGCTGCACAGGCAGAGCCAGGCCTGCTCTGCTCACCGTTTCTGCAACTCACATGCATCCTGCTGCCTGTCATCACACCAGGCAAGAGGGAGTCAACTATAACCAAGAGGGCATATTCATCCATCTGATACACCGTAATGTGGAGCCTGGCTCTGTGCTAGATGCTGAGAAGCCAGTCAGTGGAATCATTCCTTCTGCTTTCCCCAGATTTTTGTGAAGGATGGTGTTAAAAATAAAGGCAAGATGAGAGGGAATTGGTGGTTGTGGAGGCAGTCACCTGTTGTTGAGCAGAAAGGACACCGGGTGGAGTTGGAGACGCCACGGCCCGCCCAGCCCTGCTCCCATGAGTGGACACAGCCTGCCTGGGCTCAGTGCTGCCCACCGTGCCACGTGGGGGCAGAATTCTGCCCCGACACTTGCCTCAGGTTCACGGATGCCTGTGCTTGATGGTGAGCAGTCCAGCGTCAGCACGGCCAACACGAGGAGCGGCCCCAGGCTGGGGCACCGTCGTTCCTCAGGGACCTACGGAGGGACTGCAGATCATGCACATGGCTCTCGTCTCAGTTTCATCTCCTGGTAGTGACAGTCCAGACTCTGTGGTTCCGTGCTCTCCTTGTTTCACAGGACTGGGCTGGCCTCATCTAAATCCCACGGGAAGACTTTCTCAGCAGCACCTTTTTTAAGCAGAAAGCTTCACATCTTACAAACCTGTTGCCTCATCTGTGTCCCAGGTACATTGTCAGAGGGCACTCACTTCATAAAAGTCAAATGGGCTAATTAGGAGCAGTTGTAGAGAAGAAACCAGTATATTGGGCTAATGACATTTGGGGCTGCCTTATTTCACTGGTTTGGCTGACTCTGCTGTACTCTAGAAACGTGGTGCTGGTGGTGCTTGAGTTTCCTGGGGAGGGTGCAACAAGCACCGACCTGGTTGGCTTAAAACAACAGAAGTGCGTTCTCTCGCAGTTCTAGAGGCCAGAAGGCAAAAATCAAGGTGTTAAGGGGCAGTGCTTCCTCTGGAGGCTCCAGGGGAGGGTTCTTCTGGCCTCTGCCAGCTCCTGAAGCCCCAGTCTCTGCCTCTGTCATCATGTGACCCTCCCTCTGGGAGTCTGTCTTCTCCTGGCATTTCCCTCTTTTTATAAGGGCGTCAGTCACATGGGATTAGGACTCACTTCAATCCAGTGTGACCTCCTCTTAACTGGATGACATCTGCTGAGACCATATTCCAAATAAGGCCACATCGCAGGTACGGCGGTGGGACCTGAACATGTCTTTAGGGGCAGCATCCTACCCACAACAGGCAGTCACACCAGCCATCTCTGACAGAGCATCTACCACCAAGCAGCCTGCTGGACACAGCGCATTCATTATCTTCATACATCTGGAAATGGAAAGGTTTCCAGAGCGATGAGTGGTATGAAACAGAGGCTGTACCAGCCGGGTTCAGAAGGAAAGACTAAGAAGGAGTGAAGGAACACCTTTCCAGGCATTTCATTTGAATCCAGACTTTCGTCATTTCATTATTTTGCAGAGCACACTTGTACTGGTGTTTCAGCCTCAGTGTCTAGAAGCTGCATTTCTTTCACAGCATCCTGTCCGTCTGACACTTCCTGAAATCACCGTGAGATAAATCACACATCCATGTGGGCAAACAGCTAGCGTGTCCCCCGACCCCCAGGATGGCCATCCCCGTCGCGCAGCAGGCTTACAGTCGTCCCAAACACAGTGCAAATTAAGGGGACACAACCAGGCCAGCTGCTCTGCCTGGAGAATGTGCCCGCCTTTGCAATCACTGACGTGAGCAAACAGCAAGGACGTGGAGAGCAAGGAGGGACCACGTCAGCGCAGGATGAAGCCAGGGGCAGCTCCCCACGCTCTTGACAAGGGCCATTCACAACCTGTCTCTGAGGTGGCTCTTGTTCTAGCCAGATGCCTCCTGTCAAGAAGCTGCTGCTGCACGTCCCGTGGCTCTGGCCGCCACATGTGGATGCTCTGCAGAGAGACGGCCCGTTAAGCAAATCCTCTCCAAGCTCGAGTCACTCAGAAGAGAGGACAGACCAAACTATGGCCACTGGTGCCAGAATGTAAAAAGTTAGGGACTGAAATCTGAGTGGTTTCTGATGAACGTTTTGGCTACGGAGGCAGAGGAAGCCGGTGGAACAGGAGGTTGCCACGATAATTGCCGCCGCACACGGCTACAAGAGTTCTGGGTAAAACCATGATGGGAGGTTTCCTTCCTTAATAGTGTCATTTATTTCCCATGACCTGCAGCCATAAACACACCTGAAACTGCTCAGGTGCAACACCAGAAGGATCTGAAATTGAGTGCAAATAAGAAGGTTGTTAATCTGCTGAAGCATCAAAGTCAAATGTCCTACGAGCCATTCTGAGTGTGAGCAGCTAAGAACCCACCCTCGCTACTCCTGGTGAAGAGTATGACACACTTTTTTAACAAGCAAAAGTGGAAGCTAAAGATTTAAGGAGGAAAACGACAATCCAAAATGACACTTGCTCCTCCATCAAGGAAAGTGCCAAACAACCAGGAACGTGGTGTGCTCGTAAGAGGCGGTGCTGAGCTCAGTGACGTTCAAAGCGCCGTTCTATTCCCACAGCAGACAGGCCAGAGTTCAGGGTCTGAGCCCTTATCTCGCTGGGGAAATTCAGGCCCTGACCTAGTGTTCAGCAGTGAGACAGCATGGAGCACCCACAATGCTGACGGCAGAGCCCGGTCTGAGCGCTCCCCTCCTGCCAGGCACCCGCCAGCTGGCAAATATCACCTGCTGGGACCCCACATTTGTCCTCTAGGGAGGGATGCTGACTCCACCTTACAGATAGAGAAAGGGGGTTCGGAGAAGATGGCTGCATGTGAATCAGACGCTGGATTCAGACTCAGTCTCACCTGACGTCAACTATTCCGCAGCCACGGAGCTCTGTGTGGCCATCACACACACACATGTGGGAACGGAGCTTGGTAGCTTCTCAGACACTTTCAGTGACACTTAGGGAGAGGAAGCAACCTAGACAACTTCTCCAAGGTCACCCCAATAACATTTATCATCCAACTGACTAATGGCCATTCTGTATGCTCAGACACACACACGTGCACACACATACCCGCACATACACACATACGTACACGTGTGTGCACACATCCCCACAACTCCACTGTTCAGGGTAAGGCCCTGGGCAGCCCCTTTGGGGTGGGTTAGGTGCACACATAAAACCCACTGTACCTGCTGCTCTCCACTAACCAGTCCAGCGAGCAGCTCGGGAAGAGTGTGTGTGGACTCGCTGCAGGGCCGTGGCCACCTCATTCCAAAGTCCAGCAGCCGGCGGCCCCAGGATGCTCACAGGACAGTCAGGCGCAATCGGGAGCAGCTGCTGCATCTTGGCCCCTCGGATCTGTATTCCCAGGGTCTGTTCTGCTTCTGGCCCATGGATAGGCAACATCCATGTGACGGTAACACTGCAAATACCTGTGCCTGCTGGCTGGGGGCCACGAGGCTCCTGCCTCCAAATAAAGTGCAAACCTCCCTCCATAATAGGAAGGAGAGCACACAGGGTTAATCCTGCACAGTTCAGGAGAAAATAGCCAGGTGCACAGAGCAAATCGGGTTTAACCTCCTTGCTCAACTCAAACTTAACCTGAAAAGGCATTGAGAACTCCGACTCCTGGTGTCTGTGATGCAAAGCAAGAGCCCACAGCAGGCACACGCAGCCAGGGCTGGGTGCTCGAGGCAGGAGTGTCCCTCAGACCCAACTATCTCAATGACAAGACAAAATTCTTGAACAAAAGCCACATCCTTAGGTAGGTGTGTGCAAGAGAACTGTGCACCCTAAGGCACCAGAGACTGTACTGTGGGGAGGAGCACGGGCAGTGCCCATGGCTCAGGCCCCACATGCAGCAGGCACCACTCATGCCTTTCCGTTGAGTGGAACACACACAGCATGGTGGGACTGAGCCTCCCACACTTCCTGCGCTTCCAACAGGAGGGTCTGAGCCCAGCACTTGTTCAAGGGTCCAGGTCGTCAACCTCTTCCTAACATCCCTCCCCACCCCACGAGGCATGGGGTGAGAGTGGAATGGGGAAGGGAGTGATTATGAAGGACTGTGACTATTGCTTCGGGAGGCACAGGAAATTCTGCCACCACAACTCCAGTTGGACTCCTGCTGGGGACTACCACGTTGGGCGTGAACTTGAGCAAGTCGTCCCACCCCTCTGTGCTCTGCAAAAGGGAGGAAACAGCACCCTCTGTAGGTGGTCTTCAGCATTAAAGGGCACTTAGAAGACCACCTGGTACACAGAACTGAGAATCTCATGTGAGCCGCTCTTACCATGGCTGCCCCCAGATGAACAACCACCATGCCTTTGTGTGCAAGCATAGGAGAGACAGCCGTCTACACAGAGAGAGTCATCTACAGAAGGAGAGAGAGAGCTGTCTTTACAGAGAGTCATCTACAGAGAGAGAGAGCCACCTATACAGAGAGAGAGTCATCTACAGAGAGAGAGCTGTCTACACACTGTATCTGCAGGATGCCAATGGCTCCATCTTTTCCAGAACAACCCTTTTTCTTTTCCAATGTCCCACTCTTCTTCAATGTAATGTAAAACTCTCCCATTCAATTGGCTTCCAGAAATTCATCTGCTGGAGGACATTTGCTTCTTGTAGGGAAGGGAAGACGAAAAGCCCACTCTGTTATGAGCAGGTTGACCACCAGTTCTGACATTATCCAAGTGTCACTAGAAGAGAATTTCAACTGCTCTGTGTGCACGTGACTATATTACAGAAACATCAGGTAAGCTGGTGTCCCTGGGGAAAGTTGGGGACAGAGACTCTAGATGGGGACACAGAGCAACTAATTTCATTGACTGATCAATGCTCTGCCTGATTCTGGAAAGGACTGAAAGCAGCTTACTTAGGAACTCAGGTGCAGTGATGCAGACTCAGCTTAACAGAGAGACGTTGAGAAGAAAGTGATAGAGGGGAAGGCAAGCAGGAAAAAAATATATGATACGATACGATATCAGACAATATGATATGACGTGATACGATATGACACAATAGGATATGACACAATATGATATGTCACAATAGATGCAATGTGACACAATATGATATCATATGAAAGAATATATGACAATGTGATATGATATGATACAGTATGACACAAATGATATGATATGTGATATGACATGACATGAAATGGTATCATGTGACATGATATGATGTGACACAATATGATATGATACAACACACTATGCTATGTATGATACGATATGATACAAATGATATATGATATGACATGATATATTCCTGGGTGAGAGATGCTAAGCAAGTGGGCACAAAATCTAGGTATGAGGTTCCTGGCAGGCAGAGCAAAGAGGAAAACATGATGAGTTAAGCAATTCTTACCATCTAGTGGCAGGAATCCTAGCAGTTCAATGGAGACACCAACCTTTATCCTGGCCTTGAGCTCTGAGATTTATTATGGAGTTTTCTGGTCGAGAGACTTGGAGAAGCATCCTAATCAGCTGCAGGTGGGCTTTCCCCGAAAGAGTCCCTTCATCTCACCCTCATGAAGCCAACAACATCAGGTTACAAGACAGTCCTATAAAGGTCTGGAGAAGACTAACACAGAACACATCTTGGAGAATCTCAAGGAATGATTAGGTAACCATCCCTCGGCACACAGGCCTCCAGCACCAGCTGTTCTCAAGTGGTTTTTGGCAAAGGGAAAGGTGAGTCTCAGGTAAGTGTCTTAGAGACACAGAGGCTGAGAGGGGTGCAACTGGTGAGGATGGTGTCTCCTAGGGAGGACGGAGCAGCCAGACAGGGGCTGTGCACAGGGGTGGAGGGCAGGGTTTACAGCAACAACACTTACGACTTGACAGGTCAAGTCAAGCGCACTTTACGACCCACATTTCACATTGAGCAGACAATGCGTGGAGCCATTCACTAAATTGATGCAGGGAACTCTTCTACACATTCATTCTTAGAACAATAAAGTCAAAATTCCATGAGGGCCTTCAAAACATAACACTTTCTGGATTTAACTGCAGCTAAAAGAAACCTGACTTCTTTTAAAAGTTGTGAAATTGCATATTTAGAACAGAAATTACCCCAGAGCATGAGAATGTCACTCTGTCTGCATTCTCTTAGAATAAGAAAATTATGTGATCATTTAGTTCTTGAAAATGTATTCTTAAAAGCAAGAATAAGGAAATGCAAACAATTGCATGTAACATAAACTCTTCTGGGGAGGATGCTGCTCTGGCTCTCTAACTTAAGTGGGGATTGATTTTTCCTGCTGGGCCTCAGTTTACTTATGTGTCCAAAGTCCCTTCTGACATGAAGTTGTGTTTCTATTTATCTTCTTTGGTAATCACAGAACGATGCCATTTTGTTTCTTTAGCAAGTAAACAGTGTGAGTTTGGAAGTTCTGGAGACTTAGCAGTGCCACAATAAAACAAGCGTCTTCAGTAGAGGGGCAGCCGCCCCATGTTCCTCCTTGGTGTCTGATCCAGCCTGGGACGGTGCATTCCCGAGGCAGGTGTGTCCTCTCATTCAAGACCTCCTTCACAAACAGCCCGCTTTTCTGGCTCCAGGATGGAGAGAGACTTTAAATTTGGCTTCTGTCTCCCTGGAGGGCCAGTCTCAGGCCTGGGCAGCAGTCACAGGACCGACTCACAGGGCATTCCGTCTCAGGCACTGAGAGTTGAGCTTCTCCTTTTGGAAGCACCTTCAAACATCTCCCAAATTCTTCGGTTGAGAGAATTTCTGAGTGCTAAAAGACCAACTTTAAGTGGGCACCGTGAGACATTTACAAAATGCTGTGGAGACATTCCAAAACATTGTACAGACACAAAATAAATGATTTTCCCTATGTAAAGATGTTAAAGTTAAGATTATTTTTAGGAAACTGCTAGGTCACTTGAGCTGTCCCAACTCTCACTTGACAGACCCCTTCTGGAGGTATCTGACCTTGTCTGGACTTAGGGACGCAACAAAAAGGTGCTGGTTATGGTGACCTGCACAGACTTCAGGGACAGAGTGGGTGACTGTGGACTCCACAGCGCAACACTGAAACCACATCCCTCCCAGCTCAGTGAGGCTGAGCAGCGGGAAGCGGAACCTCAGCAGACTCCCAGCGCTTCACCTCGTCACCAACACGCTCCTCGGTTATCACAGGGGAGCAGCGGTTGGAGATCAACACCTTCTGTCAGAGTTGGGAGAAGACAGGACGTGTCTTACTGAAACTCCTCTGCGCCCAGCAGCTAAGTTCTGCCTTCGCGGTGCACTGTTGTTCGTGTCAGTTGTTGCAGTTGAAGGCGGTGGGAGGTGCCTATAGCCAGGCGGAGGGAAATGGTGGTAGAATTAAGGTGAAATTTTTATTTCTGCATGAATGAAAATGCCATACACGTGCTTTTCGATTAAGACTCCTCCATTGAGGGCATCTCAAGAGACGAGGGAAACACATTTCCAACGCCTAGATTCTTCTTTTCTCCATATCACTGCTCTCATCAGCCACCAATTTGGTTGAGCTCCTGTTGCGGGCAAAGCACTTAGTTTGGTTTTGGGTTCTGAGATGCCTGAGCACTTGGTTACATCTTTAGGGAACAGCAAGGGGCTCTCAAACCTTAGTGTCCTCAACAGCACCTGAAGGGCTGTCCTCACATAGATTGCTGGGCCCCACCCCATATTCAGGACCTAGTACAGCTGGACGGGCCAGGAATTTGCATTTTTAACAAGCTCCCAGTGGTGCTGTTGCACCAGGGACCATACTTTGAGAACCACTGTTTTAAAACTTTGGGTTCAGCAAATGTTATCTATAAAAAGCCAGAGAGTAAATATTTTAGGCTTTGTGGCTACACAGTCTCTGTTGTAACTACTCATCTCCACTGTTACAGCGAAAGCGCCGCAGATGAGACGTAGATGGATGAGTGTGGCTGTGCGCCAATAAAAATTTACCCCAAAGGCAGCAGTAGGCCGGGATTGGCCAAGGGCTGTAGGTGGCTGATCCCTAGTGGAAGATGGTGAGGCCGTGGGTCAAGTAGGGAGTAACAGGCAGACGCTGTGGGGCTTGAGAGGAGTCACAAGGAACCAACAGAACTGCCATCGAAACCTTTCCTGCAGAGCTGGCACTGATCCGACAGCCAGGAAAGAGAGGTGGGGGTCAGACACAGGGACAGGAAGAGATGGGCATGCTGGGCTGGAGGAAGAGCTGGGTGAAGGCAGTCGCAGGACTCCGATATGTCTGCAAAGGGAGTCGGGCTGTGGGGGTCCAGGGCAGGAGCAAGCCAGGGCAGAGCCCTGGCTGAGCGGGTGGCCCCACTGCCGCGAGCTCTGAGCCCTCACTTCCCTTCCTTCCACTCCCTAAATGTTGGGGAGAAAGAAAAGAGGAAGGCCTCTTGGTGAGGCTGGTGAGATGCCACATGTGCTGCTTTGTTCTCCTTGTGGTGTCTCACATTCTGCCCAGGTCCCTAACGTCATAAAGGCCCCACATACAGCATCTCTGTTCCAAGCTCTCCAACCAAGAGAAGTGAAATGGCACCTCTACGAGATAGCATTGGCTGGTGGGGTCATTGTTTTCATTTTTTCAGTCATAAAATTAAATAAATTATTGCACCTGGTCACTGTTCAGACATCAAAGCTCAGCCCAATTTGTCATTGTTAAACCAGGATATCTACACTTGTTTCATCATAAACAGGTTTCTTCAAACAAGTGGCAGCTTGAGCTACCACCACAGGGTTTGTGTGGGGATGTCAACTAGATTGTGGAGTTGACGAGACTCTATTTGTACCATTTTATACCATGGGAGGGTTATATCATCACTTTTGCTGAAGACCTTGCACTATGCATTTTCTTTTTTCATGCTTTGCAATTGTAATAAGACAAGGTGTTGACAGAGTGCAAACTGTCCTTAAATTTAAAAGGTATAACTGTGCAGTCCACCTTTGATCAGCACTGAGCTATCAGACAGAGGAGGCCTTCTCTTCCCGAGCTGCCTTCTGACGACGTGTTAACTCCACGTGCTGATGCTGTTCTCCAGCGATCCTCAAGAACCCAGGCACTGCCTTCACCTTTGAATCGCTAGCATCTCAGTAGTAAACAGTCTTGGTCTTTATGTAGAAGGGAGTCCAGTGAGCGATGGTCACCCATGCACTTCCTACCCCACCCTGAGAAGATCTGAGGTTTCACATTTTAGTGCACACGTAACGGATCTTGTCAGTTCAAGATCCTCCTACATTCTTTATGCACAATGTGCTGTTATCCTTCCAACCCCAGGAGACACGACCGTCAGCTCCTGGCCAAACTGCTAACTCCACTGAAAAGATTTTTTTTTTCTGATGATTTCGCACAATATCTTTCCGATTACAGGCATTCCAGGCACACAAAGCCAACAGAAACCTCAGGTGAGCAAGGACAACTAACAATTTGCAAACCCTTTAGAATTTAAATTTTGCTCTCATATCAAATTCTTGCTACCTCATTTGATCCTAATGCAACCCCATGGAGCATAATTATTGGTCCTATGTGACAGAGAAGGAAGCTGGAGCTTGAAGAGAGCAACTGAGTCGTTCAAAGTCACAAGACAAAAAAGTGGAACTGAGACTGGGACTCAGGTTCTGAACCCAATACCCACTCTTCGTGGTTCCGTTTCGCCAACCTCATCTGTCACAAAATAGCAGAGTGGACATCCAGACAGGGTTGAGGAAAGTGGAACCTGGTTTAACGTGACTCATGACTTACAGGCCAATTCATTACAGCCAAGACACCCAAAATGGGGACAAAGGCGCTGACCTGAAAGTGAGGGAGCTGTGTGGCTCTCAGTCCCACAAATAAAATATGAATGCTGTGGATGTGATGGGATGAGGGAGTGTCCATGGCGCCCAGTGGCACCCCTTATTCTGTGGACTAACTTGCATTTAACACATCCATCATCACACTGGGAGTGCTGTCCCACAGTGCAGCTACCTACAGTGTCATCCTTGACAGTACAAGAAAAGCTGAGCCCTGACACACACTCACCTTATATCTTCCTACAAAGAACTCACACATGGCCGGATGGACGTGGGGCACCAGTCTTGCTGTGTAAATTAGTGGACTCACTTTCAAGAATGGGCCATCAGAGCTTTAGTATCTCTGTGCTGGTGGAAAAAGTGGGCTAATGGATGGGAAACAAGTCCTTGGAAGGCAGAGCTGGCCTTGAGCGATTGCTGACCAGCAAGGTCTGACAATGACAGATCTCCCCACACACAGATTTCTAAGGGTTTCTTGCCCAAAGTGCCAAAAAGACTCATGCTGGTCCCAAATGCCAGGGCCCGCTCCAACCCCACCCAGGCAGCTTGGGCTCAGGGACCTTTCTGAGCCTCCTCTATCCTTCCAGTGAGAGAGCCCTCTCCTGAGTCCTGGCACCTGCAGGACCTGCCCCAGGCCATCCAGGTGACAGTTTGCTAACCTGACCAACTCTGTGCTGCTGTGGTGTGCTAACAGATGCTAGTGACTGCGGAGGGGTTAGGATGCCACACAGCTTCTAGGAGGAAGGGTGAGGATTGCAGATATTGACGCGATTGTGGGAAGAATTTTTTAAGAAGTTGGGCCTCATAGAGCCTCTAAGATCATAACGTTGGGACAGATTCAAGTGTCAAAGGCCTGTGCTTGGCCGCAGAGCTGGTAGGGATGGGCACCCAGCAGAAAAGGCCTACCCACGGTACACCAGGCTTCCTGACGTGGAGCAGCCAAAGGACAGCCCCTGAGGACCGCGGGGCCCAGAGAGCGGCGGGGCTGAGAGCCCTATGGGAAAACCTCCACTCAGAGCCTACTGATGCCCCATGCCCTGTGAGGAGCAGCAGGCCCAGCTGAAATGTAGCCACCGCTGCTCTGTTGTCCCTCTGCCTGCCGTGCAGTTGCTATGGGGACTGCCAGGAGAACTCCCAGGAAGGCGGCTTCCGACACACGCTGCATTCTCTCCACTTAGAAAGCCTGCTTCGCAGCATGGGAGGCAGCGGTTCAGCTGACAGAAATTGTGCTGGAAGGGCATGCTGGCTGCCACGGCATGGGCCCTCCTTGCACTGCTGATGTGGCCTGTCCCATGGCTTGTCTCCTCCCTCAGATGCCTGTCTTGAAGCAATGTCTTTAAAAGCTGCACAGTAGCCCACAGCCCTATATTCAAAATGAGCCACCTTCTACTTAGGCACAAAGGAGCTAACATTTTTATGCCAAGATGATGAGAGAAAGTAGAAATACCCTTCACGTGTAGAAAAAGAACTGCAGTGATGGTGCAACAGTCACGGTCCCCTCGTGTACTGTAAGGTCGGGAGTTTCCATGCTCACATTAAGCAGAAAAGCAAAATGCACAGCCAGCAGTGTCTTCTGAGTGTTAGCTCAAGGGCCAGAGCCCATTGTCACTGGACATGCTCCTCTGTGAGCTCCCCACGTATGCGTTCACCTCCCATTGTGGGTGTTGTGGTCACCGACAGGGCACCAGCTGTGCCGTGACTGCTGAACCAGCCCAGCTTTCCCAGATCAGCCGCTGACCCAACACTGCCATAGGCATGGACAGTGGAGGTGAGAAACCCACGTGGTAGGGAAGAGAACTGCTCAGGGAACTTGGTGACTAGATCCCAACAGTAACAGCTGCCAGGACATGTCCATTCGCTGAGCGTCCCTGGTGTGCTAGGTCCTCTCCTGAATTTCACCTCACTCAGCACTTGAGTCCTACAGACTAATGTTTCCATACCACTTACAAACAAACCAACTAGGCTTTCACCAGGAGGGAGCTGTCTAAGGTCAGAGGCCTGGGTCATAGTTTATAGGGCTCGGGGGCAGCAGCAGATTTCTACCAAGGCCCTTTGGATCACAAACTCTGCTCTCCCCTGATGGCAGATGCTTCAGGCCATGCCTGCCCACCACAAAATCAGCTCAGGGCTGCCCAGCTGCTCTTTCCACCCATGTCTGCGAGTGTGACTGCACATCCCACACCTCCTCTGAGAGTCTGCGGGCCCCCAGAATACACGGGCTAACCCACCCCTACCATTTCCTTCTAATGCATCTTCTGGAGTGCCTCCTGCCTCAGCAAGCAAACACCCCTCCACTCAGTCAACCCTCACCCCCGATTCCTCCCGCATACCTACCCACCTGTGATCCAATACCAGGGCCAGTAGGTGTGCCTCCAGAATCCTCTCCCCTCATAGCCTCACCAACACCAATGCCCTGTCCATGCGTCTGTCCCCTCATCCATGCCATTGTCTCCTGACCCAAATCACCATCCCCCTATCCGAGTTATCTTCCCCCAACCCAGGTCACTGTCCTCCATCCAGGTCACCCTCCCCCAATCTGAATCACCATCCCCCCCATCTATGTCACCATCCCCCTTCCATGTCACTATCCCCCCATCTGAGTCACCATCCCCCTCTGGGTCACTGTCCTCCCATTTGAGTCACTGTGTCCCCATCCATACCACCCTTTTCCTCTCTGGACCACCCAAAGGCCTCTACTCCATTTCCTCAGCTCCCGTCTTAGCTGTCCCCACTGTGCATTCCCCAAGCTGAAGCCAGGAGCTTGTGGAAATGCAAATGTATCAGAATTAAAGTGCAAATCTGATCCCAACATGCCCCTTAAACTCCTCACTACTTCCCCTTGGAGAAAGGAACACAGCTCTAGCCTCTCTCTCCTCCAGGACACCGGCCCTGCCTTCTCAGCATCATGACCTGCACATATCAGAACACCCTTCTCTGTCTCCCTTCTCCGCCGGATGCCAGGCTCCCAGGGCAAGCCTATGACAGCTAGTCTCCTGCTGCACCAGCACCCGGCACAGCCTGGCACAGGGCAGGACTCAAGAAATATTTGTAGAGGGCAAGGAGGAGGCCGGAAGGGTGCAGGGAAGAAGAGAAGGAGGGAGGAAAGAAAGCAGACAGGTTACAAGGGTGGGACTACGAAACCTGGCTCGACAACCACACATGAACTCTAAGGACGGTGCTGGGTGTCGCATCACCAGCTCCTGGAGTCATGCCTTCAGTGGGGTCTTGCCCCCAAAGCACAGATCCAAATATCCAACTGCCTATACCTGGAAGTCTGATTCCAGATGCAACTTGTCCCACATCAAACTCCTCATCATCCCCTAAAACCTGCCTTCTCTACCAACTTCCCCAAATGGTTAATAGAAGCTCCCACTTCCAAGTGGATGGGCCAGCCTCGGTTTCTCTCTGTATTCCTCACCCGCCTCCAATCTCTCTGCCGACTGAGCCAGTTAAATCTCCACATCACACCCAGCTGAGCGTCTGCAGCCTGTCAGCCCTCCCAAGCCAGTGTCATCTCAGACCAGATGACTGCAAGGACTGCCTCCCGATTTCGTCCTCACTCCTCCCTTACACCCCCCACCACGACCTGTACACCAGGCAGCCCGACCCTCCGAAATGCTTCAGATCACGTGACTCTCGCAGCTTCTCACCCCACGCAAAGAAAGGGCCAGCGTCCTACCTAGGTGGGCTCCCCAAAGCCGACCTGAGAGGAGGACTGAAGTTTCTATTATTCGGGGGACTGTGGAGCTGTGAGAAGAGAGGCGGGAAGCAAAGGGACCCAGCACAGGGCACTGAGGGTTTCACTGAACCACTGACGGTCAAGGGAACAGGACCGACCATGCCCGGAGCCCGGGAGACCATGCAGGCCACCCACAGAGCCACTCCCCAGGGGCAGGGAGTTTGGGTGGGTGCCCTCCAGTTCTCACCCATCACTGCTGAGGGCGGCCCGGCACCAGCCCACTGCAATTCCAGCTGGACCCCAACGGCTGCGGGGCGTGGTGCTCCTGGCGCAAGTTGGACCCTGAGCAGCAGGGGCGTGAGCAGCCTGGGCACACGGTACAAAGGCTCCCCCACCTGCATTATGGGGGGAGAAGCTCCGAGCTCCCCGCGCTCCCTCCTGCCACCGCCACTCTATAGCCTCGCCTCCTCACGGCCCCAAGCGGGTCAGGCATCCCCGCATCAGAGCCACTGCCTCCCGACCCCTCTGCTGGGCGCCTGCCCCCAGAAGTCCCAGGCCCCTCCCTGGGGGCCCTCTGACCACACTTGCCCTGAGGCCTCCTTCCCGGGCGATCGTCCCTGCAGGACTCTCCCATCTCACACGCCACCCTGTCTGGTCAGGCCTCCTGCTCCGACGCAAGCTGTCCAAGGGCAGGATTCTCATCCACGCACACGCTTTGCCCGCAGCCCCAGGGATGTGCTGGCACGAGTGGAAATACTCGCTGAGTGAACACTCTTCACGTACAAAGGGACAGACGAGTCATACAGAATAAACCTTTGCTTTCTGGAAAGTGTGAAGCAATTTCCAGAGCCCAGCAGAACCTACTCTTCAGGCTCCTTTCTCCTGCTCAGGTAGCTGCCCCTCCATTCCAGAATCAGTCTTGTCAGGGCACAGAGGCGTCTAGCTCACGTAGAAACGAGGTAGCCGCGTGCACCTGGAACTAGCATCCATCTCCACAGAAAACCAAGAAATCACACAGATAACGAAACAGAAAGACGAACCCTCCAGGGAAAGGAGAGGGAGTCACTGAATCTTCTTAGACGAGGCCTGGGCTGCAGGCAGCACACGTGAGTCACCTGTGCGGAATCAGTAGGCTCTCGATAGAGCGCCCCTTCACACGGTGGATACCACCGCCCGTGATCACATGTCAGCCTCACCACCACCCGGCTCAGTGGGTGTCGGCATCCCCGTGTCACAGATGAAGACCCCGCAGCTCCGACATCCACAGTGGGGAACCACCAGCAGCAGAAATGACGCATACCAAGAGCCTTCAGAGGCTAGGCTGCTGCCAAGTGTCTTATGGTCTCATTTAATCTTCACAACAACCCTATAAAGTCGGTGCTATTCCCCTACCTTACTGACAAGGGAACTGGAACTTAAGTCACTTCCCAATTCTCACAGCTGGGAGGTGACAGAGGACGCATCTGAGCCCAGGGTCTCTGACCCCAGAACCCCACACTCCTGGATGGAGTCGGCTTCTCCCTGACTCCCGCATCTGCCCCACTTAGCCCTGCATGAAGGGTCTACACAATGGGACAGAGCACTAAATCCAAGCCCTGGGTCCCCAAAGAGACCCCTGTGGCCCATGCAGAACCTGCTTGCTAAAAATAGACAACTTTCCACATACAGTGTGAAGACCAGAGACTGATTTGGCATAATTTATTTAGCTCTGTGTCAGGCAGTGTCATACGAGAATGCCTAAAAGGGGAGCTAAGCACTCTTTACCTGCGGGGCAGATAAGAAGGCACAGACTAGGATCCAGCATAGTAGTGGGTCCAGCTGAGACACTATTTAAAGGCTGCCAAAGCCGAAGGCTCACCTGGCAAGGTGGTAGTCCAGGCCCTTCCAGAAGCAGCATATGGAGAGGCGGTGGGCCTCCAGGTTGCCATCCGCTCAGGGCGGAAGGCAGTGAGCACGGGCCAGCCGAGGACCCACAGAAAGTAGACCAAGAACAGCAGCCTCCAGGGACCCCGGGAGCACAGAGAGTCGCAAGTGAGACTAACTGATGTTCCCAACAGGTCCTTCTGCCATAAACGCTGGCAGCCATGCCTGAACACCTCCAGGGAACTGTCTATGCATTTCAGACAACTCTTGCTCATTTCTGTTCAGAGGTGGGTTTTAAGTTTTAGTACTTAAAAGTCTTGGCTGTATTTCTTTGGATATTTATCCATATTCCCCAAATCCTGGCCGACTGGGTGTGCTTTGGCCGTGGTTCCTGCACGCCGCATGGTGACAGCTGGCTATGTGCATAGCAGATCTCGCAGGGCCTCTCCTGAGCAGGGGGAACCGGGTCACCCTGGGCCTGGGCCCAGGGCTGTCCTTGCTCCCCTTCTGGATGGATTCCTAAGTCACTGTGAATGTGACCATGCACCAAGAACTCAAGCGCACCAGCAGGAGGCCAGATGCTGCCTGGAGCAAACGGGATCTGCACCCTCTCGCCCATCTGCAAGTGAGAGCATGTTCCTCCTGTAAAGGATGCTCTCCATGCACAGGCTGCTTTAGTACAGAAATGAACGTACAAGGGGGAATGCTGAGTGACACGTTTCCTAGTATTTAGTCTACCCACCTTCCCTCACCCTCCCCAAATGGCATTCACACATTTCTACACAGGTAACCCTGCAAATTAGGACCAGCGCAATTACTTTACAGCAATGACTCATTCACACGCAGAGTAGAGTCATGAGGAAGACTGGCTAATCACAAACATACAGGCTGCTGGGTCTCCCCAGCTGGGTGGACGGCATGGATCCTCCTCACTGACAGCACTGACCTCCACTCAGCAAACCCTTGTCAAAATGCCAGAAGGATAACCTGGCTGCTTAGGAAGGAGTTGTGGGGTGCAGTGTCTTCCCTTAGCCCCCATCAAAACCTCCTTGAAGCTACAGCCATCGGGCACTTGCTCCACCAACTTGTCTCTCTGCTCCAGGCCTGGGAGCGGGCCCTCCCCACCCTGAGGAAAGAAGGCCAAGTCCTTCCTGTGCCCACCCGGCCCCACAAACACATGCTGGGCCTCTGTCACATGGGCCTCCTGATGTTCCCAGGATATGCCAAGCACGCACCCCACCACCTCCTCACTCCTCCCCTAGGTGTCCACTGGCTGCCTCACGCCCAGTGGGTCTGCTCCAAGGCCACCCCCAGGCTTCGTCTGACCACCTGTCTGAAACAGATCCCCCATCCCAGCCCACCTGGCTCCCACGTCCTGCCTTGTCTGTCTTCAGAACACTAAACATTTCCTGATGTCATATTACACTATACTGTTATTATGCTATTTATGCACTATACTATTATATCGCATTACACTTGCTAAATTATACTGTACCACATTACATTACACAATATTCTATTACACAATGCTTGCTATGCCATACTATGTTACATCCTATCCATCCCATCCCTTATACCCCATTACCTTACAGTATATTGTACCAAACCATATTACATTACGACACTGATTTATTTCCTCCTCCTTCACCCTCCGCATGAGGCCACACCTTCATGAGGGCCAAGCCTCTGTCTTCCTCACCCAGCCCCCCTGCTACCTGGACAGTGCCTAGCACATGGCAGACTCCCAAGACGTATTAGCTGAATGATTCAGAAATGGGGAAACTGTCCTCCAACTACGAAGGAGACCCAGCAGAAGCTACCCATCCTCAGAGACAACGGAACTCGGAAACCCTCAAAGGGAACTTCTCGAGGTAAGTCTGGCCCTTTCCACACTCAGTTCTGCATGAGAGCATGACCCAGGGAGGACAGGCCAGGCCTGGGATCCATCAGGGAGCTCAGCTCGAGTGAGGCAGCTTGCCATTCCCACCCATGCATGCCCACCACCCAGGCCCCTCTCTTGATAGTTCCCCAGGACCCTGGTGTCAGCCTGGCCAGCCTCCCAGGGCCCCCGAGCTCCTGGACTCCAGTCCTGCCTTTGTTCCAGTCCCGACTGCAGTGGCCTCGCTTCTGAGTTCTGCAGTTTGACCCTGATCACATCCTTGCAGGACGGTTTTGCATCGGTGTCTGACCCTGTTAGCTGATGCATTCTGGTGCTGATAGAAGCATCTAGAAGAGAGGTGCCTATGCATACTTGTGCAGAGCATGAATGCACACTGAAGTCTGGATTATATTCCAACTCCGAGTCAACCAGCCTTGGTTCTCAGCAGGAAAGCCAGGGCCTGACCTTGAAGGCTGCCCCGTCTCTGCCCTGAAGCGAGCCCCCTCGTCCACACGGGGTTGCAGCTGCAGCGAGGGCATGAAAAGAAGCACATAATACTTCTCTGAAGACCGAGGATGAGAGGAGAGAGATGTGCTCACAAGCAGATCCTTAAGGTCCTCCCGAACAGAAGCAAACTTTGCCTTCACACAAATATGAAGAGGGGCGACACCCAGATGTTATCACATGAACTTCTTGAGTTGAGCTCTCCAAAAAGCAAGATATCCTCCAAACGACAGTGTGCCTTCACTGCTAGCAGACTCATTCTTTTCTTCAGTAGCAGGAACTGAACCTTTCTACCCCACGTGCATTCTGCAGGTGGGCCACTGAGTCAATCCAGGTTGACACTTCCTCACTCATCTGCTTTCTTCTAAAGAGGAAGGAGCAATGTTGCTCTGTCTTTCCATTTCCTTTCTCATCATCAAAAAAGTGGAGGGCCTCGGCACTGCGCTCCCCTCTGAGGGAGACCGTCCCCTCCCACTGCACTGACACCTTCACAGGAACAAGTCCTCATTCTCATTCTGCGGAACACAGCAGACGACAACGTCTTCAGGATGCCTAAGTGATGAGGGCCTCTTTCCTACACTTTGCTTCTGAAACTTATCTGTCAGTTCAGTTCAATAAAGAAAACTCTTCCCTTCCAAGTAACAATCAACACAGGACACAGAAGCGTCAGAGTTGCAAAACGATTCCCTTTTTCTTTCAGAGTTGGCTTTTAGCGTTCCACTTCACACACGAGTCCCCAGTCACACGTGGTCTCTGCTGCCCCTTCACCCAGCAGCCTTCGACCTCTGTGCAAGCATGGGGTGCCCCATCCATTCCCCATGTCTGCCTTCCTGTGCCCTCCGTTTCTGTCTTTCCCCCACAGACCTTGGCTTGATGCTTCCCCTCCTGCCCGTTCCACATTTAACGTGCCTGGTGGACACCTCCACAGCTGCTGCAGTCTCTACCAGCCCATGTGGGGAATCAGCGCCTGCTCCTGAGCAGAGCAGGTGAGCACGGGGCTCCCCTCGTGGCCTCTTGGTCATCGGCTGGGACCCCACAGGCCAGCGAGGCTTGGCGGGCCCCTCAGCCTGGCACCTGCCCAAAGCTGCTGGGCAAATGTGACCACTGCTGCCCATGACGCATCAGAACCTCAGCAGTGCCGGTTTCTGAGCTGTAGTGCAGCTTGACTGGAAAAGTCAGATGTGGCCGTTCATACCTGTTGCTGCGGGCAGGTCACCAGGCCCCAGTCAGGACCATCCCACTGTGCCCCATCCACCTGGCCTCACCACAAAACCCACTGGCGGGCCTCAGTGACTCATCTGTGCCACAGGGCTGGAGTGAGAGGAACACCAACACACCTCATACGTAAGAAATCCTCTGATTCTCTAACTTTGTACCTTAGAAAAGAGTGCAGAATCCTTGTTGACTTTCACTTTTAATTTTTTAACAGATGTCTCACTCACCTGTAAATGAACACACATTTTCTTAGCAAGTGGGCTTTTTTGAGCATTTCCAAAGCATCCTCATTTTCCATTGAAAAAGTACAACGTTCTTTCAACATCCAAGGCTCAGTTATTCCTCTAACATTTACTTCTGTCTCTCTCTCTCGTTTTTTTTTTTTGGCTGAGGAAGATTAGCCCTGAGCTAATATCTGTGCCAATCTTCCTCCACTTTCTTTGTGGGTTGCCACCACAGCACGGCTTGATGAGTGGTATGGGTCCATGCCCAGGATCCAAACCCACGAACTGGAGCCATCAAAGCAAAGCATGCCAACTTAACCACTACATCACAGGGCCAGCTCCTAATCAGTCTCTTGATCACAAAGCAAGTGCAATGAGCGCAAACAGGTCTCAGGCTACAGGCTAGCTGGTGACATGCACACACTCCATCCTGAGAGCATAGTCCAGCAGCTGTGTGGCATCCCACGAGAATGGAGAATAGAGGTGTGACCAAGGGTCGCAGGGCCAGACGGGATGGGGAACCTGTGTGCGTGTGGCTGAGGCTGCAGTGAAGCCTCCTTTCCTTCCACCTCACCAGCTGCCTCCTGGTTTCTGGATTCATTGCAGGCATAGCGCATGGGCCACCAGCCCAGTCCCGAGGGTCACAGGACAGTGGTACTGACTCCATCTGGCACCGTGAAATTCAAGCCCCAGTGCTTCTTGTGGGTGCTGAAGATACAACTTCCTGTGGCAAAGTCTGACTTTGGATTCAAGCCTGCCGGGCCCCATCCTGCCTTGTGCCTGGTGTGCAGGCTCTGCGCCTTGGCCTCCCACACCATCCCTCCGTGGGCCACTGTTTCTCCCCTGCCAGTCTGCCTGAGAGCCATGCTAGTCCCTGAAGCCCGCCCAAGGCCAGCTTCTCCACTCACCACGAGCCTTGTCTGACGACGCCCCTCCCCTCGGCGCCCAGGCGCTGTGTCCACTTCTCTGACACACAGGCTAGGCTCCTCTTGGGCAGGGCCCTGTCCTCGGGTGTTGACATCAGCGTAGGACTAGCACGCACTCTGCCCAGGAGAGAACCTACTGGAGGGGACCAGGAGCACAAAGCACTGATGCCCGCTCGGGAGGAGCAGTTCAGAAGGTAGAATCAAGAACACACTACGGAGGATTCATCTCACTTCACCTGAGCGATTCCACTGTATTCTCCAAAGCAAACACACCTGCCCCCTTTACCAGACACCAGAGGCTGGGTAGCACGTAGTGCATCAGGGGCTCCAGGATCAAACACTCAGGCTTGGGGTCTGACCGTCTGGGTCCCTAGCTCTGTGGCCCACACTTGACATGAGTGTTTTAAAAGCACTCCTGCATTGAGAGCCAGTCCTCACAACACACCCACAGGCCTCAGGGTCCAGAGCCCAGCCCTCAGCTAGCGTCCGAGGGCAATGCCAAAAGAGAGGAGGCCTCTTCCTCCTCCATGTAGACAAGACAATGTGTAAAACACAAAATCCAGAAGGCAATGCAGCAGAGAGAAGACTCGCTAACTCGGCAGAGACACTCGACAGGTGAAGGTGAGAAAAGAGAGGGCCGGGCTCTGGACGTGAGAACTTCACGGAAAGTCACCAAGTTCTCTGAATAAGGAGATGCCTGTTATCTGAGACAACACGCGGAACCTCTCCAGCAAGCCAAAAGAGACAATGGCTGCCAGACACCAAGTGTTAGAGGCTTTGATCAGACAACAGTCGGCCAGACAACACTAAGATGAAAGGGATCCACACCAGTAAGGACAGGCCACATCCCGGTCAGTGAGTGAGTCAAACACACCACCCGCAGAAGTCCAGTGCTGAAAGTGCAACCTCTGCAGTGCCAGGAGAGGGGAAGGCTGTAGAAAGAGCCGACCAAGGGGCAGGAAGGAAACAAATCGGGACACGAAGGTCACCCCCAGCAGTAAGTCCTGGGAAACCCAAAAGGTGATGAGGCAGGAGCTCTACAAGCGGGAGGTGAAGCAAAGGTGGATGCCTTTTTAAAAGATGATTAACCCCATTTTCTCTGAAAGGGGAAATGAAAAAAAACTGATTAGAAATAGACTATTTCAGAACAAACTACCAAGGAAATGAAGAGTGAAAAAAGGATTTTTCTGCTTTGCCCAATCTGACCAGATGACCTGGCCACACAGATTAAATGTAACTACCAGTCATTTCTATACACTTTGCAGTGTAGTAAGCACCTCTTTGTGCAAAACCTGCTTAATTTTAATATTCACTAATACCCTATGGTCATGCCCAAGTTCATAAATTAAGCAGAATCCCCAGAAAAGTATCACCTAGTACAACGAACAGATTCTGAATAACGAAAATCAGGTGCATGCACCCTTCAGGATGCAGACCACGTGACGCTGATGGGGACTAGGGTGGCATTAACTGTATGCCCACTCACCCTTCAGGATGCAGACCACGTGACGCTGATGGGGACTAAGGTGGCATTAACTGTATGCCTGCTCACCCTTCAGGATGCAGACCACGTGACGCTGATGGGGACTAAGGTGGCATTAACTGTATGCCTGCTCACCCTTCAGGATGCAGACCACGTGATGCTGATGGGGACTAGGGTGGCATTAACTCTATGCCTGCTCACCCTTCAGGATGCAGACCACGTGATGCTGATGGGGACTAGGGTGACATTAATTGTATGCCCGTTCACCCTTCAGGATGCAGACCACGTGATGCTGATGGGGACTAGGGTGGCATTAACTGTATGCCTATTCATTAGGTTTGTATCGTTTTGTATAAAATAGCAAAATAAATGCCCTTTAAATTCCATCACCAGGATTGTGTCTCCATTAATAAGAACGAGAAATGGCAACAGTGTTGTGTCATTAAGGCCCAGAAGGAACCAAATGCAACTCACTGGATGTGCAGGCAGCTGAAACACGCAGGTGGCGCAGGACACAGCGCATACCAATGGTAGCGTGCTGACGACACATGCAGCTACACCGCCATGGATGCCCAAACCGGGTTTGCCCAACAACACCGTTAGGTAGCTTGCGACAACACTATTAAGATTCCACGACATCTTTTAAAACCAGAAACCATAAAGAATTCATTCTGGGTTCACAATTCTGCCTTGTTAACAGGAGCTGGTCTGCCACTCGTGCGGACTCTGCACTCAGCGAGAGGTGGCATCTCCACAACTTCCTAATGTTTTCCCTGTACAGCATCAGGCACATTCATAACATCATAAAATTATTCAAAATATAAAAGGAACTAATTTTTTTAAACTGTTATCCATTTCTCACATATACAACAAGCAGGAAACACTCTGGCTCACACAGCTATGATGGTGAATATAAGTGCATTGGTACAATTTAGCAAATTCAGGTATTTAAAAAGTTGTTGATATGATGCTCAAACATACATTTTATGTGTAATTTCCCCCTTGGTCTAGCACTTTAGTACATGACATGAACACATTTAAAATGATCCCAAAACTAGATTTCAAGTAATCAACCTCATTTTCCCAGAAAGCAATAAAATAAATGAAAGGCCATTGTCAGTGACTCAGTGAGCACATTATCATGATTTCAAAAAGATAAAAAGACTTCATTCCACTTTAGTCCATTCATAGCATCCTTAAGTTCCAGGAAATCCAATTTTGAAAGTATTGGTTCCCAGTACTGGGATGAGTTGCCAATTGTGGAACAATTGTTAATGCATTTCTGCATTAAAACTGGTAACCAATTTGGTCTTAAATATGTTCAATAATCTCTTATGTTGGGGCACTAGGACTGTAAAATGGATGCTGTGGAGGGAAGGAGAGAGCTTGTGACCAGGAGGGGTCGGAGCCATTAATACACAACTTCCACTCCTTTTCTGGGGCAGAGCGTTTAGAATGAAATCTGCTGGCTTCCTGTGCCAGGACTACATTGAGCCGCTCAGCTGCAGTAACGACATTTTACTACTCTGCACATTACACCCCCAGTCCAGAATGCCTGACCATGAAACATGGCAGCTGTGGAGCCGGAGATCTGAATCTCCGCAGCTTAAGTCTGTCAGAGTTCTAGAGTGCAGTACAACTCCACAAGGAATTCTCTACCTAAAAATACTTGGCCCCCAAAATCACTCTTTTCAGCAAATAATAGTTACTAGGGGCACCAAGATATCCTGCAAGTAAAAGCCAGCAGCAACCAAAACAGATGAGACCAATAGTTTATCCCATTAAATAGGGGAGAACAGCCATTTTCACGCCTTGTTTACTATCACTGGATAAAGAAACTTTAAGTTAATAGGATGCCAATACAGTGACATCTTAATTAACGAAAACTAAATATTCTAATCTCTAAGTCAACCAGAATATCTGGCTGCATTTTACATTGGGAAAAAAGACGTAAAATTCAATTGAAACCAGTTCATATATTTAGCAACACACAGGATTGGCTCAAACGCAGAGCTGTCTCTGCTGTGTCTGGTGAGCGCACGTCCAGCCACGTCTCTTACAAATGGCAACAACACACAGAGTCCTAACCACCGAGACGTACCGAAGTCATGGAACCAGCAAGCCAAGGTCCAGCTCTACTGCCTGCATTGTCCTTAGGAGGCAGAAAGACTGTACAGAGCATTTTACAAAAGTTTTCAGTACGCTAAAAACAGAAATTTGAAGTTGAGGAAAATGCAAACTTTGTATCCACCGCCACATTCTGTTCTTTCCCATCCCTGCTGGTCAAGCTTTGTGTCTTTCATTCAGGGACAAACACCAATCACACGACACAGACCCCTCAACAGGTGTCAGAGTGTGAGCAAGAGTGACGGGGGCTGGGGATCTAAAAGCCAAGCTCTAAGTAAGTGGCCGTTTCTATTCAGACCTTCCCTCCTGTGCTGTCTAGGTCGCTGATGGACAGAAGTAAAGCCAGTATGTGCTTCTTGCCTGGTACAAAATGGAAAACATCAAAGCAAAACCACATTTGTTCTGTCCACATGGGGGTCACTGCAGACCTCACTCTTGCGAACGTCAGCCTTTTTGTCTCAGACAGACGGTGAGGTCATCATCTCCCACTGAAGCCTGGCCATGTTTCACAGCCATGGTGAGGCCCTGGCCACGTGAACTGACCCTGCTACCCCCTCTCTGTCTCCCCCATAAAAATGGGGATCCTGGGGAGACTCTACCTCCTTCCAGGCTGTCCTGAACCTCTTGCCTTTCTCTCCCCTGCCTGGGGTGCGTGTGCCTGTGTGTTTGTCTCAAGTTGCCTTACCTGCCGCCTCCACAGCCTCCGCAGTGGTCACGTTCAGGACGTTGGCACTCACTTTGAAGGTCACTGCTGGTCCCACAACACTGGAAGAGATCATTGAGAAGAAGTTCAGACCAGACTCAGCAGACGGTGATGCTTCTCTGAATGCTACAAGGAAAACACTGATATGTTTACAGAACACGCACACCCAAGGCCACCCTTGCTCCACATGTGACCTCAGCCAGGTTTTGGTTTTCCTGGATACCGTGACTATTTGTTCCCATGTTCCAATAATTCCATCGACAGGCTCTGCTTTTCTAACACACACACACTCGACAATGTTCTTATAAAAACTCAAATCAATCCCCATAACCCAACAATAACAAGCAGATATTCTTGCAAGGGAAAAACAACAATCATTATGGAAACAGATTTTAGTATTTGGCTCCCAAGAGAGCAGAACAAATCAAAAGCAGAAAGGAAAAAGATGGGTGTTTTTAAAATTCTCCCTACAGGAACCATTTGAAAATCTTACCAAAGTTGTTAAGAACTATTCAGTATAAAAATAACTGGCAAAGAATTGCCAGACAGAAATTATCAAAGTTTTTCAAAGCTTTTTAAATACTATATTGAACACGATTTTGAAAAATACATCATTTTTTAAATAATTTGATTCATCTGAAGGGGGAGGGGGAGGAAGTCAGGATCACCTTCTCCAGGACTTCTCTCCTAGTTCCTCAGTCTCCTGGCTCCATCATCTGTCCAGACACTTCTCAAAAACATCATTCCTTCCCATTTCCCATTTTTATTTTTACTTTTTTTTTTTTTTTTTTTTGGTGAGGCAGATGGGCCCTGAGCTAACATCTGTTGCCAATCTTCCTCTTTTTGCCTGAGGAACAGTGTCCCTGAGCTAACATCTGTGCCAATCTTCCTCTATTTTGTATGTGGGACACCTCCACAGCATGGCTTGATGAGCAGTGTGCAGGTCTGCGTGCGGGATCTGAACCAGCAAACCACAGGCCTCCGAAGCAGAGCGTGTGAACTTAACCACTAGGCCACTGGGCCAGCCCCCTCGCCCCATTTCCCATTTTTTAAATTTCTCCCTCCTGTACATGAAGGCACTCAGTCCAGAGCTGGTGTCATGTAGAGAGAAGAAATGAGAACAGCAGCTCTTGAGGAGGTGGCACGTTCTCAGCCACACACACAACACGCTGTCTTTGCCCCCAGGACAGATACTGCTCTGCAGAGCAGAGGTCTCTGCGGGCCCAGAGCTGTCAGGACACATCTGGCAGGAGAGCTGCTCTCCTGGGGGTCACTGGAGGATCCCACCGCTCCCTGTGGACAGGCTCTTAGGTTCCACGTCCTCCCCTCGGTCCAGGGGCTGAGCTCTCCTTGCTCATGCCGTAGAATCTGATCAACATGCACGGATTCAACTACCAATAATAATGCCATTAAGAGCAAAACAACCACTTCTGTCATTTGTTAAGCTTCTACCTGTGTGTACAGGAGCTTCCACCTGTGCGCAGGAGCCTCACATATATTATGTTTAATCCTTCCAGTGTTCCTGAAAATCAAGTGCCTTCACTGCCATTTTAATGATCAGTAAACTGAAGATCCAAGGGCTTTCAACAGTCCCCTCCAGAGAAACCCAGTTAGTAAATCACAGACAACGCCCACCCTACACCTCTCCAGATCCCTCACCAAGCTGCCTACTTTACCTGCAGGATCCAAAGTTCCCGCATGTTGTGACCGGGCCCTATCCCACCCACTATTCCTCCTATCTGCCTATTGCCCATTTCAGTGTTTATGATAAAATCACCTTTAAAAGGCACTAATAAGAAGAACGATGTAAAGAAAAGTACATAAGAGTGAGAGTCAACTGAATAATGAGACCATGCTCAAGAAGAGTTACATAAAAATTAAAATGACTATCTCAAAAATAGTAGCAACATAGCTAGTGGGAGTGAAATTACCATATCAAAAATCTGCCAGCTCCTTTGCATCTAACTTCTCACCTCCCTTCCTTCCCAACACTCACTCATCCAGGGCTGAGCCTACTGCTTCTTGGTCTTCGTGATTTCAGATCAAGTCTTCTTCCTTTGAACCTGACGAGTTTTCGTGGATTCAGATGTCATCTCCACTCATGACACCTTGGTCTCAGCTTCTGGTCCTGTTCCTCATGGGAGTTTCTGGCTCATTTCCCTGGCAGGATGGCCCGCTGTGCAAGCCCTTTGTAAATGTAAAATGCTGCCGTTGTAAGTCAGTGTAATTATCATTCCAACACCATTGTCATTGGATATTCTACGTAGAAGCCTTAGCATCAGCTCAACGAGATGTCCTTGAACCAGCTCCTGCCACCGTGTCCACAGCTCTGTGCAACAAGGAGGTTCCAGCCAATGGACATTCCCTTTGGCTTCTTTGTACAAGAAATGTCCAGTCACCAGGTTCTGCTGAAACTCCTTGAAAATACCATCGTTTCCATGCTCCCTTCTTAGTCCCCACTGTGACGGTTCTAGCCTGACTCATGTCATGGCAGAGCCAAGTCAGCCCCATGTCCTGCACGTGGCACCCAGGAAACTGTCCTTAGGAACCACCGCATCGCCGACCCTCTGAGCAGTGGCTGCACTCTTTGCTAACATCAAGTTTAACACCCTCTGTCATCTCTGCAGGCCCTTCCATCTGAAGTGATCTGGCCAAACCACTTTCAACCGGAAGAGGTTGGCTTCTCCTGGGCCATGGAGCAATGGTTATTCCTGCCTCTCTGCCTTCACGCAACTTGACTTTCCTGCCACCTGTTTTCTCTCCCCATGGTGAGAATTAGGTTCCACGTGTCTCTCAGAGCCCCCTCAGCTCTGGCTTCGCCCATGAGCACCCTGACAGCGGCAGACCCTCCGTTTCTCCAATAGCTTCCAGCAAGTGTGGTGTGCACCTGACATCTAGTACTTAAGTTGCACGTTAATTATTTTACAGATTATTCATAGCTTCCCAAGGGGATGACTGGCTCTTCAAGGGCACGCATGACATTTCCTGCTAGTGCCTTTCACACACGGTGGATGCTGGATTCACATTTGTGACTGAATCACGCATCTGAGCACAACTGTTTCTAAAATTGAGAAGGTCTTATTAACACGAGCAGTACTCCTCCGCCATCAAAAAAGCACTAATGACAGATGTTAGCAACAGGACTTCAGGTTACATGTAGTTTCTGTGACATTTCTAATCTAAACTACATCTAAAGAGTTCCTGGCAGGGGGATTCCCTAAACCGAAATCTTCCCTCAGGTGCCAAAAGTTTTCTCTAAAGACCACATGGACTTTCCTGGTTTTTCAGAGTTCACAGGCCCAGCACACCTGTGTCATAAGACTGTGGTTCATCTGCCACCCCATCTTGTTGGACTCGCAGGAGAGGCAGACGAGCACATGGACTTCCTTCCTTTCAGGATGCCACTTGTGGCCGCCTACTCATTAAGGGACACGCACCTGGAATGCACCTAGTGACAGGAAAACATGCCTAGTGATGGCAAGCACTCACTGAGTGTTGGCTCTGTCATCACCAAGACTCCTACTACACCCGCAAGTGTGAAGCCCCCATGCTGCCTGGCACTGGCCCAGGCACTGGGCGCGTGCTACTTCTTGGGCTCACCAGAATCCAGCGAGAGATGAATCACCCCATTTTACAGAGCAGATTGAGAGATGAGTAGCAATCCGACCCGCTGCATAACTTCTCAGGATGTGAACGTGGACACGCGCTTTCCCTAACACCTGCTTTGACGTGTGATGATGTGAAAGTCTCTTCGGAGAGGTCTCAACTACAAGTCTACATCTGGGGTCACTGTTTGTCACCTCTGCTGATTCTTTTAACCTCTTAGACCTCAGTTTACTCAACTGTAAAATGGGGAGGCATGTTCTGGCCCAGGGGCCCTACCTTTCCCATGGCAAATCACTGTGTGAAACCAATGCCTGCTGATGACGCCACTGCCGGGGAGTGTACTGGACAAGAGGAAAGGAGGGCAGGGGTGCAGAGGCTGAAGCAGAGACATAGTCCTCATCCCAGGAAGCTCCACGGGTGTCCCCACCACCCATACCCCTGCTGCCCCTTTGCAAAACACCACCTCGTCCTGCCGGCCCAGCTGCACGCACAGGGCCCGCCACGGCAGGAGCACGCAGAAGCCTGAGCTTTCAGCCACAGCCTTGGAGTAGAGATGCTCTGCAAATAAACATCTCAGCAAGCACAGCGAGACCCAGGGACTGCGGCCTGCCGTGGACCCACCGTCAGGAAGTGTCATATCCCCAAACTAAACTAGGATGCATTTGATAAACATTTACAAGAGGACGCTGAGGGGTGACTCAACCTCACACAGGGGAAGCACCACACACAGAGTCTGCAAGAACCTACAGCTCTACAGTGGGGTCAAGGTGCAACTCATTTTCTTCTTTCCTTCTTTGCTTTGTGATCCTTGGAGCTAACATTGAGTCTGTCTCTATATTGCAATAAACGGTGTTGCTGCTGAGCATGGAGGTGTCTGCAAACAGTGGGTGGAGAGAGATCATTTCATGGGTGTCCTGAAGGACTCTGGGTGTTGGAGGTTTCTCCGTTCCGGACAGCATCTTGGTCCAGATGTTCAAGTTGGACACAGGGCTGGACGTGCAGGCTGAAGGCCCAGGGAAAAACAGGCTGACAAGAAGAAGAAAGATTGCCTCATTGTGTTGGGAAAATATTCAGTATGTTAGATGTAGGCATACACTTAATGCAGTATTAAGGAATAGTCTCTGGGAATTTCGAGCATGAGATTTTACAGGCTGCATGAGGGCAAACATGCTGAATGCTTCTCCCCTCATTTGCTGGATTTTTCTCCAGTCAAGGTAAGCAGGACGTGGAGAAGACTCCCAATGCCAGATGCACCATCTCCCTTAACGACCTGCCGAATATATCACCTGAAATTTATAGACGAATCACTCCCTTTCTTGGATGTCAGTGCCTCTGCTACTAATTTTTTAATTTCCATTGCATTGCCTTCAGCCATAAAGCATTTTTACCTATTGCAAACTGTGACCCTGTCTCTTCTGTTCTGTCTACAGGGATGAGGAAATGGCAAGATTTGTGCAGAAAGGGACTTCGTGGTCGATTGCTGAGGGAATGCCTCGCCTACCTGCCCTCTTGGCAAATGCCCACTACCAAGGTGGATGGACGCAGCACACAGAAGGTGATTCTCCCTTCCAAATGGAAGAAGCACTTTGGGGCAACAGAGTCACAAGAAGGTGGGTCAGCGGATGGGCCTGTCCGCACACCTGCCCCAGCCTGCTCACGCAGTACTCTGGGGTGAGGGCCTGCGGGAGAGCTCTGAAATCCCTGAGGAATGGCGACTCCAGCTGCAGGCACTTCGGCAGTTCCTCTCCTGGGCTTCTAGGGCTGCCACATTCCATGGGAAGTGGGCCCAGGAGCAGATGTGGTCTGCCTTACCCACTAGTGGAAGGGGACTCCGGAGGCAGGTGGAAGCCTGGGGCCGGCTCAGACGTCTGGTGCTGGGGCCACTCCATGGCTCAGGGCCAGCACACGAGATGCTCAATTAAAATTCACAGAATGAGATAAGTGACTTTATGGTGAGAGAGAAAGCATGAAAGTGACAGGAAACATGCTGAACAGCCCAGAACAGTTCCTGCTGTGCCAGGGACAGGGGTGGGAAGCCCAGCTGGAACAGACCCAGGGGTTACACTATGCCAGCTGGTGCCCATCATCTGTAGGACTCCAACATAGCTATTCCTTGGGTATAGAGTGTTTTGACCAGTCTTTTTAAATGCAAGGTATTAAAGGGCAATAAAAAGAATGAACTCTGAGCCAATGGCGTGCCCTAGAACCTTGCCGTCATACCAGTCACTGAAGGCAGGAACTGGCTAAGGCAAGTTTACTGCAGGCTCTGCCAATGGTGCAGCAGTGGCATTGCACCACGAGCACGGTCCCCACAGAACATCCCCATGGACAGTGCCCTGTTCTAGAACGCATTCACTAGGTGAATGAGCAGGAGGTGAGGACGCAGACACATACACAGCAATCTCCTGTGAGGTGTAGGGTGGCAGACTACAGAAATGCTGTGTTCACTACACCACACGTGCCTTTGCCCGGTCCCTTTTTTTTGCCCAGCACAGTCCTGGAGGCACGAGGCTGTGGGGCCGACGTTCTGGGAGAGACAGTAGACACGGTCAGATGACTCCTTCCTAGACCAACCCCACAGATGGAACCAGGGCACTTCACAGAACTGACAGGGCCACCACTGACGACACACAGGATGTCACAGGCAGGTCATGTGACCCTGCAGCTTCCCAGTCCCTGGGCCGGCATCTGTGGTCCTTGTGGGTGGACACCCAGACCCACCACCTCCTTGAGTCTAGAAGCCCTGGGTGTGCTCAGAAAACGGTAATCCTCGATTCGGTGGAAATGGTAGCCCTGAAAGTTCTCACTGGCTCAGCAAGAGCCCTCAGCCTCAGGAGCTCTTGGCACCTCCAGGCCAGTTGTGGAGGAAAGAGATGGAATAGGAATGCGCTCAGAGCCCACACTTGGACCCCACGTCACACCAGAGAGCAAGGAAGTGGAGGAGGATCCTCAGCCAGCTCCACAGGGACTGGAAGGGAGGGTGGGTCCGACACAGGTGGGAGGACAGGTGAGGGATGGAAATGCAGGGGTGACGTAGGGACAGAGAACCTGATTCCACCCTTCCTGGCACAGGGCTCCAGCAGGGACACAGGAAGTGGAGGTCCCCCTGCAGGTGGCCAGTCCTACTGCGCACCCCTACCCCCTGCCATGGGCCACAAAGGTATGATGATCCCACCCAGTACCTCTGACTTTCCAGGGCCTCCCCTCCTCAAAGCCTTCCTCCTCCCAGAATCCCACCCCAGCCCCAGCGCCCACCCTTGGCCTCACTCACTGTCTGTGCTAAGGTTTGACACAAGCACACTGCTCTTATAGACATATTTCAAGAGTGTAACTCATTTCTACCCAACTACATCAAGACTTCTGGGGCACAGAGACCATTGCATGAACCCCTGCTCCCTCCCACGGAGAGACAGAGGCAAAGAGGTGTTCTCTCGGGAGCCTAGAACCGGCAGGACCGTGAGCCCTCCTGCAGCCTGCCTGCAGGCACTGGACATCTGGATGCCCGAATGCACAGAATAAACACACGAACGCACGAGCCCAGGTGACGAGGCCCCACCGTGGCTCACTCTCTCCACAGGTCTCACCCCGAGATGGTGCTCCCCATCTTCCTTCACTGATCCCCTAACGGAAAGTTAAAGATGTTCACTCCCTCATAGTTTCTGACCACGACATGTCAGTACCACAGATGCACCATGCCCTGCTTCCGTGCAGTGGCTCCTCACAGGGCGACGGACGGTCATAAAATCCAGGATTTCTGCCCCCACATGCCTGTGTACTCCCCTTGGAGGCAATATCGGCCCTGCTGGGAGGGCATGCTCTAGACCCTTCCCGTGTCCTGCCCTGGCGCCAAGGCCCCTCAGGAGGGGCTGGGTGTGGGTACACAGACAGGACTCTTGTTCCTGCATGGACAGCTGGTGATGGAGTAGGTGAGGGGAGAACCCCTAGGATGTGCTTCTGATCTCACTTGTCAACTCTTCAGTCTTACCTTAACTTGGGGCAAGAAAGTCTTCCTCCAGGCCCCACACAGCAAAGGTTAACGCTGCAGGCCTGAGACTGCCGTCCCCAGAAAGCCTGCACACAGGGCTGGCCCTGGGCTGACAGCTGGGAACTTACACACCAGGAGGACACCCACCCTTCGGTAATGGATGAGAAGGGCTCCCCACACCCAAACTGTCCCAACCTTCCCTAATTGATAAGAGGGGCTCCCCATGCCCAAAAGCCTAAGGCAGTGTAGGGTCTGAATGAGGCTACCGGGGTGGGAGTAAGGTCCCAGTCATTTCTACCGTCTTCCTCCTAAGACCCTGTGGCCTTGGCTGTCCTCACCATCTTGGTCACCAATCCAGTCCTCCATAAATTTGGGGAAAACTGTGTAAGCCCCATGTGCATGATGCTGGCATAGAAAGGGGAATTTCTGTTTAAGGAGGAAATAAAAACAAAACAGAGTCTCTGAGAAGCAAACATAGCATCTAGCAGAGCTTGTAGGGAAAAGACAAGTCCCTCTTTTTTTTTCTTTTTCAGAAAGTCACTTATTGATAAACGACTGGAGTCTGTCCTGCAGAGCAGGATATACCAACCCTACTGATACAAAGAATTGGGGTTTAGATTAGGAAACTCCTGAAGCAGACGCAAAGAAAGATGAACATCAGGTTACCAGGGAATAGCCAGGTTTCGCTTGGGAAAAGAGACTAATTTTGTTCATTGACTTTCAGATCCTTATTCAGATTAAACCATTAATCACCCAAAACATACAGTGGTCCCATCCCATTGTTTGCGGGGTGACGCTCCATCCCCACCCCACGAGCACCGGTTTAGGGAACGCCGTGCTCTGATGAAACACAGCCTAGTTCCTGCGAGCCTCTGGTCAGGCTTCCATCAGCTAGTCAACACGCACCCTCATGCTATGTCTTCTGTTAAAGGCATGTTATTTAATATATTGTCAGTTCATTAACACGGAACTCACGCCTACAGCGCTATAATTCACGTCTGAACCAGGCTTTTCTAACACATGTATTTTCTCTGAAAGGCACAGCCCAGCCTTCTTGCTCATAGGAACACTAGACAGTGCTACATTCGGGGCTGTTTCAAACAGTGGAATCACCAAAAAATAGCACAAAGATGTGGAAATGCAGCACTACACAGACTGTGAAAAGAACCCTTGTTTACAGAATGATCTGAAACAAGGAGGCAGGCATCGCCTCAACTTCAGCAGGGAACGTGCACATCCAGAAACTGAAATCTTTCACGGCTCTGCGCATGTCCTCAAGTGACCGTGACTATTGACTTTGGCATTACAGATAAACTTGCAAATATGGAATCCAGGAATAATGGGGATCAACCTTGTTTTGTAGCATTGGTGCTGAGCACATTCACATACATCAATGACCTCGCTATTTTCATCACATTTTATAACGTAATATTGTAGAGAGAACATGGGCATCAGAGTTAAAGGGGCTTGTAACCCAACTGTGTATTGTCCTTCCTTGCTGTGTGGTTTTAGCACATCACATTCTTTGACCTGTAAAGTAGGGATAACGGTATGTGTCTTGGGAGGGTGTGGATGACTGGGCGGTGGAATATTTCTCTAAACTGAAGCTATTGTTCTCTGCCCCCATCAGTCCAGAGCAGCCTGTTCTCCCTCCGAGCTTTTCCACGAGATCCACTCTAAATCCTGGGCTGCCTGCATAGGTTCATGGCGTTCCTCCATGTCACACTGCTTCGATGCAGGAGACCAGCTGTCCTCCATCTGAAATGACTTGGTTGATACGGGGGAAGATCAGCTCGATTCTTTCCTGACCCCATGGCTTTAGGACATGGAGTTTATGATCAATCTATAAACAGTCACTACAGGCAGACCTGGAGAGGGTCATCAGTGCCTGGCACATCCTATAGCAAGGTGCTTTTGCTGTGACAGCACGTGTCACTTGAGTCATCGTTCCTGTAGGACCATCAACTTTCTGACCGTCAAATGCACCTATTGTGAGAGGTGACTCCTATTTACAGTGGAAGGAATGCCAAAAGGTGGAACCCATCTACCCAGATGCACATCTTCCTTGCTCCAGTGAAAGGGAGTCTTCACAATCACATCTTGGCTTAGGAAATCTCACTGGGTGTGTGACTCTCAAAAAATGCTTTTACATGGCCCCCTATTAGGAGA
The DNA here is from genome assembly GCF_037783145.1 of Equus przewalskii. Lineage (NCBI taxonomy): Eukaryota > Metazoa > Chordata > Mammalia > Perissodactyla > Equidae > Equus > Equus przewalskii. Next base: position 107,538,718 of record NC_091834.1, read on the forward strand.
AAAATACTCCACATTATCATTAGGAGTCGATTCCCAATCAAGCTGGAAATACTATGGAAAGATATATCCCTGTGATCTTGCAGAATGCATTGATTTAAAACTATCTTTAACCGATTTAAGCAAATCACATGTGCACACAGATAAGACAGCCTCTCATCACGCAAATTCCAGCTGTAGTTATCTGTCTTAAGTATAAGTCCAACTGGTCGTGGGCTCTCTAAAATTCAGTGTTTCTATAGACATTGACTATATATTGATAATTACTCATTTTCTTTTCCATGGTCACAGAACATGCTGACGAAGGTCGGAAGTAACTTCCAGCATTTTAACATTGATATGTTGCTTGTTTTCCAGAATTTCCGCTCTTATCACTTAAGTTTTATGAAACAAATGAGCCAGCCCTCCATTAACCAGTGTTGGGACTAAGAGTTCCGCCTAAATGATCTTTTCTTTAAATGAGGACTATTTAGAAATCTCTTTTTTTCCCTACTTTTGTCATTAAAATAATTTAAAAATACATATAATGTTCTTCCTTTATAATACCAATATACTGATATATGAATATTCCTAATAGTCATAGATCTCAAGGTCAACTTCTGAATATTACCGTTCATTGCATGATACTCTAATCATAGGAATTATTAGACATTGAACTCAGTGTGTACTCAGACCTGTATTTCAGTTGAGAGTGGGGAAGGCAAGCCAATCTCTGATGAAAGGTTATTTTTCTTATTGTTTAACACCATTTCCAAAACATAGAACACTGTAAAATTCCAGTCAATTGAGGGTTCCACTTAGTTTGGCTCATTTGGGTATTGTTTTTTCTATATAACAATAGGTTATCCATAACATACGATTATTTGTATGAAGTCAACCTTTAGGGTCTACAGTGAATATAACATATATGACCATAGTTTTCCTTATAAACACTGGCTAACCAGCAGCTAACTTTGTAGTCAGTTTAACAAACTCCTCAGGTTCAGCTTCCCTTGAATTTGGGGGAACATAAAGAAGAATGAGAAGGCACACTTGGCAACAGCAGATAGTTTTAAAGTTAATTATGTAACGTTGATGGTTTATAACTAAGGTAAAAGCAAATGCTGATCTTTTCAATTGATGCACTTTCTTGAGAGCTGTTTAGAAATAAAAGGAAAAAAAAAGCCTTTGATAGAGTAATTAAAAAACTTTTTTATTAGCATGCTCTCCCTTGGCTTGACAGACTGATCTGTGCTTTGTCTATCTGCTGCCTGGATTTGGGATGAAGTTCATAACATGGATGGAAGGATGGATGGATAATATATATATATATATATATATATATATATATATATATAGCCTATATTAATGCAAACATATTGAGACATTTTCTCAAAATCCTATCTATTGCTTAAGAATCTTTCTGCATTAACTTTTCTCCTGTAGTGGGCTATACATGTAGTGAACTGCTCTTCTGTACCTTACTCAGCATCAGTTTAAGAAAAACAAAGTGCTAAATAAAGGTCTCAAAGTTACCAAACAAAATCAGAGTGATTTAGGAGACTTATTGTTTCTGGCTGAACATAAATTTGAGGCCATGTAAGAAGAGGAAGATTTCGTTATATGGACTACCTGCTTTTGAGGGGTTTCTTAAACCAGCCCCTTCAACTAGACTTCAGGCTGAGGCACTAGAGACACACACGCTGCACCCAGCGCTGTAGCTGGCCTTCAGGGAGCACAAACCAGGAGAGTGTTCTAGTGTAGAGCTGAACAACATAATTGCATCATTTAGACCCAAAGCAATTCTTCTGGCAATGCTCTCATTTTACAGATGAATAAATTGAAAAACATAGAGTTTTAAGAATGAGCCCCAAATAGTCCACTTTTAATATCAATGCCACCACTGAAGAGTAACTTCTTGAGTCTCCATTGAGAGCTTTTTTGTAGGACACTGTAATCATCAGACAGTCTGTACACCGGCATTCACCAGTGTCCTTGCCTTACTCTGTCACTGGGCCAAGAATCACGTTGCTGACATTTTCTTTCCCTAAAACTGGTACCGCCCCTTAATTGTTTCCCTGGATCACTAGCCTCTTCCTAGTCTTTCTCCGCAGCTGTCCTCAACTCTGGGGAAGCCCACAGGTTGGGCTAATCCAAGCTGCCAACAGAAAAACGAGCTCATGTCTGACTGCTACAGAATTCTCTGTGCATGCCTCATTCCAGCGATGTCATATTACAAAATTCTAGAATTCCAGGTAGATAGCAAAGTAATGCACATGCATATCCCAAAAGCTAACTTTCCAATACCATATTTTCTGCACAATTGTATATTCCTGCCTCCCAAACATTAGGCAATAACTTTCCAAAATATCTAACTGGAGGGCTTACACAGGAGGAAGGACTGGGAGAATCAGTTCCTACTTGAATGTGTGACGAAACAAAGACTTGCAAAGCTATTGCAAGATAATTTAACATGACATGAGGTTAACCAAGCCATAATTACTGATGATGCTTTATCTGCCTAAAGGGCTGAGCAATTGCTTTCCAGTGCAGTGTCTCTTATTTGCAATATGTTGTGCTTATGTGCAGCCTAGGGCTCCTTTCTGTCAGGGGATGCCTGCCTGGCACTCTTTTCCTCTCATGGGCATTTGGAAAAAAACAGATTATTCAATGTTTATGCTTTGCCTTTGAACTTTGAAAGCATCTGCTTAGTTTTTAATTCTCATAACATATTTTCCTGTTACTACTGACAGGTAGTGTGACCGGTCACAGGAACCCTGTGTTACACTGGCAGGGATGTGCTCGGCAACTGCCTGGGTCTGTCTAATGGAAAAGCAGAACGCCCTTGGTGCCTGGAGGACCAGGACTGCCTGAGATGTATCTTCTGTTGCAGCTGGACCTGCACAGTGCTTAAAGAGGAATGAATTAAACAAAAAGTAAGTAACTGAATTATTAGTAACAAACATTTAGAAACAAAAGTGACCACCTAAAAATTAGGACTAAGGCTTTTTCTTGAAACTTCAGAGAACTGGGCCCGATGGCCATTCAGTGCTGCAAGACGGGCAGCAAAGGCTGGACCGTGAGCTCCCTTCTCATGGGATGGGCCCTGGGCTTCCAGCCTGCCGCGTCCCAGTCCCTGAGAACCTCCTGGGTGCTGAGCTCACTGTTTTTGTCTTAGTTTTATTTTTGTTTCTCTGGACACCCAGGCTGCCAAATTCCTGAGGGTACCTGCCTGGCATTTATACATATTCCAGTTTGTAACTCACAATGTGATGCAACAAACACTCGGGGGCCAGTTTCCATGGCAGGAAAGAGTTACTAGGCTCCCCAGTCAGGGTGATTTTGTATTCTTCTCCTGCCCTCATTACGGGTTAAGTTTCCACGTGTGAAAGGTGAAGACTTCCTGCAGGATGGTGAATTCAGTCCCTATGGCTTCCCCGTAGAGATGGGTCCCGAATAAAGTGCCTGACTTGCCTGCTCCACAGCCTTGCTGACATCAGCATGTCTGCAACACCACTGACCCAAGAGAGAAAAGCAGAAGAGCAAAAGGATTTCCAGTTTGTTCTTGTGAGGAAAATAAGGGAGCTGAGCAGAGGTATCTCATATTGACAACACAGGCAATAAATAAAATATATATTTACCACAATGTTTGGTTTTATTTCAATACAAATCTTACTCTTTTCATGTGTTTACATGTTTCTTGGTTTAATTTACCCAAGGTCTAATGGGAAGTAGAGAAAAACAGATGCAAACAGAGGTGCCTATATCCAGAGCCTACCAATTGACTGATTCATTCATTCACTGACTGAGCAAATCCTGAGCACCTCCTATCTGCCTAACACTGTTCCAGGCACTGAAAATAGATCATCGGGTGATACAGACACAGTCCTTGCCTTCAAGGACCTCGCCATCTACTAGGAGAGAAAAAGATTCAACTCTACTAGATCAAGGGATCATTGTAAGGCAGCAGAGTCTCTTAGGGAGTGCCGAACTACTGGACCATCCGACCCTATGGACAGCAGATGCTAGCATTGTCTTTCTACGTAGCAATGCAAACGACGGTAGAACAATGGTCCAAGCTGGCTTGGGTTGAATACTTACACAGCAGGCACTGGTCTAAGCCCTCTACTATGTGTTCTCTCCTAGGATCTTCACAGCAACCCTATCGGCCTCAGGACCAGCTATGTGATTGTGGGACTCAGTGCAAAATGAAAAACGCAGGGCCTCCTGTTAAAAAACTAATATTAAGAGTTTCAACACAGCAACAGCAGAGCATTGACCCAAGTGGGGGCCTCCTGAGAGCAAGGTCCTAGGTCACACCCCATGCCTCACCCTGACTATCCGCATTTAACAGGTGGGGAAACTGAGGTTTAGAAAGGTGAACTAACCTGACTCTTCTCCTAAGTTGTGATGTCAATACTGATGTCAAGGGGGCTCAATCAATACTTTAAACACTAATGTCTTCAAAGCATGGAGATTTGCTTAAAATGAGAAATGGCCATCTTTCACTCAAGCAGAATTATTATTTGTGAATACACAGTGGTTCCTTCCTGCTGTCTCATCTTCAGCCTAAAGACAAAGCTGAGGCTGTTTTGACAAATTGTGACATTTCCTTGAAACACTGTATTTCAAGGAAAATCACTGTAGCTGTCACTACAGAGGTGGCTGGACCTTGGCAATCTTGCAGTGTGTACACATGGCAGAGCCAGCATTCCTCCTCTAGGAAAAAAGGACTCCATCAGGCCCCTCCTCCTCTGCCCCTCTAAGGTAGCATCACTGAGCTAATCCTGAGCTGTGGTAGAGCAAGGTGACAGCATCCACCTGTGAGCAGCAAAGCCTGCAGGCAGCAGACATACTAAAAGTAGGGTGCAAACAGCTCACACCGGCCCCTCCCCTAGGCCTCTGGGTTGTACCGTTGGAGGCTCTTAGCTGTGAGCAATGTTTATTTACCTTGAGCATAAGCTTTGCCACTGTGAATTTGCACTGCCTTGGCATGCACACCAAATTATCCAGGGTTTTGTAATCACTCGGGCCACAAAGCAAGCGAGAGGGGTCAACCCTGAGAGATAAAGGCCATTCTGACCCTTCTTCCTACTTCTACTTCCTATTAAATGTCTCCATAAACCACAGAGACAAGATAAGGGGGCAAACAACCACAATTGTGCCCCAGGAAACTGAAGCATGCTTTCCCAAAGTTTCCAAACTCCCATGGATCCTCTCACACATGGAGGGAGGTTTGTGGGGGTGGGCGAGGGTGTGGGGCACAGGGAGGAGGGGTGAGTGGCCTCGGCGTTGCCAGGACTCTTACAGGATGGAGCTGAGCTCGGGCATCTGCCCGACCCTCTGCATAGGAGACGATAATGAAAAGTGTCAGGATTGTGAATTCCCACTGCTGCATCTTCAGTGGGAGTCTTGAAAAACAAGAACACTGTATTTTCATCAATTCAGTAAATCCCACAGATGGGGAACTAAACTGCTTCTTATATCGTGAGAACACATGGAGACTGATCACAGAATTATGCTGTCCTCCCGGATGCCCTCCGCTGATCCAAACCTTCACTGGGCTGATCCGGAGACTCAGCTGAAGCTCATTAGAAGCAGGGTTGACACTGGTCCCCACCTCGCTGTGGAGTCGGCGAGCTCGGAATGTCTTCTTTTGTACTGTAGGTCCGCGCAGCACCACCCAGCTGACTGAGAAGGCGGAGAGAGGCCTGAGCATCAATCAGCGCCGCCGTGGACAGCCACGATTAGATTATAAAATCATAGCTGGTCGTTGTGCCTCTGCTGGCGTAATTACATCAGCATGCTAATGCTGTTTTAATGGCTTCTAATGATGTAATAAGAAATAATGGAATTTACTTGACAGCTACATAACCATTAACAAAACATATTAAGCATAACTAGTACTTCCATAAAAATGCAGACAATCTCTGAAGGTGCCAGATCGCACAGAGGCCTCTCCTCCTCTCCTGGAACAATGAACAGCCCTGAGAACGTGCTCTAAATGAAGAGCCATGTGCTGCTCATGCAGTCGGCCCTGCCTGGGGCCTCCATTGCTTACGTCCGTCTGTCCAGCAGGCACACATCCTCAGTGTGTGCCATCACTGTGCTGGTCCTGGGGTGACCCACAGGACAACACGTACAGCTTGGGAGGGGTGAAGCTAACACCACACACGTGCACACACACACGCTAATTACAGACATTAACCAGCCAGGACTAAGGGCTTCAGAGGTGGCTTTGGCACCAAGAGGACCATACTTCAGCTTTGAAACGTGAACAGGATTAGGAGCAGGGAAGACTGAGGACACCCCTAGCCAGGCCAGGCCATGGGGAAGGTACTCTTGAGGGTTTGGCTCCCGCGAGCCCTGTGGACCCGATTCCCAAAGGCTTAAACAGAGGGCAGTGGTGTCAGGGTCTGCTCCGTGGGAAGTAAGAAGCCCCCAGGCTTCTGAGCAGGGAAGAGACTGAAAAGTGATCTTTACAGATCTCTGGTTTGGTACCCAGCTCAGCTGGCCAGCGCAGGACTGCCCTTTGGGGAGGCTGGAAAGCGCTCCTTGGATACCCCTCTGTGCCGGAATCACTCTCCAGACATGGACGCCATTTGCTTGCATGGGAACAAGGAATGAGGAGCTAACCGGAGGTGAAGGACCAGGGAGAGAGGGAGCCCAGCCAGCTTCACACTTAAATTAGTGTGTACCTGCAGGCCCTCTAGTCTGGCCACCCCCTCCCACCTGAAGCTCCTCCAGACCTGAAGCCTCCTCCCACTTGAAACCCCTCCAGTCCTGAAGCCCCCTCCCACCTGAAACCCCTCTAGTCCTGAAGCCCCCTCCCACCTGAAGATGCTCTGGTCCTGATGCCCTGCTCCCAGCATCCTGGCGGCTGACAGTCCTGCCACTGCTGAGACTCTTAAAGACGGATGAGGAATGGGAAAGATGATGGGATGGGGGAGAAAGTGAGGTAGCAGGTACACAACATAGAACCCTGTGGGACATGGTGGGAGAAGATAGTGGCATCTCAGGGTACCAAGTTTGGGTCTAGGGCAAAACGTGCTTCTCAGTCTTGGAAACCCAGGTCGTGTTCTCTCCAGAAAGAGAGAAACCTCACACCTTCCTCGATAACACCCAAAGAGTGTAAAATATTACCACCCACAGAAGCCCTGAAGATGCGAGCAGCAGTCCCATCTCTGTGTGAAAGAATCTCAGTCTTGTGGTGTGCAGTGGGCCTGTCTGCGTGGGCTCTGTGCTATTGAGGTGAGCAAGGACACAGGCGGTCACTTCAGCTTCCAGCCCTGCTGCAGCGCAGCTCCCTCCTGAGCTGTAGAACCTGGGTCGTACCCCCCAATCCTGGGGACAGTTCTGGGGATGGTGGGAGAGGAGAGGAATGAGGGGCAGAGATGGAGAGGGAAGGGCACCATCGTGGAACCAGAAGGCTCCCAGGCTGCTCCGTGGTGCTCCCAGCCCACCGCACTGCAGCTCCCATCTTATCTTGAGAATTTCCCCTCCAGCCCCACGTCCTGAACGCCACCATCTCCGCAGCATTGTGCCCAGGCTGTGAGGCAGGCCCTGGCTCTTGATGCACACACACCTCAGTTTACAACAAGAAGCGGTGGCAACGGGAGTGGTGAGGGGGGCCCCAGGAAACACGAGGCCTCCCAGGCCTGGGACCTCTGCCTTCTATGCTGCAGAGTCATCACGCAGGGTTTTGCCAAAGAAAAATAATGAAAAGTTAATAGACACAGTCCCGAAGGGCCTGAGGAAGTTTTACTCTAAAGCTGCTTCGGGTGATTACTGTTTTCTGGTCCAATGTCCTTCATGACAGGCAGAGTTGAGATGACATTCCCCGATGCTCCAGCCACCCTGCTGCTCCTGGAAGCTTGTCCCGTGGGACCGACTCTTATTTAACACTGTCAGATTTCTCCTGCAACATCTTCAGGTTTAATGAAGAAGGCATTCACTCACCCACTGCCTCCCTCCTCTGCAGCACTCACCCTGGCACCAACTGGTGGATTCCCAGGGCCTGTGGAAGCACCGGCCATATTCAATGTCTCCTACTTACGGAGGGAGTGGTGAGCCACGGATCCTCAGCTGTTGCTGGTGGGGCAGTTTGAGGGGACAGGCCTGTGCTGTGCCATCTCTCATACATTTAACACGTGCCCACGCTGTAGAGTCACCATGCTGGGTGCCTGGTGTGAATGTGTGTAGGGACTACTCTGGCCCCTGAGCTTAGCATCCGTAGTGAAGATGGAAGATGACTCACGATGTGTGGAATGCAGGGAAGGCATCCACAGAAGGCTGAAACAGGCCCATCAGGATGCTCAGGAAACCTCCCTCCCCTTTGAAAAGAAGAGTCAGCACCACCGGGTCAGGCTTGGTTCTCTCTGTGCCTGTCCATGCAGAGGCTATGACATGGGCAAAGGGCCAGTTGACATCAGCCACAGTCAGTGGGAACAACGTGCCCATTCAGCTGCCATGTGGCCCTCCACAGGGCCTCTGTTCATGGCTGAGTTCCTGAGTCCTACAGCCAAGCCCCTTTCAGGGGATGGTATACAGACGGGCAGTACGGATGCACAGACCAGGTGTTGAATCTCACTTCGAAAGGAGTGCAATTTGACAAAGGACAATTCTAACAGACTCTTGAGGTGACAGGTGAAAGTAAAAGTCACTCTCATGGGGCTTATGTGCAGCTTAACTAGACACACAAATAAAGTATTTAAAAGTGGGTAACCCCCAGTCACACAGGTTCTTCTCCAAGGCTAAACCCCGCCCAGCATGGGGTACCACCCCTCACCTAGAAACCTTAGCAGCTCCCAAATCACTTGGGCCTCCACTCATGTCCCCTGTAATGTAATTTATTCTTCATGCAGCTGGAAACATGCTCTCCTGATAAAAATTCTTTGGTGGCTTCCCAGCACTCAGAAGAAACAGCACACTACTCGCAAGGATCTTCAGGCCTACCTGCCTCACGTGGACCATGCTGTCACCACCTGTCTCACGAGAGCCTTTCCACGCCCACCTGCCTCACGTGGACTGCACTGTCCCTGCCTGTCTCACATGGACTGGACCGTCCCCATCTGTCTCACGTGGACCAGGCCATCCTCTCTGTCTTATATGGATCACACCATCCCCACCTGTCTCACATGGACTGGACCGTCCCCACCTGTCTCACGTGGACCAGGCCATCCTGTCTGTCTTATATGGATCACACCATCCCCACCTGTCTCACGTGGACCAGGCCATCCTGTCTGTCTTATATGGATCACACCATCCCCACCTGTCTCACGTGGACCAGGCCATCCTGTCTGTCTTATATGGATCACACCGTCCCCACCTGTCTCACGTGGACCAGGCCATCCTGTCTGTCTTGTATGGATCACACCATCCCCACCTGCCTCACGTGGGCTGGACCGTCCCCACCTGTCTCACGTGGACCAGGCCATCCTGTCTGTCTTGTATGGATCACACCATCCCCACCTGCCTCACGTGGACCAGGCCATCCTGTCTGTCTTATATGGATCACACCATCCCCACCTGCCTCACGTGGGCTGGACCGTCCCCATCTGTCTCACGTGGACCAGGCCATCCTGTCTGTCTTGTATGGATCACACCATCCCCATCTGTCTCACGTGGACCAGGCCATCCTGTCTGTCTTATATGGATCACACCATCCCCACCTGCCTCACGTGGGCTGGACCGTCCCCATCTGTCTCACGTGGACCAGGCCATCCTGTCTGTCTTGTGTGGACAGTGTCGTCCCACGTGCCTCACGTGGACCATGCTGTCCCTCCTGTTCATAAGCAGCGTGGCCACTGGGCAGCTACTTCAGCACCCCCAGCTAGGCAGGTCCTCCCTAGACCTCATGCAGCTTCCTCCCTCACTGCCATCATCCCTTCATCCCTTTGTTTCCAGGAGAACTAAGGCTGCCTAACCTTTCCTAGCTCTGTCTATGAGTCTATTTTTGCTGAAAGGTCAGCTACACCCGAGCAGGGACCTTACCCACTTGCTCTCTGCTCGATCCTGGCACACAGCACGTAGCAGGCCCTCAGAGAATGAACAACTATCTCTACAGATGGTCACGTTCGCCAGTGTGGAGTTGACACAAGGGCTTCATTAGCTGGCGGGGACAGTTTGGGCTGTGTGGGCCCCAAGGAGTCCGATAAGGGAACTGCAGATTATTACAGCCAGGCCTTGGCCTTAGCCCCTCTGCCCCAACTTCTGGCTACTTCCTACTCAAAACAAAAGCTGATAAACTTTAAAACAAAATAATGGCAGTAGGAAAAAGAACTTGGAAAGCTCCACAGAGTAGCAAGACTCACAGACAGACAGACAAACTATCTTCAGGACCAATGGCCCCGCGGTGGGGAGCAGAGAGGCCCCAGCTCTTCGGGTGCCTGTAAGATCGCCCCCTCCCACCAAGGCACCCTGGACTGGATGTATGGTGGAAGTGCCCCGGCCCCCCGAAGCTGAACAATTCTGTATTCCTGTGACATTCTCTACGCTTTCTTGTGTGTGTGTCTCTTCAGCCAGATTGCAATCTGCTTGGGTGGACTTGTCTTCCCTCTCTATCCCCTCTCAGTACTTACACAGCACTGACATCCCCATTCTACGACCCAGCATGCGCAGGAGGGCCCCCCATGCTGCCAATGAAGTCACAGGGCCTCCCTCAGTGCACTGTGCTCAGACACTGCCTCATGGTTTGGGGTTTGCATTCACGGTGACAGAGCACAGACAAAACTACCTCAGAGTATCACCCTCTGTGCAACCCTTCTTCACCTGCCCTCCAGGACACAGTCTAGGGCATGGACATGCCAGGGGAGGTAGAAGGACGATGGCAGACCCTGATGGTGCCAACACACTTGTGTGTGTGGTTCTCAGGGAACATCTGTAGGGGACCCTGCCCCACGCCCCTCCACACCGTCCTCTCTTCTCCGTCCCCATCACAGACAGGGCCCTGCATCCACTGCATCAGGACTGTAGCATCTGCATCCATCCCTGGCCACCTGGACCGTGCCCCTTAGAGTCCTGTCCAAGTGGAACCTGTCAGGATGTTCCCCAAAGCCTCTCCCATCTCTCCTAAGTCCCTGGCTTCCTGAACGCCACACACCTTGGTCTGAGCAGGTTTCCTCTCGCTCGGAGGACCGTCAGACACACTGGGGTCACCGTATGGAAGTATTTCCCCACCTGGGGACAGCTGCTGCCCCTGCCCACCTTCCACCACCAGATTGCCCAGTGCCCAGCCATCCCTGGCCCCCTTGGTCCAGATATAAGAGGGAAATGCCTGACAGCTGGGGCTCCAGGACCACTGGCTGCAGCCCCACTCACATCTGCTCTGGTTGTAGTGATGGATCCTGAGGGGCTGGTCACTGTATGTTGTGATCCCGCCCTGACTCACCCTCCCCTCCATGTCTATGCCACTCTGCCTCACAGGCAGGCTTCTGACACCACATGCCCACTGCAGCTACCTGATACCAGGTCCCTTCGTCCTCCCTCACCTGTAATGCTGCTAACCCTCCTCCCTCTCGTCCTGTCTTGGCCACATGGCAGGCGGGCTGCTCCTTCTCAGCAAATCTGACTGAGTCGCTCTCCTTGGGCCTGCTGCTGTGTGTCTGGAGTGCGGGCTCCTTAGATGGCCCTGCCTTCTCTGCTGCTCGGCACTTCTCACCTGCACAGCCGTCTGTGCACCCAGGTGAGGTGAACTCTCAGCAGCTCCCTCGGTCATTCCAGCTCTTTGCCCGTCCGTGGACTTCTTCATTCAAATGTTTACTGAGTCCACCCTGTGCTCTGTGCTGGACACCGCAGATGCACGTCTGGAGCACACCTCGCCCCCCTGTGGGACATCGCCACCTGTACTTCAGCTCGCCTCTTCTAGAAGGCCCCAGGCTAGGTGAAGCTGTTCCCCATACATGTCTCCAAGCACCCTCCACTGTAGCCACCTGTACACCCATCTGCCTTTCCCACTGAGTGGTACGACATTTGGGCAGGGCAACGTTGCTCACACCGTTCGCCTAGCTCCCAGCATGATGCCAGGGCACAGCAGGTGCTCAAGACACACTTGCCGTGTGGAGGACAAGTGACGCATGAGTGTCTGTAGGCCACAATGGACATACCCTGTGTCCACATTCGCATCAACAGATGGCTCAGCTAAGTCTATATTTTGGGTCCTTAGGAGCTCACGCCACATGTGCTAACCTGTCCTCATGCCTCCTCAGAACTACTGATCTCCATGCTCAGGCTCGGCGAAATGTGGCATGCCTGGTCAGTCCACGGCCACACTTGGTGACCCCACTCACTCCCCACATCAGTGTATTTCCATTCATCTCCCTTACATGATCCTCACGCTCAGCCTTCTGTAAACACTTTTCAGGGAATAGGAACATGGCTGCCCCTCAGCGTGTGCCTGTCATGTGAGCACCACTCCAGCCCCAATGTCACCAAATCTTTCTAGAACTCAGTCCACTGCAGCAAGAGGGGCTGGTGGCACCCAGCGACCCCAGCCCTTTCCCCCATGCAGTGGGTTTGGCAGCAGCTGTGCACTGTAGGCACTCAGTAAATGCTGACTGAGCCTTCACCAGCATGCGTCACCCCCAAGACTCTGGCTCATCTGCAGCAGGGTGAGGCCTGGGAACCAGAAGGTTCTAGAGCCTCCTGGCGATTCCAGGTGCGGCAGGGCTGAGGGCCACAGCCTCAGTGAGTCCCACTCTTCAGGAAATGTAATTCCATAATTACACACAGCTCTCAGCTGTGTTTGAATAACTTGCCAAAACCCACTGGAATTTTCCTTTCATTTCTTTCCTAAAGTCTCTCTGACATAATTAACAGGAACCACAAGACATAGTTCTCTCCCTCACAAACCAATTTATGGGACAGAACCAATGTGAGCTGAGGGTATCCCAGGACCCGCAGCCGCACTCACTCGATGTCCACGAAGACGCTCATCGGCACCTCGAGGAGACGTGCAACGCCCGCCAGCAACTCCTTCCCCTTCTCCAGGCTCAGGGGGCTGTGGGGGAAGAGCAAAGGGGGCAGCATTACAAAATGGAACTCACCAGTCCTCAGGAAGCTGAAAGGCGGCAGGAGCTCCCCCGCAGCCCCGCAGTTCCTGAGAGCAGCCGCTCACTGTATTCCTGTCACATAGTGACCGGGCTCTCAGGGCACCTGGGATCAGGTGCTTCTCCAGGCGTGATGAATCGCCTGAATTTCCAGCAATGAGACAAACAATACACTGCAAATGGAATTGTTAGGAAGTGTAATGGGCCCATGGTGCTGCAACTGCTCATCTCAGCCTCAATAAAAAATATAATGAAGAGGGAGGCGAGGGAAGGACAGAAAGGAGAGAGAAGAGATGGGAGATGGAGGGATAAGCAGATGCTGAAAATCAGATTTCAGGATAGGGAGTCAAATGTACAAAGGAAATGCATATTTTTTTAATGGATTCATTTCTAAAAAGTGTTACATGCCAATGAAAGGATCTATAAATATCACACTTTTAAGGGTAAACAGTGAGACAGGATGGACAGCCCCCTAGCAGTGACTCATTAAAAGGGGCGCTCATGTTCCAGAAGGCCTCAGACACCCCCAGCAATGCCAGTTCCATGAAGAGGCACCAGCAGCAATGGCACGTAACTCAAAGTTCCAATTACAAATCCTGAATGCCAGCACTCAGGCTTGTAAATCACCCATTGCCTGTGAAATCCTGTTAGTACCACTGCAAAAAGTATTCAATTATATTGTTATATAAAAACTGTTGTACAGCAAAGGTTTTCATCCTAGCTGACCATTCATTCATTCATTTGTTCATTTCTTCAGCAAATGTGTAAGAGTGCCTATTGGGCGCCTGGCACTGCTTTAGGAAATGCAGCAATAAACAAAGGCTGAGCCATTGCCTTCACAGGGTTTACATTCTAGTGGGGACAGAGGCAGCAAAGTCATCAATGAGTAAAAACAGAGCATATTGTTGAATTGTGTCACCAAAAATTCACACGTTCAAATGCTAAATGTGGAACATCAGAATGTGACCTTATGTGAAAATAGGGGCATTGCAGATGATCAAGCTAAGATGAGGTCATGTGGGTGGGCCCTGAGCCAGCATGACTGGTGCCCTCATAGGAAGAGGAGGTCAGGACACAGACATGCACACAGGGCAGACGATGAGCAGAGCAGGCACCAAGGCCCCACCTGGGACAGAAGGCTTCAAGAACTCAGGCCAGTGCACCTTGTGAGTGAGGGCAGGGGACATGGAGATGAAACCAGGGAGCAGTGAAGCAGAAGACCTGGAGCGACGATGGTTTCCTGCGATTGCTGATTCTAAGAGCCAGCCAGGTCTCAGGAGGTGAGGAGGAATTAAACAGGCTCGCAGCAGCTCAGAGGACATGGTGGCCGGGTGAGTGTGGGGTGAGACCTGCCAGCCTCAGAGAGACAATTTAGGGCTTGTTGACGGGACTAGCTGGTGAGCCAAGGAAACGAGAGTCGAGGAAGCGTCAGGAAGGACAGAGTCAGGAATCTCACTGTGGACACACGGATAAGGAGCCCCTGCTGAGCATCCAAGCTGGGGAGGAGAGCAGGCAGTGCCACGTGAGGCAGGGCCCAGGGCAGCAGAATGGCCCGGAGACATGCAGGACGGAGGGGACAGGCCCCGTGTTGGTGAGAGTGAGGAAGGCAGGCTTCTGGGGGAGGGAGGATGGTGAGATGGACCACTGGTTGAAGCAGGACACACCAAAAACAGAGCCAGCATGGGAGGAGATCATGAGGGTGGTGTCCAGTAAGGGTTCTAGATCCTTAGAGAACCTCAAGTGGAGACAGAAGCAGGAGTGCAGCAGGCGGGACTGGGGTCCAGAGTCGCTGACTCCCGAGAGGCATGAAGCGACTGCTCTGGGATCTCCTGTGAAGCTGCTGGTGGTGCACCCCCAGGTAGATGCTACTATTCAGTGGAGGAAACTGGCTCAGAAAGGCTGATAATTAACCAAAGTCCCACAGCAAGCAGATGGCAGGACTGGGCTGGGAGCCCGGCGCCCAGCCGCTTATTGGCACTCCACCCCACGCCTTCTCTCAGGAGAAGGGAGCCCCCCTAGCCCTGCACAGGAATGGGGAAATGCTTATCACCAAATAATACCAGGCATCTGCAGGTGGCTGCCACTGTCGCTGACTGTGCCAAGCCTGCTCTCCAACCTCACCTAGGTTATTTCAAATCCTCTCCCCGCCTCCAAGGCACTGTTCTTCCACAAGCTGAGAAAGGAAAGGACAGTGAAAGGCAGGTCTGACCTGCATCTGTGATCAAGGGGCTGCCCTCTCGTGCACTGTCCTGCTTCCTGAGCTTGCAAGTAATGCATGGGCTGGGGACGCTCCTACCAAGGATGGACTCGTTCCCCAAAGCTCCTGAAACACAGCTCTCCAGATTTGTTTCCTTAAGATGTCTTAAATAAGAATATGTTTTTCAGTAGGTATGCACATGTGGTGTGCAACTGTGCCCTTGTGCCTTTGTCCCCCCATTTATGAAATCCCCTGTATACTTGTCAGAGATGATGCCTTAGCCCCACCAGGAGGTGAGATTCCTACTGGGGAAGGAGTCCACTTAGAACCTCTGAGTCATCCTCATCACTCACTGTCCATCCATGTGGAACTGCAGGTCAGAGCTTTCTCTTCATTAGCCAATGAGTGTCCCAAGCATGTGTGTATCTAAATACAGTCTGCCGGGAGAGGCCATGGCAACACAGGCAGCCCGTTAGGCATCTGCACCCTGGCACTGGGGACGGGTCTTGAGGGAGCAGTCTTGTGGTGACCACTATTCCAGTGCATCATACTGGAAATAACTTAGCAGAGATGACATCAAGGTGCAGATTCAAAAACAAGTTTCCACAGTCCAGCATCAGGAGAACAGGTGGGCAGAGATGTCAGGAAGACACATTCATTCGAGGCCAAACTCTAGAGCTTCTGTCAGAGAAAGAACATCAGCCTAGAAAGTCTATTCTGGACATGGTGACAACAAAGGGAGAAAGGGCCAGGAGGCCAGTGGGAAAGATCTCCAGGCAGTGAAATCTGTACATCTGCTCACATTTACCCTGTAGAAGGTGCTTGTTCATTCTCCTCACTTTTATCCTCACAGACAAAGTTATTCCTGCTGTTCACTTTATCCTCATAGACGCGGGTCATTCCTCTTGTTCACTTTTACTCTCACAGATGGGGGTTCTTCCTCCTGTTCACTTTATCCTCAGACACTGGGTTTATTCCTTCTGTTCACTTTACCTTCATAGACGTGGTTATTCCACTGTCACTGTTACCCTCATAGATGGATGCTATTCTTCCTCTTAACTTTACCCTCATAGACGAGGTTATTCCTCCCGTTGATTCTAAATTACAGACAAGGGTTATTCTTCCTGCTCACTTTTACCCTCATAAACAGGGGTTATTAAATCTTCACACTTTTTGTCCAAGTTTTTTTTTATTGCAGTAACTTTGGTTTATAACATTATATAAATTTCAAGTGTACATCATTATGTATTTCATTTTCTGTGTAGATTACATCATGTTCACCATCCAAAGATTAAATTACCATCCATTACTGCACACATGTGCCTAATCGCCCCTTTTGCTCTCCTCCCTTCCCACTTCCCTTCGGGTAGCCACCAATCCAATCTCTGTTGCTATGTGTTTGTTTGTCATTATTTTTATCTTCTACTTATGAGTGAGATCATATGGTATTTGACTTTCTCCCTCTGACTTATTTCATTTTAGCATAATACTCTCAAGGTCCATCCGTGACGTCACAAATGGCCAGATTTCATCATTTCTTATGGCTGAGTCATATTCCATTGTGTATATATACCACATCTTCTTTATCCATTCATCTCTTGATGGATACCTAGGGTGCTTCCAGGTCTCGGCTATTGTGAATAATGCCACAATGAACATACAGGTGCATGTATCTTTATGCATTCATGTTTTCATGTTCTTTGGATAAATACCCAGCAGTGGAATAGCTGGATCACATGGTAGATCTATTCTTAATTTTTTGAGGAGTCCCCACACTGTTTTCCATAGTGGCTGCACCAGTTTGCATTCCCACCAGAAGGGTAGCATCAGCCTCCCAGGGTAGGCACCCAAGAAATGCTGCTTTAACAATCAACTGACAGATAACATGGCCTGAAGTATTCAATTTGGGGTGCTGTTCCTCACAACAACATGAAACAGAGATGAATGGGTCATGAATGGGACTGCTGAAGTGAGCCAGGAGGGGATGCCACAGCTGGAGACTGAAGAGCTACTGTTGCCCAGGCTGCAGGGATAAAGAGGGGGCGAATGTCTGACCACAAAGGCAACAGGCCCAGAGGAAATGCTAGGACCAGGCATGCGTTTACCACTTGCAAAAAGATACAGAGGACATAGGTGAACAAGAATCATCTTACAGAGCCAGCGCAGTGACAACATTAGAACTCCAGAAATTGTGACAGAACATGCAAATTTAACCTGATGGATGCCAGATCTCCTGAGGGGGAGCCTGGAGCTGCTGGGCTGCTTTTGTCTCATGAAGAGAGAAGACAGCAGGGTCTACCTGGGGGCGGGGCCAGGGGAGCACTCCTGAAAGAAAGAGCTAGAAGGGCCTGTCCAGAGAAGTCCTCTCCGCGCAAAGGGGGTCCTGGCTGCGAGAACGTGCCCAACAGCCCCGGGCAGAGACTCCAGGAAGGTGCTCCTTGGGGGAGGGGGTGCTCCAGTGGTGACTGCAGGTAGGAAATCAGGGAGACAGAGGTAGGGACCAGCGACGTGTGCACATGGGCGCCTGCTCACTGCCCACACTTCCCATATCTATCTCCCAAACACCTCTGCATGACCCATGGAACTCCCCACCTTGTAAGGGGTCCCCAGGCTCCCACCAATCATTAGGACAGAGGAGAAAGGATTTACGCTCCAGCAAAACAAGATCCCTTCACATCCTTGGCTCCCTGTGCATCAGTGACGTGTGGAAATGGAACAGAGGAGTGCTCAAAAGAACCTGATTTCAGAACCAAGTTATATTTCAGCCTCACCCCCTTAGATCTTAGAGAGTTTAAACTGATGATAGGAATACACATTTACGGCCAGGTGTGAGGTGCCTGGCTGATTTCAATGAGGCAACAGTAGGCATGGGCCCCTCCGCTGAATGAAAGTTAAATCTTAGGAAAATGGCTGTTAGGAGACAATTACTACAGAGATGAGAATGTGGGAAAAAATTAAGTTGATGCTGTGCCTGATGAAGAGCACTTCCCACGGCCCCCTCAGCTTGCTGTCCTTCTCCTTCATGACATGTGTCTCCCACGTTATGGTCAGTAGGTCAGGCTGGGTAGTCAGAACTATCTTTCTGTGGTCACTCGGACCATGCTTTGTCGGTGAGTGTGCCTGTCAGCTGCTGAGGACTCTGTCAGTATTAGACCCACACCGGGACATCCTGGGTGCTGTGGGCCATAAACAATGGCCTCCCTAGTGGCCTCCCTCTCAACCCTTGCTCTAGGAACAGAACCTAAAGCTGGAGTCCTGGCCCTGCAGGAAGGATGAACAAGGGCAGTCATTCCATGTGGCGTAGGAGAAGAGGCATCTGATAAGATACCAAGGACTCCCCAGATGTGCACACTCGCACCTGCACATACACCACCGACTCCCCAGGTGTGCACACTCCCACCTGTACACACATCGACTCCCCAGGTGTGCACACTCCCGCCTGCACACACGCCAAAGACTCCCCAGCTGTGCACACTCCCACCTGCACACATACCAAAGACTCCCCAGTTGTGCACACTCGTACCTGCACACACACCAAAGACTCCCCAGCTGTGCATACTCCCACCTGAATACACACCAATGACTCCCCAGGTGTGCACACATACACCTGCAGACACAAGAGACTTCCCAGGTGTGTACACACACCTCCATCTGCAAGGACGTGGGCATGTGCATGAGACAGTGGAACAGGCACACACAGACACATATGCTGTCACATTCACCAAAAAGAGCACTGGCCCTAAACCCAGTGAGGCACGTGGCGACGACATCCATTCTTGGATTGACATGACTGGGCCACCCTGCCTGCCCTGTCTGACTTCCCTCTCCTCCCAGTGATGCCTCAGCCAGCCCAGGTTCCCCTCCCTCAGCCCCACATAGGACTATTTCTATTTGCACTCCTCGTACCACCTGTCTGGGGTTCTGTACCCACAATGCCTGTTCTTCATCCTCAAATCCTGGCCACCAACCAAAGCCCCACCAATTCTAACCATGGAGGCCTGGGAGGCTCCCCCTTCTCCTAAAACTCCCTCTGCACTTTGACTCAAAGCCAGCCAGCTCATCACTTACAGTAAAAGGTCTGTAATGATCTCGTGTGTTTTCACCCTGTCTCCTTCCACAACCTGCAGACTCAGAGAGGGTGTGAACCATGGCTCATCCTTCTTTGTATCTCAAAGCCTATTGCTCCATGCTGAATGTAAACCAACTTCCCAGCCAAGGTTTGCTATCAGATTCCATGAATTCCATTTTCTAGCTTGTTTTAAACCAAAGGGGTAATATGATGAGATGAGGAGTCCAGAGGTTCCATCACGAATTCCAGTCCCACTGTTAGCCGTCAGACAATCTCCTTCACTCTCACAATAGAGAAGTTTAACATTTTCCTCCAAAACAAGATTATTTAAAACAGCTTTGCAGATAATGATAAAGTTCATCAGCCCAGAGTATGTTTATGAACCTGCTTGCCTCCTGGTCACACAAACTACACGACAAGCACAATCAGCCCCTTCCTGTCTCATCACTGCAAGCTGTCATGGCTCCAGGCAGGGAGGGCAAATGGCTTACGACAATAGTGGTTCCATTCAATAAGTCAGACAAGTAAGATGGTGCTGATTGTACTCAAAATGAGCTTGCAGCTATTTCTATTTTATTTTTAAAATACATGGCCATCATCTGTCATTTCACGGCCTGAACTTCCTTAGAAAGCAGTTGGAGTTAATCTTGAAAATCAATAGATGGATACAGCACGTGTAATTTCAGCTGTCCATCTGTGACAGCTGTCACCCTGACTACCTGGACACCCAATATCGCTGTGGAAGACAGAGAGATGCGAGAACTTTCAGCGGCTCAGGGTCAGAGCTGGGATGGTGGTGAGGGCTCCTCACTGCCTGCCTCCATGTCTAGTGGCAGAAAGGATTTTCAAAAGCTAGACAGTGTCTACTCTCTCTAATGTATCTCCATTCTGAAGCATGGCAGCATGTTAATACTGCTGTAAATCATTTTGAACAAGGATGCTCCTAGGGATCTACTAAGTAAGCAAAACAGCGGAAATTCTAAAGCATTCACATCATTCACTTGACGGGAAGCTTGAATTAGAACTCACAACATCTGTGATAGCCTCAAACACCATGTGCAACATTGTGGACATCCATGGTGTCCTAAGATCATCGCTGGAATGAGAGAATGGATGAAAAATGAGAAAAATTGAATATGTTAGATGACAAAAGAGCTGTGGAATGCCACCCTTAAAAACAAAAAACTAGTGAAAATAACAAGGGTCAGAAATATTAAGGGCAGTGAAAACTCTTGAAGGTTTCGTCATGCTTGTCACCATGCTACGACTCTACGTAAATTCTCTCATTTAATGCTCACAACAGACCTGTAAGGAAGGTACCATTAGGAACCTCATTTTAAAGGTGTGGAACTGAGACTAGAGAAATTAAATTCGTTGTCCAAGGTCATGCTACTAGTAAATTCCAAAAGGAAAAACTCAAACCTAAATGTTATTATTGAGTGAATATTGCACGGTAGACTTCCAGAACTGTGGGTAAGCCCAAATAATTGCTGTATCCTTACCTATGTTTTACCTTAACTAAACTGAAGAGTGTCTCTCCCATGATTTCTCCATGTCTTATTTTCACAATGGTGTTATTGTGTCTTCCTTATGGGCCAGATGAAATCAAGCTGAGGACAGGATCTGGCCATTGGGCCAGATGTTCCTGCTAACTAGACATTTACATCTAGGACTCAGTTTTCAAGTACTGACCATTTTTGCTTCTGCTGCTTCATTTCCTGATTTTGGACATTTTACTATTTATTTGAAAATTCACCAAATGTAGGGACCAAATGACTGATGGAATGAAAAATGAAATCAGTCAACTTTGATACAAACTTTCTGATGAAATGATATTTGAAACCAATGGATAAAATGATATTATTGTGGGATTCACCAGTTACTTTATCCCTAACCATCATTATAACAAATAATGATGTTTATTCTATTTAAATAATCTTATAAATTACTTAAAACTTTTGCTAATCCACAGGGATTCTCCCCAAGGCAGAGAAGTGATATTTCTGATGAGGGCAAATGATGGAGGATGGAGGAGCCAGAATGATTCAAAATTCCAACTTTGATTCAGTACCACCCTTTTTCCCTGTAGAAGACTAATAAAGCCCAATGTTTTTCAGAGCATGGGTGAGCTGTGCAAGAGTTCCTCTGACTGTTTGTCTACAACAGCATTCTAGAGCACATGCAAATTCATCTCAAGGTGCTAACAATCCTGCATTATACTCTTATTAGTAAAGTTGTTAACAACCATTGACTCTTCACAAGTGAAAAATCAACAAATGAAAGGTTGTCGTAATCTAACTACTTATTATTTTTAACACCAAGATGAGACTTCACTTTTCACCATAAATATATTCATTTCTTCAAATTTTTTGGAAAAAAATTTTCCAACAGCTTAAGACAAATCTGAGGATAGAATGTCTTAGAGTCACCTTTAGAAAAAGTTTATTGACATCAAAAACTTAAAATGAGGAGGTGTGGAAAAATACAGAGCTTTTGTATGCATTCATTAAATTATCAGCATAAAATAGACTGTTATAAGATGCTTTATGTAAGCCTCATGGTACCACAAAGCAGAAGATATACAAAAGATAAAGAGAAAGGAATCTAAGCATACCATTATAGAAAATCATCAAATCAGAAAGAAACAAAGGAATTACAAAACAACCATAAAATAATTAACAAAACGGCAATAATAAGCCCATACTTATCAATAATTTCTTTAAATGTAAATGGACTAAATTCTCCAATTAAAAGACACAGAATGGCTGAATGGATAATAAAAACAAGACCCGGCTATATGCTGCGTACAAGAAACTCACTTCAGCTTTAAGGATACACATAGAATAAAAATGAAAGAATGTAAAAAGATATTCCATGAAAATGGGAACCAAAAGAAAGCAGAGGTGGCTTTACTTATATCAGACAAAATAGGATTTAAGTGAAAAACTATAACGAGAGACAAAGAAAGTCATCATATGATGATAAAGGGGTCAATTCTTCAAGAGGCTATAACAACTGTAAATATTTATGCACCCAACATAGGAGCACCTACATATATAAAGCAAATATTAGGGAGATACAGACAATACAATAATAACAGGAACTTCAATATACCACTTTCAACAATCAATAGATCTATTACACAGGAAATTAGTAAAGAAATATTGGGCTTAAAGGACACATTAGACCAGAGGAACCTAATAGACATTTCCAGAACATTCCAACCAACAGCAGCAGAATACACATTCTTTTCAAGTGCCCATGGAACATTCTCCAGGATAGATCATATGTTAAGTCACAAAATAAGTCTTAATAAATGTAATAATATTGAAATAATATCAAGCATCTTTTATAACCACAATGGTATGAAATTAGAAATCAATTACAAGAAGAACACTAGAAAATTCACAAATATGTGGAGACTAAACAACACACTCTTGCACAACCATGGGTCAAAAAATACCTTGAGACAAATGAAAATGGAAATAGTACATACCAAAACTTATGGGATCCAGCAAAAGCAGTTCTAAGAGGGATATTTATTGTGACAAAGGCCTACGTTAAGAAAGAAGAAAGATCTCAAGTAAACGACCTAATTTTACACCACAAGAAACTAGAAAAAGAAGAAAAACTAAGCCTAAAGTTAGGAGAGGGAAGGAAATAAAGATCAGAACACAAATAAATTAAATACTAACTAAAAAGACAATGGAAACAACAAAACTAAGAGCCAGTGTTTTGAAAAGATAAACTGACCAAAGAAAAACAGCAGAATGCAACAAATAAAATTAGAAATTAAAGAGGAGACATTACAACTGATACCACAGAAATACAAAGGATCATAAGAGAAAACTATGAACAATCATATGCCAACAAATTGGACAACCCAGAAGCAATGGAAAAATTCCTAGAAATATAAAACTTCCCAAGACTGAATCACGAAGCAACAGAAAATCTGAACAGACCAATTACTAGCTAGGAGATTGAATCAGTAATCAAAACCTTCCCAACAAACAAAAGTCCAGGACCAGATGGCTTCACTGGTAAATTTTACCAAAAATTTAAAGAACTAATACTAAACCTTCTCAAACTCTTCCAAAAGATAGAAGAGGAGGGAACACTTTCAAACTCATTTTGTGAGGTGAGCATTACCCTGATACCAAAGCCAGATAAGGACCCTATAAGAAAAGAAAATTGGCCAATATCCCTGATGAACATAGATCCAAAAGTCCTCAACAAAATATTAGCAAATCAAATTCAACCATACATTAAAAGGATAATACACCACAATCAAGTGGGATTTATTCCAGTGATGTAGAGATGGTTCAACATCTGCAAAGCAATCAATGTGATACCCTACATTAACAAAATGAAGGATGAAAATCATATGATCATCTCAATAGATGCAGAGAAAACATTTGACAAAATTCAACATTGAGTCATGGTAAAAACTCTCAACAAACTGGGTATAGAAGGAACATAACTCAATGCAATAAAGGTCATATACAACAAGCCCACAGCTAACATCATACTCAATGGTGAAAAGCTGAATGCTTTTCCTCTAAGATTAGGAACAGGACAAGGTGTCCTTGCCATTTTTATTCAACTTAATGCTGGAATTCCTAGCCAGAGAAATTATGCAAGAAAAAGAAATAAAAGGCATATAAATCAGAAGGAAGAATTGTCTCAACTTGCAGATGACATGGTATTATATACACAGAACACTAAAAACTCCATCAAAAAACTGCTAGAATTAATAAACAAATGCAGTAAAGTTGCAGGATACAAAATCAATATTTAAAAATATGTTATATGTCTAGGGGCTGGCCCCATGGTCGAGTGGTTAAGTTCGCGCGCTCCACTGCAGGCGGCCCAGTGTTTCGTTGGTTTGAATCTTGGGCGCGGACATAGCACTGCTCATCAAACCACGCTGAGGCAGCATCCCACATGCCACAACTAGAAGGACCCACAACGAAGAATATACAACTATTTACCGGGGGGCTTTGGGAAGAAAAAGGAAAAAAATAAAATCTTTTAAAAAAAAAATCAAGTTTAAAAAAAATATATGTTATATTTCTATACACCAACAACAAATCATCAGAAAGAGAAATTAAGAAAACAATCTTATTTACAGTTGCATCAAAAAGAATAAAATACCAGGGAATACATTTAACAAAAGAGGTGAAAGATCTGTACATCAATGAAAGAAGACACAAATAAATAGAAAGATAGTCTGTACTCATGGATTGGAAGAAGTAATATTGTTAAAATGTCCATGCTACTCAAAGAAATCTACAGATTCAGTGCAATCCCTATCAAAATTCCAATGGCATTTTTCATAGAAACAGAAAAAACAATCCGAAAATTTGGATTTGGTATGGAACCACAAAAGACCCTGAATATTCAAAACAATCTTGAGAAAGAAGAACAAAACTGGAAGCATCATACTTTCTAATTTCAAACTATATTACAGAGCTATAGAAATCAAAACAGTGTTGCTTGGCATAAAGACAGACACACAAATCAAAGGAACAGAATAGAGAGTCCAGAAATAAACTTCCACACGTATAGTCAATTTATGACAAAGGAGCCAAGAATACACGATGGAGAAACAATAGTCTCTTCAACAAATGGTGTTGGGGAAACTGGATACCCACATGCAAAAGAATGAAACTGGACCACTATCTTACACCATATACAAAAATCAACTCAAAATGGATTAAAAACTTGAATGTAAGGCCTGAAACAGTAAACTCCTATAAGAAAACGTAGGGGGTAAGCTCCTTGACATCAGTCTTTGCAGTGATTCTTTTGGATTTGACCCCAAAAGCAAAGGCAACAAAAGCAAAAATAAATAAGTGGGACTACACCAAACTAAAAAATTTCTGCACAGCAAAGGAAACCATCAACAAATGAAAAGGTAATCTACGGAATTACAGAAAATATTTGCAAACCACAAATTGGATAAGAGTTAATATTCAAAATATACAATAAACTCATACAACTCAATAGCAAAATAACCAAATGCAGTCATGCAATGCATAATAACATTTTAGTCAACAACGGACCGCATATATGATGGGGGTCCCACAAGATTAGTGCCATAGCCTAGATGCGTAGTAGGCTACACCATCTAGGTTTGTTTAAGGGCGCTCTATGATGTTCACACAATGATGAAATTGCCTAACAACACATTTCTCAGAACACATCCCCATCGTTAAGTAATGCATGACTGTAACCCAGTTAAAAAATGGGAAAGGACTTGAAAAGACATTTTTTCAAAGAAAACATACAAATGGCCAATAGAGGCATGAAAAGATGTTCAACATCACTAATCATCAGAGAAATGCAAATCAAAACCACAATGAGATAGCACCTCACACCTGTTAGAATGGCCATCATCAAAAAGACAATAAATAAGTTTTGGAGAGGATGTGGAGAAAAGGGAACCGTTACACACTGTTGGTGGGAACATAAATTGGTATAGCCACTAAGGAAAACAGTATGGAGGTTCCTCAAGAAGTTAAAAATAAAAATACCACATGATCTAGCAATTCCATTTCTGGGTATATATTCAAAGGAAACAAAATCATTATCTCAAAGAGATATCTGCACTCTCATGTTCATTCCAGCATTGTTCATAATAGCCGAGGTATGGAACCACCTAAGCGTCCAACAGTGGATGAATGGCTAAAGAAAACATGGCATGTGTATACACACACACACACACACACACACACACACATATATAATGGAATATTATTCAGCCTTAAAAAAGAAGGAAATCCTGTCATTTGTGACATGAATGAAACTCGAGGGCATTATGCTAAGTGAAATAAGCCAGACAGAGAAAGACAAATACCGAATGGTATCCCTTATATGTAGAATCTAAAAAAAGTGGAACTCATAGAAACAGAATAGAAAGGTCATTTCCAGGGGCTAGGGAGTGGGAGAAATAAGGAAAGGTTAGTAAAAGGGTACAAATTTTCAGTTATAAGATGGATACGATCTGAGGATCTTGTGTATAAGGTGGTGACTATGGCTGATAACACTATTGTATAGCTGAAATTTGCTAAGAGAGTAGAACTTAAACGTTCTCCCCCTAAAAAAAGATAAATATGTGAGGTGATGGATGTGTTCATTAACTTGATGGGGGAATCCTTTCACAGTGTTTACAATTATCAAATCATCACATGGTACATTTTAAATATCTTTGTCAATTATACCTCAATAAAACTGGGAGGAAAAGTATATTAAGTAGGCTAGTGAAGTTGCTTCCAAAGGGGTCTATTGTCCTGTGTTGACTTCAGATTAGTTTGGGTATTTGTAAGAAAATTAAGTAGACCACTCCGTGGGGGTAAAGCCACAATAATGAGTTTCTAGGGCCGGCCTGGTGGTGCAGCAGTTAAGTTAGCACATTCTGCTTCGGTGGCCCGGGGTTCACCAGTCTGGATCCTGGATGCGGACATGGCACCACTTGGCACACTATGCTGTGGCAGGCGTCCCACATACAAAGTAGAGGAAGATGGCACAGATGTTAGCTCAGGGCCAGTCTTCCTCAGCAAAAAGAGGAAGATTGGCAGCAGATGTTAGCTCAGGGCTAATCTTCCTCAATCAATCAATCAATCAATAAAAATAACGAGTTTCTAGGTCTTCTCAAAATATCTGCATGTGGATTTTTGGTGGCAGTGTTACCCTGGGCTGGGCTCCTAGACCCACTCAGCACCAGCCTCAAGCACTCAGGCAGTCTCTCCTAAAACAACTGTGGGTGGTCTGACAATTCCAAAGGCTATGTTCTTGCTATTTTGGTCCAGCAGCAGCTCACAGTGCAGGAGGAGGCCAGTGCGGAGGGTTGAGACCAGGACTGCGAAAGCTCATCAGGAAAGCGAGCCGTGTGGCTGGACAGGAGAGACAGGAGTCCAGCTAAGAAGCCAAGTAGGATCTCTGGCTGGGGTGGAATGCAGAGGGAGGGAGTGGATTCTCGGCCCTGGCAGTCAACAGGGACTGCAAACCCTTGTGAATAGCGGACAATTAGGAAAGTTAGCTCTGTGAGAGGAAGACCTGCAGAGCACTTTCTGACACAAATCAGTTGTCCCCGACCTTGGTCGCACCCAGATGCATGTGGGTGTCTCTGCTCTCACTCCTGGCCTGTAGGAGGACGCACCAGGCCAGCTCCTGTGGCTGCCTCCCACTCTCACACGCTCACTCGCTGGCTACTCGCTGGGCCCCATCCTCAGAGGCTCGGGGCTCCTCAGAGCCTGCGCATCAGCACAGTCCCCCCTCCAGAGCCACTCCTGGAAGGCACATGCTAAGCCAAGGGCCTTCATTCTCATGCAGCTCTGCAATCATTAGCTGTCAGGCCTCTCTCCCAAACACACGTGCTCGCACACGCCTCTGCTGAAACTCTGCTTCCCAGAATAAAGAGTGACTTTACTCAGAGAAAGACCATCCCTGAGAACAGAGCAGCCAGCTCACAGGCCACCTGTAGCACGTGGCCCCTCCGAACCCCACTTCTCTGTAAAATCCTGCCCCGCGGCTGCGGCCAGAACTCGTGGCTCTGTCTCGCCGACCAGTTCCTATTCTGCCCCACGCTGCGTGCACTTTATCAGACTGCACGGCCGCTCAGGGTTTGCGCCTTCATTTCGTTTCTTGCCTCTTTATAAACTCTCTCGGAAAGCTTGCTACTCACGATTCTAGTTAGTAACTTGTCAGTGTCGATGCCTTCCAGATGCGTTCTTCCAGCCCTCGCTTGGGGCTGAGGAGAAAACCGCTGAGGACTGCTAAAGATTCCATCCAAGGAGGCACCCAAGAGCTGAAGAAGCAGCACACAAGCCACGTGAATGTCTTGGGATGAGCCCACGGGCAGAGCAACTCCTACCACCGGGAACCCTTAGAAGAGGGTACCAGCGAGAGTTGTAAAAAGGCTGGTGTAGAGGTAAGAGGTCTTCACACGCCAACCTCAGGGGTGAGAGGATGGAGCAGCTACACCAGTGGAGGGTCCTGCGTGGAGCAGAGGGGCCTCCAGGAGCCACCACAGGGGCCAGCTGAGACAGCTCATCTGTGCCCACAGTCTGTGTGATACCTCAGCTCCGTATCTTTGCTGCATCAAGGCAGAGCTCTGGGCATAGATGTATGGCCTCACCATTGTCTCTAAGCACCTGAGTCCGGAGAAACATTGGTGGTTCACACCTACACTCTCGTCTACTTCCAGCATGCTCAACACGCTCTACACACGCTGTTCCCAACACGCTCTACACACACTGGGTTTCCAACATACTCTACACATGCTGTGTTTCCAACATGCTCTACCCACGCTGGGTTTCCTGGGAAGCCAAGCTGAATCAGGAAGCCCAACCAGCAGTGCTGGCTCGGGGGCTGACCGTCCCATGACTCTCCTTGCATCCCTCCCCGCTCTGCCGTCTCTGCTCCTCCAGCAAGCACCTACACGTTGGGATTCTCCACCAAACTTCCTTGGGGACACACGGCCAACCCCTGCAGCAGGAAAGAGGGGATGGACACCCTGCCTGGCTCCCCAGTCTCATCCTCCAGGCCCTGGCAGCTTTGCCCACTGGAACCTCGCCTGGAGCCCCGCTGGTAAAGCAGCCTGGAAATCGTAGTGAAACCGCCTAACTTAGACAGAGTTGAGTCCAGGCCAGTTCACAGCATAGATGACACACTGCAGGTCAGCCCTGTAGTACAGAGAGTGAGGAGTGGCCAGCACATCTCCTGTGGACCTCCCACTGTCCCTTCTCCACTCAGCGGCAGAGGCGTCTGGGAAAGTGGGACCTGACCCACCATTTGCCAGTTTGGCAGCCTCCAGTGGTGTCCCATGTCTATCAGGGGTAAGGACCCAATCCTTGCCAGGGCCCTGCAGCCTCACCAGCCTCTCCCCGCTCCTCCAGCCTTATTTTAGCTCCTCAAACATCCACACTCCCTCCTGACTCAGAGCCTTGAATATGCTTTTCTCTTTGGAACACAATTCCCTTCCCACCTGTCTGCCTTCTACACAGCTAGAAGTAAGGGCTGAACAAGTTCATCTGAAGCTTGAAACGGACTCCTTCTTAAATAGAATCAGGAGGCTGTGCTGGAACTCAGTTATCCACAGCCAGCTCTTCCAAAACAACACTTTTTCTTGAGTCATCATCCTAAGTAAGCCAATATTTCACAACCAAGCTACACGAGGATACTTATTTTTCCTTTTCTCTCTGGCTTCATTATTTATTCCCAGACTTACTTCTATTTTGACAGCCTACCAAATCTCTTCTTTTCCTATTTTTCTCCCTCTTTCTTACTCCCTCCTTTGGAGGAGTGGAATTTAAATTGCTTAACTCAGACAGATGTAAGTCCAGGCCAATTTATAACACAGGTGACACTGCAAAAACCCATCACAGCGACTAGGCTGGGAGGGTCCCTGGGGTGACTCTACTATGGACTTTCATGGCATTGCTGAAGAGGAAAAGCAAACTTTCCCAACAATTATGGAAATCTGGCACCAAACTAGGCTGCGTGGATATAGATATGGATGGATACAGATACAAAATATAGATCTAGATATGGATGTGGCTGTAGACGAGATGTATAGTTATAAGTGTAAATGTAGGTGTAGATGTAAATGCATAGGTGTGGGTGTAGGTGGAGATGTATAGATATAGGTGTAGGTGTAGATACAGAAGTATAGATGTGCGTGTGGGTGTAGGTATAAATGCGGATGTATAGATGTAGGAGTAGGTATAGATAGAGGTGTAGATGTATAGATGTGTAGATGCAGATGTATAGATGGAGGTGTAGGTATAGACATATAGGTGTGGGTGCAGGTTTAGATATATAGATGTAGGTATAGATGTAGATGAATAGATGTAGGAGGAGGTACAGATATAAGTGTAGATGCAGATGTATAGATGGAGGTGTAGATGGAGGTGGAGATATATAGACACGTGTAGGTATAGATGTAGATATATAGATATAGGTGCAGATGTACGTATAGGTGAGATATAGATACAGGTGTAGGCGTAGATATATATGTATATGTATAGGTGTATGTGTAGATAGATAGGTGTAGATGCAGATGCAGATGTTTACGGTGACCCTCTTGCTGGTGTCAGATGTCAGTGTGGCTAAAGGAGAGTCCCAGTATCGTGAGGCCCTCCTAAGACTCTCCTGTGTTTCTAGCACCTGAGTGAGTTCTAGAACAGCCTGTAGGTCAGCCTCTAAGGACAAGCAGGAAGCAGAGAGTGTTGAAGGCCTGGCTCCAGGTGTGGTCTGAGTGGGCTGGGCTGTTCCAGTACTCCCTTCTCCTCCCCACCAACACCTGACCTCACCCTCATCAGATGTGGGAAAGAGGCTCATAGGCAGAGACCATAAAGGGCCCCTTCCTGGTATAGCATCACCTCTTCCGGTATCTTCCAGGGGGCCAAACAAGGCCAAGCTAACTTGGAAGTCATTGGGCCAAAGAGGCCCTGAAACTGTTTAAATGCTCACCACATCTGTGCCTTTACAGTACTTTCTCACTGTGCCCACCGCCATAGCTAGAGGCCAGACAAGCAGAGAAATCCTTCAGTTCTAGATTTCCAGCCAATAACAGACATCTAAATCCAACACATCATTGTAACCTCAACAAATGAGAGGAAAGTAAGCTTATAGACTTAGAGCCATCAAAGACCAACAGCCAACCACAAGGTGTGGGCCTTATTTGGATCCTGAGTCAAAAAACAAATGAACTAAAACAAAGTTCTGACGCTGATGCGACAACCAGAAATTTGAACACAGACTAGATATTTGATGATATTAGGGATTTTTGCTACTTTTTAGGTGTGATATGGCACTGTGGTATGTTAAAAAGAAAGAATCTTTACATTTTAGAGATATTTCACGAAATGTTTATAAGACAATATAACTGGGATTTGTTTCTAAGCAGCAGGAGGGGTGGGAGTAGATGGGGTGTGGGTGGGGCAAGGTTGTCTTGGTTTTTGGTCTGGGTCGTTATCTTGCTTTTGTATATGTTCAAAGTTCTGCACAAGAAAAAGTAAGAAAACAAATCCGCTACCTCACAAAAAACATGAAACTGAACAGCCAGGCAAAGCCTGTTGGACTGGGGACCTCCCCTGTGGCTGCATCTCGTTACCAGGGCAAGCCAAGGCCATGAGCCCAAGGGCCCCGGGACAGGGGCGGGTGGGCTCCCAGAACAGCTGCCCAGGCACCTGGAATGCAGCCTCAGAGGATGCTCTCAGGACACCGAGTCCTTCATTAGAGCAGCTCTGAGGTGGGCAGGTGTGGTGCCTTTGAACATGAAACTTTAGAGGAGTTTCTAAATAGAACCTCTATTTATTTATTTATTGCCCTCTATTTAGGGGCAAAATCTTCATCGCTGGTGCCTTTAAAGAGTCAATTCTGTGACTTTGGATTTCTGTTACAATCCAATCCTCAAATTGCCTTGGGAAGAACCTTCACATCAATTATGTCCATTTTCCTAGAATTTCCAAAAGCCCACTTTGTAGGCGAGAAGTACATGCTGATTGTTTAACCAGCTATTCCAGAGGGCCTTCTCACTCGTTCACTTACTCCTCATCATCCAGACGTGTGCTGGGCCCTGGGAGAAGAAGACAGAGCAGCCTTCCCCGTGGGAAGTGTGAGTCTGCACTAAGGAGGTGACATGTGACTAAGCAAATGGAACCAGTGGTTAGTACCAGTGGTTTCCAGGTGACCAGAGGGAAAGCTTCAGAAAGTCCCACTCTAGCTGACTACTTAGGACTGAAACACTTTCCAGGCCAGAAGGGCAGCTTGGGCCAACTCAGAATCATAAACGTAAGAAGATGGCTTGGTTGGAGGGTGGGGTCCTGGCAACAGTGACAAGAGTGCAGGTGGAAAGGTGGGTGGGCTTCAGTTGGGGTGTGAAGGGCCTTGTCTTCAAGATAGGGGCTTGAGGAGGTCCCATGGTACAGGCAGAGGACCCCTTGAGCATCCCAGAGCAGAATTTGTGATTTGATGGCAGCACCTGGGTGGATCAGGGAGGAGGAGAAACGTGTGCAGAGAAAGCAGGTGGGAGGTTAATAGTGCGAGAAACCCTTGAGCATCTTCTGAGGAGCCAGGCTCGGCAGGGGTGGGGGATGCAACTGAGCAGAAGTGGACACAGCCGCTGACTTGGCAAAGGAGAGCTAAAAGAGAGGGGTAACTCTCCACAGGAGTGCATCACTGCACGCCCAGGTAAGGTGCCAAGGGGAAGGAAGGGCAGGGCTGCACTTGACGAGGAACCCTGACAGAGGCCGGGGAATCAGGAAGGCTGTACGGAGGAGGCGGCCCCTGAGCCGACATCAGAAGGATGAGGAGGAAGTAAAGGGGCAGCATGTGCTAGGGGAGGAGTGTGCCAGAGTGAGAGGAGCAAACACAAGGTGCCCTGTCGTGACCCTGCATATTCCAGAAGCAGAAAGGAGGCAGACGTGGCCAAGCACCCAGAGGGAAGGGAAATGGGGAGAGGATGAGTCTGAAGAGCCTGCAGGGCCTGGGGACACCGTAGAGGCCTGGGTCTCTCCCTCAGGAGCAGTGAAAGGTAACCACAAGGTCTTCCAAGGAGAAGGTGACACAATCAGATTTAGGGCATGGAGAGTTCTCTTTGGGTACAACATGCATAGTGGATTGAGGAAGGTCAGAGGGGGTGCACAGATACCCACACCAGGTACCGGCAGTAACCATGGCAGGAGAGGCAGTGCCTGGGGCAGGATGCAGAGGGGCAGGAGGAGGAGAGGGTAGGTGGAGAGGTCCTCATGGCTGGACACAGGAGATAAGAGGGGGGATTGACGGTGCCGATGCTGACCGAGGCACTGGCACGAGGAGGAGCATGGCACTGGGGGGTACTCCATCCACCGTGTTGAGTTCCAGCTGACTTCCTTCTTTTATACGTCCAAGAGGAGAGGCCACATGGACATGGTTCCCAAAGCACCAGCATGGGTGGCATCTCCCATGGACCACATGCTGCACAAGGTGAAGCAGGGGTTGACTGAGAAGGTCACTGGCACCAGGCAGCACTAAGGCCTTTGGTGACACGGAGGAAACAAGGAGGAGAGGGCAGACAGAGAGGAGTTACTGAGTTTGGGCCGAGGAGTTTTGCAACTGACAGAAGGAAGGAGAGTAGAGCTGGGGTCAAGGACAAGAAGTTTATAGATAAAAATTTGGTTTAAGTTATGATACAGGATTCTGAGATTCCTTAATTCATGGGCCTGGCGACCCACTCAGCTAAAACTATTTACACCCTCTATCAATAAAACAGACGCCTCAGATTTCTGTGACTCTCAGCCTGTACGTTTACATACTTTCCTCATGTGAATTCCCAAACAATCCCCCAAGTTAACCCGGGAGCTGTCTGACTGCCTTAGGGAAAAATTACACTGTGTTTATCTTTGAATCTCTTTCCTTCTCTGGGAAGCTTTACTGTATCTTCATTACAGCAGGCACTGAATAAATATTTGTTCAGTTTTATAGGGGGCCCAAGTCTAGAAAGGCCAATAGGAAGCAGACACGCAGGGCAGGGCCCCCATCTGGGGCTCGAAGGCCACCGTTCACGCTCTTCTCATTGACACTCCCCAGAACCACCAACCGAGCAATCAAGAGTTTAAATTTGGGAAATCTTTTTGCTTCTTTTTTCTTATTATTTTTCTAATATACAAGCAACCATGGCCATTTTTACTCATTGGGGCTGTATCCCATCCACCTAAAATCTTAAGCGATGATAAATCCATCATGCTAAAGAGACTCTTTTAAGACAAACTGAGGAGAGGAACAGTGGCCTAGGAGGGACATTCAGGAAAGAAGACGGATAGAGGTGGCAGCTATATTTTCTGAACAAAAAGTCACAGCACTTCGCCTGAGACGGTCCAAGAACAGAGCAGAGTAAAGTCTGCACTGGCACAGATACACAGAGTCCATCCACAACAATCTTAAGATTTCCTTTCTCTGAAAGGAAGGAAAAAGTGGGAAAGATCGTGCATCACACTGGCCCACACTCCTTTTCTGTGTCATGATGGCTCACTCCCATCCCTGCCCGTCTGCCAGCAACCACTGGGAGGTGGGGCTCCCCTGCCAAGGTCAGAGGGCTGAGGGGGCAGCCGGGGTCTCCGGAAGGCGGTGGGAGAGCTAAGGTTGGACGGCACCCCTTCCTCTTCTGCCACACTGGCTCCCGGGGGAGACAGGCAAGTCACTCCAGAGCAGACGGGTTCTTACACTTTAGAATGAGCGACAGGAAGAGTGTGGGCAATCTCCACCTCCAAAGGCTCCAGCCACCTGATTCTCAACCCCCTGGATGGCCCAGAAGGAAGTTTCGAGAGGAAGGAGAAGGGTGGTCTGTCCTCAGAAGAGGCCAGGTCTTACTGGCACACAAAGCTCTGGGCCTGGTACCTACTTGCTGAGGCCTTGGCAAACAGAGAACTCTACTTCTGAACTCCCTTCTGGACTTTTGATTCCCGAAAACTTGAACTTCTTCACTGGAGGGAGGTAGAGCCGTGCTCAGGCTGAGTCTGGTTGTATCTCCTTAAGCAGACGTTCTGACTGACTCCCAAGCGTGGTGCCACTGGAAGGGGAGCCCTCACAGCTGCTTGGGAGGCAGGTCACACTCCAGTGAGCATGTTAATCAGGAGAGTAAAAGGGCATCTGTAGTTTCACTGACTGGCTTACCCAAGGGGAAAGGAAGTTTTGTCATAAGAAAAAACTGAAGGAGGAAAATTGACACCCAACCTGTCTTTTTTCAGAATGTGTGGATCAGCATCAGAGGCGGCACAGAGATGGTAGCAAAGCTGTCCCATCTCTACTTCCAGCGACCCTCACCTTGAAACCTCAGTGCCCCCCTGCCCTAGCTTTGTCCCCTGACTTCCCCTGAGGAAGGTCATTTACTCCTCGTCTCTTTCAGGAGGAGCTGTGTGCTCTTTGGTTATTGCTCTTGGGCTAATATTTATTTACTGAACTGTGTCCCAGCTATCATTCTTCCTGCATCACATTTGCTCTTCCTGACAGCCCCTCAAGGTACACACTATCATCACTGCCCCTTTAGAGACAGGAAATCAAGCCCGGGGAGAAAAGTAACTGCCTAAGACACAGGACTGGCATGGGATCCCCACCCTGACCGATGGCCTCCCAATGGGCTGTCCTCACCCACCCAAGGCTGCAAAGATCAGAAGGAGATCAACGCTTTACCCATCGGCAGGTGTTCCAGTGCTTCCAGCGAGGGACTGCTGGGCTCCTAACAACCCATGCATCCTACGTCCTTGTCCACAGCCACCCACAACCTGTGGGGACAGCCCTGTCCCAATGGCGGCAGAGGATCCCATGTGACTCTGCTTGTGGCCAGCATCAGATCCAAGACTCGCTGCACTTCTGCTTCTCGGCCTCCACATGCTTATGACCATGGTTACCTCTCCAGAGTCCCTCTCGTCGGCTCAGGTGATCCATCCCCAGGAACACATCCCAAACACAGGAGTTCTTTTGTTAAGAGAGGCATACCAGTCCAGCCACATGTCCCTCGAGTATTTCTTTACCAGACGTAAATGGCAGTTTCTTCTTTGCTGAGAGGTAAACAACCCCTTTTGCTTCAAATTCCCCTTCCATCCTGTGATCTCTTCCTGTCAACCTACCTTGAAATCATTTTTAAATCATCCTTAGAGGACCAGGGATGGCCGTCCTATGCTTCATCCAGTCTTGAATAATCTGTCTAGTTTGTAAAGAGGAGGAAAATGTAAACGGTGAAGGATTAAACTACACCCTGTCCATCAGAAAATGGAGAAGAGACAGTGGAGCTGGCAAAGCTAAGCCCTGTTACTCACCCACCTAAACGTCAACAGAGAGAACGCACGTCGATGACAACACTGACTTACAAGTCACATTCCTTTGCCTTTTTATTGGACAGCCAAATATACAAAAATCTTTCTTTATTAAAGAATGGCATTGAATTCTTGTCAATTAATAGCTGATCTATTAAGGTTTAAGCTGAGACCGGGTGAAAACTTGCCCCAGAGAATGCCAAATTACCAATTAATCTGACAACAGAAGCAGAAACCTCAATCTATCTTCTAGTGCATTATGCCTTGTGACAAACAGTGAGAATTATTGACATAAAGCTGTATTATCTGCACCATATATCTTTCATCCAATTGAAGCAGCAAGAGAAAAGTAAGGGAAAGCCACTAAGATAAGATAATGATATTCTGTAAGCTTCACTGCAACAGGGAGTAGCTCATGTCCCAGAGGACGGCCAGGAAGCTCCACAGGAAAACAAACTCTGAACGCAAAGAACACCCACCCTGGTAATGGCTTCCTTCTCTCCTGGGAAGTTAACCAGAGCACGAGGAGATGTCCAAGTGGACAGTCTCTCCTCGACCACTCACAACAAACGGTCAGTTTCCTCCACAGATGGGCCCCAATGCAGAGAATGGTCAATATGGAGTGTCCTGCCCTCGAGGTTCCCAGACAAACTGCACCATCCTCGGCTGCCCCCATCAGCACAAGGTGCCTTCACATGAGTCTTTCGAATGAGCAGAATTCTCTTCCCAGCACTTCCATGGAGGTGCTCATCCTCCTGGTGTTGCAGCTGAGCCCCAGGATCCCAGAAGAGGGAGCAGCCAGCATCTCCCTACAAGCGCCCTTGCCTCATGCTGGAACAAGCCCTTGGGTATCGGGACATGATGACAATGACATCCTGGAGGGAGAAAGAAGGCTCCAAAGGAGCTGTGCAGTGCAGGAACCATGGGTAATCACACACACACACACACACAAACTCACATACATATACCCACATACGCATACATATACACACATGCACATGCATACACACATGTTCAGACATATACACATGCACACACATGCATGCATATGAACACATGTGTGTGCACATACATGAAAACATACACACGAACACACATACACGTGCAGATGTTCGCTCAGGCACACATTCACATACATACACTTGAACACATATACACACGCAGACATATACGCATACAACACATGAACACATATAACACACATATACATGTGGACACATATGCACATGAACACATATACACATGCAGGCATATACACAGATATTACAGAGATACATGCAGACTACAATACAACACATGCATTCACACAACATACATACACGCATGCCCACATACATATAACACACATACACAACACGTATATGCACAACACACATATAAACACACATACACACACACAGCATAGCAATGTTTCCCAAGGAAGGGAAAAATCCACAACACAGCGTTTTTGATGATTTACAGTAAGGAACAGGTTGGTACAATGGTCTGCATCACGAATCTCACCTTCGCTTTAATAGCACAGAGCTGTGCCCTCAGCAGGACAGACTGCTCAAGCTCCTCTCTGCCATTCTCTGTAAGGCATGATTCTAAAGACACATACCCACTAGGAGTTCCAATTCTAAGAAAAGGACCATGAGGTCAGAGACAAACACATGGAGCACACCATCTAGGTGAAGAAGTCAGAAAGGGGCAGACACATCTCAAAAAGAGGACCTCGAGGGGCTGGCCCCGTGGCCAAGTGGTTAAGTTTGTGCGCTCTGCTTCGGTGGCCCAGCGTTTCACTAGTTCGGATCCTGGGCACAGACATGGCACCACTCACCAAGCCAGGCTGAGGCGGCATCCCACATGCCACAACTAGAAGGACCCACAGCTAAAAATATACAACTATGTACTGGGGGGCTTTGGGAGAAAAAGGAAAAATAAAATATTAAAAAAAAAAAGTCCTCGAGGAAACTGAGTCAATATTTGGTGCAAGCTTCAAGTGTCTGCTGCTGAGGATTTCTCTAAAGACACAGGTGAGAATATCCTCTACAGCTGAAAGGAGTCTTAAATTTCAATCTGATTTTAACAGATGGTCTGTAGTTTGAGCTCAAAATCAAATATTTTCTGCCCGACTGTGGTATGCAACTACTTCTCACTAATGAAATTTGCTATTTGCAGTGTAGCAACAACTTGCACACGCTGTGGATTGAATTTTGTCAGGAGGTGTGAACTCTGCAGAATCAGCAGGAGAGATCGATTCTGGCTTTGACGCAGCCCCTTCCCCACTGTGATCACCGAAAGACGATCGACTTCTGAATTAATGAAGAAACACCTGAACAAGTGTGCAATACAACGCAAGAGCAAAATTATATACAGATATGGGTGTACACACAGCTGCCACACACACGCACATGTGTCTGTGCAGCCAGCCAGATATGTTTTTCCTTTGGAAACACCAATTCCATTACTCGAAGAAAACACAACATTTTTACAAAGCATGGTGCTTTGTAATGTCAGATTCATTAGTGAGATGACCTGAACAATGGGGCCTCCCGCTTGTCGCCTGCCAGGTACGTGCTGTTTGAATTCTGCCCCTTGTCACATTCAGATCACAGTGAGAGTGAGGACAGCATACTCTGCTGCTGTGAGGCATGCTCTTCCCTCTGAAGGATGACTCCCATCCTGATACCTGGACCACTTCGGTGAGAAATAGACACAGCTTTGGAGTTTTAACAGGCACAGAGCCAGCATTCAGTGCAGACCCACGTCCCACCTACTCCTCCTGGGAACCCCAGAGCCCGCCCAGGCTTTGCTCCTCCAGCCCCTACCGCCTCCCCCAACCCCGAAAACAGGCCTGCTTCAGCATGCCCCATGGTCTGACCAGCAGCGGCGAGGCCAGGACCCAGGAGCTAGGAAGGGCTTGGTTTGGGATGTTTTGTGGAGAATTGTCCTCACACTCAGTTTCCCAGTTCAGGACACTGGCTGAGAGGCCCGGGCTGGCTCCTGGCTGCCCCCGACACCTGCAATAGCAGGGATGTCTTCCCTCATGTCCCCAGGTGAACACAGGCAAAAGTAACAGCATTTCCTCACTCCAGTGAGGCTTATGGACCTCAGCCACCAGGAGGGAAAAGCCGAAGCCCCTACTCACTCGGTCTCCGTCACAATGTAGCCGGACTCCTCAGAAGGTTGGACTTCCAGTTCCAGGCCTTCGCCTGAGCGTTCCTGAGCTCCTGCTTCGAGGCGCCGGTCCTCCTTCCAGGCCCCTGGAATCTGGCGTTGGAACTCCCCAAACCCGTCGACCTGGGGCCTCTCCAAGAGCTCTTTCACGTAGGTCTGACTCCTTACGTTCTCCACCCCAGCACTCTCCTCCTCTGAAGACAGGGAGGCCCCAGGGTCCTCTGATTTCTTGATCTCTGTTTTGAAGGACTCCACAAGAGGGGGAGCTCCAGGCAAGAACTGAGACCCAGGATCCTGCAGGAGGTCCCCAAGTGTGAGGCTCAAACGATTGACCTAGCAGAAAGGAAACTCATGTGAGGTGATGTCTGGGAGAAAGACTGTCAACTTGCATGATGGAAGGGCCATCTGTGACAAAGTCATCCACATCAGATAACAGTAACATGAAACAAAACAGTTGATGAAGGCAAAGCTTCTACAGCCTGTATTTAGAATCATACCTAGAGGAGAAATTTTCAACAAATTGGAGGATGAAGGCACTATGTATAGAATCACTTAACAGTGCGTTGTCTCTCTGTCTCTGTCTGCCTGTCTCGGTCAGAAACATACACACACACCTTCCTGAAGAATCTGATTTTGTACCCTAAGTGTAGGTCTTTGGCATCTAGATTTTAAAAAATAGCCCATGTGATTCTGAGACCCCATCCTACTCCTCTAGAAACAATGAACACCTAAGAATAACAACAATAATGATTATTTGTATTTACTGAGTTCTCACAACGCACAAGCACTCAGTACTAGATGCTCATATGCATGAACTCACCGAGTCCTCATGATAACCCTGTGAGTCAGGAACGGTCATACCTCCCCCATTTCACAGAGAAATTGAGGCTCCAGGACTGAGCAGTCACAGGGACAATCACATCCCAACAACATCTAGGGGATCTTTGATCTTCACATGCCAATACTCACCCCTTCCTGATCCCTGTTTCCTAGACAAGAGGGTCCTTAGAACCACTTAATTGACAGCCTGCCTGCTGAATATTACCTTACAACACTCAGTGTTGATTATATATCAGACACTGTGCTCAGTGCTCTGTGAAAATTCTCATTTAATTACCCCAACCCATGAGTTCCTTACTAGTTTTATCTCTAATTTGTAGACTCTGGAGTTTATAGAGATTAATAATTTGCACAAGTTCACAGGGGTAGTGACTGGCAGATCCTGAATCTTAACGCAGATCTAACTGATGTCAAAGATGCCATCCCTGGGCCGCATCAGCCTCGCAGACACCCAGCACCACTTCTTAAGAAAACAAATGGCCGCTCCTGCTGCTGGTGCCTCACAAAGCAGAGCATGCCAAGGACACCTGAACACGTGAGCAAAAGTTCCATGCTCATCAGTGAGGCATTTATTTTCTTTACTAGGAAACCACATTTCCAATACTATCTTAGACAGAAACAGGAAATCTGGACTTACTTTACAACTCACTTCACCAAAACACATGTATTTAGAAAATTAGGGAGGATAATAAAGAAAATTAATTATTTCCTTTTCGACTAAAAATTATTCATAACTTTTCCTTTTGTGCTTTGGAATTATTTAAAGAAAACTAGAGTTTGATGAAAACATTTGGTCAAATTTGGATCCTGAATGATGACAGTCATAGCATTTCAGTTACCAAATATGGATGGAAAATGTCCTCAGGCTTGTGAAGGAAAGAGAATAGTGTTCTCACTTAAACTTCCTCACACTTCCTGGTGTGAGGAAGAAACGGATGTTATTGAATAAATAAGGACTCAGAGAATATGACACTCAAATACCCTTTTGGAAAAAATTGCTTGAAAATGTACCCCAAGTAACAGAGAAATGAATCAAAATTCAACTCATCTGGGATGAAAACTTTGTAATATAAAAGCCCTAGGGGTCTCCACATAGGGCAGGTTCAGGAATCTGGCTGAACTGTGTGCCACATGGAGACCCTACAGCCTGGCGTCCAGCCACGCTCAGCCACTGCCCATCTCCTACCCTCCACTTCCCAATGAGGAAATGTGTTTCTTAAACCCCACTTCTCCCTCCTCAGCTCAGATAGAATATCCCACCATTTTTGATGGACATTTAAAAGAATTGCTGATGTTTTCTTCCACTCTTTGTTAACAAGCATTGAACAGAAAACCACTAAGACAAACTGACAAGAGAAGTACTAACCAAATTTTTTTTTTTCCACTCCACAAATTAGAATTTCGTGGAATCACATAATGTCATTGTCATTGCTTATGAACTGATTTTCTGCATCCCTAAGACTTGTACTAATGATAATGAGCAGAGGTTCTGTAATAGGAAAAACCAACAAACCACTCAGCGAGTGGGTGTTATCTGTGACTAAGCCTTTTTTCAAACTGCCTTCTCAACCAGTGCTGTCTGATGGAATCTTTTGCAATGATGGAAATGTTCCATATCGGGGCCATCCAACCCAGAGGTTACTAAGGAACACTTGAAATGTGGCTAGTACAGCTGAGGAACTGAATTTTTTATTTACTTTATTTTAATGAATTTAAATTCAAGTTCAAATAGCCACAGATGGCTAATGGCTACCACTTCGAACAGTGCAGGTCTAAATGATCTAGAGCCTGTCAACGTCCCTGTTATGTGAACCTCAAAAATCAGCACACACAGGACGATGTCAAGCATATTTAGTGGGCATGTGATGTTTTCATGCAATGTTATCATTCCATATCCCTGGGTGGGGAAATTCTAAGGAATACTCATTTTCTTCTTTGTATTAACCATATTTTCATATTTATACAAAAGATAAATATTAGTATATAATCTGAACATAGATATTAGTATGTATCTAAATATAGCCAGCCCTGGTGGTCTAGTGGTTAAGATCCGGTGCTCTTGCTATGGCCCAGGTACCTGTGCTGGTCAGGGAACCACACCACCCAGCTGTCACTTGTCATACTGTGCCAGCTCTATGTTGCTGTGATGCTGAAAGCTCTGCCACCAGTATTTCAAGCACCAGCAGGGTCACTCATGGTGGACAGGTTTCAGCAGAGCTTCCAGACTAGACAGACTAAGAAGAAGGACCTGGCCACCTACCTCAGAAAAACAGCCATGAAAACCCTATGATTAGCAGCAGAGCATTGTCTGAGGCAGTGCTGGAAGGTGAGAAGATGACGCAGACAGACAGGGCAGGGTTCCGCTCTGCTGTGCATGGGGGCGCTAGGAGTCGGAATTGAATGATGGCACAAACAACAAAACAAAATCTAAATATACACCATTTTGTATGTATTCTTTATACTTTTCTCAATTTGGGGATTTTGAGGGTTTCTCCAGCCTTTTCTGGAAAAAAAGAACTTTGTATTTTATAAACATTCCCAAGACATAAACAGATTATCAATACAGCTCTGAGTTTAATGTGAACCAAACCTGCAATGACATTCCATCTTACCTCTTC
The DNA here is from genome assembly GCF_037783145.1 of Equus przewalskii. NCBI lineage: Eukaryota > Metazoa > Chordata > Mammalia > Perissodactyla > Equidae > Equus > Equus przewalskii. Next base: position 107,581,419 of record NC_091834.1, read on the forward strand.
ATAAACTCTATCATCATCGTCTTGTACTCTGTTATCTGTGAAAGACATGAGCATTATCAAAATCCTTGTCGAGAAGGTCATCACAAAGTGTCACAGTGTGTAAAAAGACAACCACATAGAACCCTTCTTTACTGAAGACTAGTCCTAATGATGTTGGCCTAATTTCTACTATAAATAAACCTTCTCTGCTTGTAGTACAATAAGAGTGCTCTATAAACTTCATGAAAGAGGAGGGGGTGCCAGCTAAATGTCAGATGTGAAGTCACTGGTTAATTACATGACCAGTTCCATGGATCTGTGTATTACCCTTAGTGTGAGCTCACAGCAAGAAAAATCCATTGTGCCAGGAGCAGTTAATAGTTACAAAAAAGTACAGTGAAGCATCTAACCCAAACCATCTTAAGTTAAGATGTCTTCAGAATTCATTATTTTCCTGTGGTAGTCGTTTCTCTAAATAAATATCCTGCCTGCAATGTCCAACAGTGCATAACTCACTTCTGAAGGCCAAACAATTGCTCCTGGGTGTACCTGACACCTTCTGGATCCCTCCTAGCCCTCAGGATAGGTATCAATCCTTTTAATTAACAATTGTTTAACATAATGCCTTGCCCTGGTGGAGTTTCAGCATCTTTTCCTGCATCCTATACATCAAGCCATGCTTCTTGCTTCCAAGCTAACCTTTGTCCCGTCCACAGAGGAAGGAGACAGGTGTCTTCCCGGTGTGTTGTCTGTGTGCCCTCTGTGTGCAGCACTGAGCTAGATGCTTTAATGTAGCTCCAGGGGCTCTGCAAAGTCATCAGGCCTGGCGAAGGCAGTCGTTGGGGGAGATCGAGCTGTCCTGCTCGGCCCTCTGCTCAAGGGTTCCGGCTGCTGCATGTGTGTTGCGTGGGCACATGCATGCATGTGCGTGCGTGTGTGTGTGTGTGTGTGTGTGTGTGTGTGCATGTGTTGTGGGGGATCTCTGCTCTCTCCCTGGAGCAGCCTCAGAGGGTGAATGGGAGCCTCAAGCAGGCATTCAAATAAACCCCTTTTACTTTATGATTCAAATATTTGACTATATTCACCAGCACAATCCAAACAAAAACTCTATCACTCCCATCTTTTTCTAACTCTGAACCTCAGCACACAGGAATTACATCTCACAGAGAGCAATTTGCCTTTCAACATAATTGCTCTGGTAGGCTTGCCTGTTAAGAAAGCTTTTAGAGGCAAAAGTTCAAACAGATAAAAATCATTAATAGAAATCCCACCTCCCCAGCGGAAAGAACACATTTCAGCCTGGAAAGTGGGCCATCTCTCCGCAGACCTGCGGCCTCCCCCGACATCTACCACAAACACAGGGGCCCAGGAGCTGGGAGGCTCACCTCGCACATCTCCGACCTTGCGGGCTTCGTGGAGCCCTGCCTCGGGGCTGTCCACCTGCTCTCCCGGTTCTCCTCCGACTCCCATCCCGGCCTCTTCCCGCTCCCCTTCTGTACCCACACCTTGCATGGCATTAGCAATCACACGGGCCATCTCCTCGGGGTCCAGGGGGCTCAGACTCGCCATGTCAACCTGATGCCTCCTCAGGTCCTTCAGGAGGCTCTGAATTAGTGCTTCTAGAGGGAAACAAACGCAGATTGAATAAAGAGAAAAGTAGTCAACATCGGCATGAGGAGAGAAGGACCTTAAAGGAGCTACACAAATACAGGCATAATGGGCAACATCAGCAAAGTGAGCAGAGAAATGGGAATAAAAAAAAGAACCAAATGAAAATTCTATAACTGAAGAGTACAGAATTTTAAATTTAAAACTTACTGGATGGCCTTAACAGCACATTGGATAAAGGAGAACTATGAAGACAGATAATAGAAATTATTATTATCTGAAGAACAGAGTGAAAAAGATTGAAGAAGGCTGAACAGAACTTCAGTAAGGTGTGGGACGGCATCAGGCATGACATACTGTAATTGGAGTCCAAGAAGGAAAGGAGAAAGAATCAGAGTGAAAAACTGAAAAAAAAAAACCTCCACAAGTTTCCCAAAATTGGTGAAGAGCATTAACTTAGGGATTGATGGCACTCAGTAAACCCCAAGAAGAATAAATACGAAGAGAACCACACAATGGCATCTCATAGTCAAATTCCTTCAGTTCATAGAAAACCAGAGGTAGAGAAGGTATCTTAAAAGCAGCCAGAGGTAAAAGACACATCACATGTAGTGTGAAATGATACAGGTAGTGGCTGACTTCTTAAAAAATGGAGGTCATGAGATATAACGAACGTCTTGTAAAAATAACATATTTGATATAATATATGTAACTATACATTTGATAGTATACATACAAATGACATATTTGAAGTGTTAAAAGAAAAAACGGAGACCACCTGGTGGGATAGTGGTTAAGTTTGTGCACTCAGCTTTGGCGGCCCAGGGTTTGCAGGTTCGGATCCCAGGCATGGACTTAGAGACCCCTCAACAAGCCATGCTTTGGTGGCATCCCACATACAAAATAGAGGAAGACTGGCAACAGGTGTTGGCTCAGAACTAATCCTCCTCACCCCTCCCAGAAAAAGGGGGGGAAAAAAAGAAAAAACATATAATTCAGAAGTCTGTATCCAGTGAAGATATCTTTCAAAGATGAGAGTGAAAGACGTTTTCATATTATAGAAAAAGAGCTAAGACAATCCGTCACCAGCAGACCTAGGCTACAAGAAACACTAGGAGAAACGAGAGCAGATGGAACCCCAGAGCTACAGGAAGTGTTGAGAAGCTCCTGGAAGGGTAAATACGTGAGTACATGGAAAAGACCATCATTTTTCTCCTCATAGCTCCTCTAAAAGACAACTGATTGTTAGAGAGGAAAAATTAATAACATTTAATGTAGGGTTTATAAAATACATGTAGATGTAAGCTACATGACACAGAGGACAGCGTTGCAAGTGGGATCACGCCATTGTAGGGTTTATCCACGTTTTACATGGGGTACTAAGATAATAATTCTAAGTAGACTACTTTCGACAAAGGCCCTCAACTCAAATGCATTTCAATGGAGAAAGATAAGTATTTTTTTAAAAGGCGATAGAACAAAAACCTCTGACATAAGACTTTTATCCAGAATATATAGGTATAAACTCCGACAACAATAATCAACAATAAAAAGGAAAACACTCCAATAAAAACAGGCAAAATAGTTCAACAGAAACTTCATTAAAGAAAATATACAAATGGCCAATAAGCACATGAAAAAATGCTCAATATCATTAGTAATCATTGAAAGGCTAATTAAAACTACCTTAGGCATATTTCATGCCCACTAAAATGACTACATTAAAAAGACTGAGAACAAATTCTGGAGAGGATATGGAACAACAGAGACTTTCATACACTTCTGGTGGGGATGTAAAATTTTACAACTCTTGGGAAAACAGGCAATTCCTTATAAAGGTGAATATGCACCTTCCATGTTACCCAGAAAGCGGGCTCTTTGATGTTGACCTTGGAGAAATGAAAACCTATGTCTACAAAAGATTTCTATACGAACATGCATAGTAAACAAAAACACTCTAAAAGTCCAAATGTCCACCAACAGGAGAAAGGATGAACAATCTGTTGTTCATCCACATAAGCAATAATGAGCTACCAATACACGCAAATAGGGGCGAACCCACGAAGGATTATGCTGGGTAAAGAAGTCAGGCACTAAAGAATACACATGATTCTATTGATAGGAAGCCGAGGGCGAACCAGGCGCAGCCTCTCTGGGGAGGGCAGTCAGAGCAGTGACAGCGGGTGTGGGACCGAGTGGGGTAGTCTGAGTACTGGTGGGGTGTGAGTTGCATGTGTGCACATGTCAAAACTCACTAATTTGTACACTTAGGATCCGTACATCTCCCTATATGTAAATCGCCCTCAAGAACAGTGATCAATGTGATGCAGTCCCATCTCTGAAGTAGGAGGGAGCCTGGACTTCCTTTCCTTCAGTCTGCAATGCTGAGACTCTGACCCTCGGCGCAGCTCTACGCAGGACGGCTGGTCTCGTGCCCTGCCTGCCCCACGACACCAGAACGGGGACTTCGGGCCGACACTCCTGCAGCCTTACGCAGCAATCCTCTAAACCAAGCAGGGTGGGGATTAGTGTCTGCTTCTTACAAATTAAGAAATTTAGGCTTTTTATGTTTTTTCAACTTTCCCTCTTTTGTTGCTGAACTAGAGCCACAAACACAATTCCCAGCAGCTTTTCTCCCTCTCGTCCCCACCAGCAGGTGAGAGAAAGTTCCAGACACCAACAACCACAGTACCAGGCACTTGCCGCCAGCACTCCCTGTTGATACACAGCACACAGAAGGAATACGCTCTCTGGGGCAACTCCAAGGCCACCCCACGCTGCACTAAGAGGACCCAGGGAACGCCGATGGCACTAACCAGGCTCCTTCCACACAGCTTTCCCAAGCTCACCGCTGACCTGAGATCACCCTCCACTCTGCCACGGGTCCCCACACAGCCAGGGCTCTACTTCCCAGTCAGCGCTGACTGACACAGCAGGCAGCGTCACCTGGTCAAAACGAGCTTTGTACACACTGCAAAAGCATGACAGAAGACAGTGTTTTGGGTTACCCAGACCTTACCGATTTTTCAAAGATAAGCAATTAGAGCCTATTATGAGCTCTTTGAGTGAAAGAAAATGTCCACTTTTACCTACTAACTGAAGCTCATCTTTTTCAGGGGCAGTCTTGCCACATTGACATAAGGAAACGTTAAAGTGCTCTGTTTCCATTCCTGAACATTCTCTGCCATGCCCACCTTCTCCCCACAGTCTCTCTCTTGCCAAGGAAGAGTCACTGTAATAATTTTCTGATTTTACTATTGGAGGACGTATTCCATCAGACTTCCTGTTGACCACAGAGACCCCTTCTGGATTTAAAATTCTTAACAGTCTCCACTACAGTTGTTTCTGAAACACAGCCTGACCTGAAGCTGGCATGATAGTCGATAGTCGGTGGTGTCCTCCGAAGTGGGGTGTACACTAAATGTGGCGTATGCAGCCGACCTCTGTGGTCAGGACTGGAGCTGTCGCCTGCACTGACGTGTTCTCCTGCAGGAGCAGCAGGGCCCCTTGGGGGCAGCACTGAAGCCACAGAGTGAGGACGTCACTATACCACCCTGGCCTTGCCTTGTGTATTAACCATGTGTTTCTGATGCTCCGACATCTGGGGCCTCGCTGATCCGGGAGGGACTGCCCCTACTAGAGCTACTCATGTCCCAGAGTCAGCAAACACTGCTTTTCAAATGCCCACCAACCAGTCCAGAGCCCAACTCCAACCCTGTCCTCTATGAGGCACTCACACTCTGGGCCACCATCTGCCACCCTAATTACCCCCGAGTCAGGCATCAGACAATCAGCAATAACCCCTTGGCCCAGAGCCTGCCTGAATCATCCACACTAGCCAGTCCTAAACTTGCTGGCCCCGCCTCTCCTGCTCTGCCCACGGTTCCCCTCCCTCCGCCTCCTGACCACCTGCTGCTTCCCTGTGTAGCCCCGCAGGGCATGGCACACCCCCTCCTCTTGGGGAACTACCTTGTCAATGATAATTGTCTCCTGGTCTATTGACTTCAGCACACCAGAATAATAACCAAACCTGATTTTGAAACAGCTTCCTGTAGAAGGAAATGCAGGTGAATGCCTACATTGGTGGCTGCTTCCCTCTCACTCCTCCAGACTTGAGTCCCTGGGGAGAATGCACTTCCCACCTCTGTGTCCCCAGAGTCCATCAGGCCCCATGCAGCAGCCCTCCCAAATGTTCAGAGACTGAACACTTGCTTTAAAAAATAACTTCCAGCAATGAAGTTGGAAAAATATTTCTCACTTCCTTGTAAACAAAAATACGCTTAAAAATAGACAAGCGCAGAACAGTCACTCTTTCCTACAGATGACAGGAGCCAAAGGGGGATTGCTTATGAGCAATCCCACATAAACAATACCAGATTCCTGCTCTTTCTGGGCTGACATAAGGCACAGGCTGTTTCATAGAAGAGATAAAAGATGTGCTTTGGAATTGAAGGTGTGCACATGCCATAGCCATTGTTGCTGTTTTGAAAAAGCCACTGTTCATTGCAGCTTTCAGCCCCGTGGCCTAGTGGTTAAGTTCAGGATGCTCCGCTTCAGCGGCCTGGGTTTGGTTCCTGGGCGCAGACCTACACCACTTGTTAGTGGCCATGCTGTGGTAGCGACTCACATACAAAAAGAAGAAAACTGGTAACAGATGTTAGCTCAGGGTGAATCTTTCTCAGAAAAAAAAAAATCAAAATCAGAAGGAACAACCTCGAACCTATAACTGAGTCAGTGAACAACAAGCTGAGTGTAACATCTTCATTTCTGTTTCACGGCAATCTACTCTGACCAAAACACTTTTCTTTCCTCGTGCTTATCATCTAAGCAAGGGCTTATCTTGACCGTCCACCTCCATAGATCCAATGCCAACCACACAGGACTCACTCATGTCAAAGAAAATGGAAATAAGGAGCTGTATCAGGAAACGTGGATGGCACAGGCACCGGTCTGCAGTGGATTCTGTAAAGGTCCTGCTCCATCAGGCAATCCCAGCAAACTGCAGCGTCCACCTCCCTTGAGCATCCAACAGCCCTGAGGGAGCAGATCGTAGGCCTGAGGTCATGATGGGAGAGTCAGCAGTGCAACCAAAGTGACACCTGGGGAAGGGGCCACTTCATGTCGGACACTGCTATCCCAAAGTCACCAGGCTCCAGTGAGAGGCAAGGCCACACCCTCAACACACCCAGCCCAGAAGACTGAGCTGCACCCAGAGGAGCTGGCCGCTGCAACCCCTACAGTGAGCACTAGACCCCTACATACTTATTACACTGAGGGAAGGAGACAGATAAAGCCAGGCTAAAATGATCATTCTTAAGGGAAAAAATGCTTTCTTTAGAACACTGACCAATCTGACAGCAGGTTCGTTGGCTCCACCATTCTAATTTCAGGTGAGCTGGGGCAGGGAGGCCCCAGGAAGGATGGCATGAGCAGAGGCCACCTTGGGGCAGTGTCAGTGACTTCAAACGTGTTTGTGAGTGACACAGGGACCTGCTCCCACGCTTCCGGATGTCATACAGCAATCAGCACTTAAAGTCAGCACATACCTTTGCTCTACCAAAAAGAGGATTCTTCACACACCAGCCCAGGAACAGCGGATCCCACGAGGATCTGCCTTCCAGAGCCAACAGGCTGCAGTGGCCCACCGCTCACCCCACTAGCTGCACTACTGTGGCCAAAACTTTAACAGTGAATTACAAAAACCCACTGACTCCACCTGAACACAGCGAGACCACTGTAGTTATGGAAAAGTTAAAGTGGCGCGTTTGGGGGTTATGTTTGGAATTAAGTCTCATGTTATGTTTTTTGGCAAGGCCCTCATGTCTCTTGGGGGGGGGATGAAAAGGTGGTAGTGCCTGTGTGTGTGCATGTGCATGAGTGTGTGCACGCATGAGTGTGCACGTGAGTGTGCATGTGTGTACATGTGTGTTGAGGTTTTCAACCCAGAGTGGCTACTGCATTGCTAGGAAAAAAGATGAGCAGGAAAACGTCAAGAGAAAGATGAGAAAATGACACTGGAAGCTATGCCCCCATTGGCACCTCACCTACATCACCAAAATGCTACAGAGCCTATTCCATGCCCTCTCACGGCGTGTTAGAGCATCAGCTGGAGTTTCTTGTGCTACTTCTCGTGTGGAGCCTGTTTCCAACAGCGGTGGCGGCACTGCTATTTACACGTCACATATAGCACAGTGAAGAGCCACCTCAGGGCTGCTGCTCTCTACAAAACGGTGCTTACTTGCCCTCCAACTGACAAAGACACCAAGCATCCACTCTGAAAAAGTGCTTCCAGAAAGAAGGGAGTCCATAATAACCCACGTTTCCCGAATCCACTCCACGAACCATGAGCACAGCAAGCCTCCACTTTCAGCACAGTGAGAATGAAAAATCACCCAGCTAGGAATCATGTCCTAAGGGGCACCACACTCACTGTATGCAGAATCTGACTATTTGTATGCACACAGGGACAGAATGATGCTGGGAGACAGAGTTTTAGGACCAGCAGGTGCCTGACCTTGAGAAACTGAGCAGGCGCTGTGGCTGGCCAGGAAGGGAGGAAGCAGAGCAAGCAAGAGGCCTTCGTCCACCACAGCCAGCAAGGATGACAGTGCCAGGCCGTGTCTGATCCCTGCCTGGACCTGTCATCACAGGCATGCCCTGATGCTGGCCATGAACCCCACTGCCAGGGGCCGCGGCTACTCATCAGCTTTCTCAGGCCAAATAACTCTAGAAACTGCAGGGGGTTTGCCCCTTTCTTTTGTCAGAGTTGTGGTTAAGACTTTGGTTTCCAAGTGCATATTTAAAGTTCTTATCAGTCACAATGTCAGTCCTCATGGTGCCATGTCCTTGGGGCCACTGCACTGGATTCACATGCAGAAAAGTTGACTACTTTCTGGTGGGAATGCACTGTTGCCACTTGGAAGAAAGAGTGCTTTGCGGTACCTCAAACATGCTCCAGGAAGCCGAGGGCTGAGGAGCTACCAGCACGGATTTTGGGGTCCAACATGCATTCTGGACTCCAGTCTCGCCTCCAGCACTCCCAGTAGGTGGTCTTGGGCAAGTTCTTTAATCTCATTATTCCTCAGTTTCCTTATTTGTACCACAGGGACACATGAGATGTGTCTGTGAATCACTTATCCAGTGCCAGGCTGCCATAAGTGCCTGATAAATTGTAACTATCTTCATGATAATGAGGTGATGTAGAATCATTTTAGCCCTCTGTTGCCTTTCATTCCTTCCAATCCACTGTAAACACAAATGCTTGATTTTTCAATGATAAGCTCTGGCCACAGCTCACTGCAATCCTCAAGCAAAAGCAAGGAACACAGAGTGAGCCCCTTAAAATGCATAGCTGTGTGGGCTACTGCCTCCCCGTGTGCTCAACATTCAATTTAAGATTATGCATTGTGAGACAGTTCTTTGCCAAAGTACTAACCTACGTTTTCAACAGTGTGAACCTCAGTTATTAACATCAGACCCCAGACTCCACCCATCCACACACCCACCCATCCATCCATCCTTCTACTCACTATGCATTTCATCAACTAGTATTGGCACCCATTGTGTTCAGAACCTGGGAGTAAGTATCACCCTGAAGAAGCATAGAGAATTAAAGGCATAGTCCTCTTGGAGTATCCTCATTAGAGATAAAAATACTAAGAGATTTTTACCTTTTTAGCAAAGGTAAAGTTTTATGTTTTAAGAGCTTTATAGCGACATTTGTCCAATCTTAAGTTTATATCAATTTAATTGTTAATTTCTAAGGGTAAAATATAGGTAGTAGTTTACAAGTAGATTATGTCATAAAAGTTTGGAAGTTGTTTGGTTGAATTCAGGAAAGACATTTGCTTCCAAATAGGGTAATAAGTGACAGTTTGAATAGCACGTCAGCCCAAACACTTGTCTGTTTTAGGAGGAAGGAGAAATGACTTGCAATGTGCTGTTATTTGATCTCCTTATAGGGTCTCAGTGGTTGGTCTGTCTCATACATTAACTTTGCTTGTACTATCCAGAAGTCACGTCTCTCTGGCTTCTAAAACATTTTGATGCATCTGTGTGTATGTCTGTGTGTGTGTGTGTGCGCGCGTGCATGCGCATTAGTCCCAATGAGGGCAACCCAATTAATTTACAGATTTTTTAAAAAGATAAACTCAAATTATGTCTTTTGGAAAAAAGTCTTACTGTATAATTTTTGGGTCTCAGTTACTCTGAGCAAAAATTTTTCATTAAAAATATCAAGAATAGGGACGGGCCTAGTGGTGTAGTGGTTAAGTTCACACACTCTGCTTTGGTGGCCTGGAGTAGGCCAGTTTAGATCCTGGCCATGGACCTAAGCACCACTTACCAAACTATATTGTGGGGGCACCCACATATAAAGTAGATGAAGATGGGCACAGATGGTGGCTCAGGGCCAATCTTTCTCAGCAAAAAAGAGGAGAATTGGTGGCAGATGTTAGCTCAGGGCTAATCTTCCCCAATAAATAAAGAAAGAAAGAAAGAAAGAAAAGTTTTTAAAAAAATGTCAAGAACATACTTTAAATAGAAAATCAATAAAATACATGAAAAAATAAGATAGACTAAAAAGTATGCTAAACAATACTCTGCCGTTTACTAAGTCTTAACATAAATCCACCAAATTTAAGTCGTCTGTATTGTTGCAGTGACAGTACAAAAGATGAGAAGATGCATTCACCTAACATCACAGGCCAGGCTGCAGAAGGCTGATGCTCGTCAGAGAGATGCCGTTCCAGCAGGCACAGTGCCCCCAGGGGCCAGTGCACCTAAGAACCCACCCAACGTCCCAGGAACACACTGACCAAGGCAGGAAATGGATCGATAAATTTATGAGAGATTTTTAACAAGTGTTGAATCAAAAATGTGTTTCTGATTAATGCAAACTTAACCAGAAAATTCACTGGACAAGAATGTCCCATTCCCGAGCACCTTGGTTAACCAAGGATCTGTTCCTAGCCTCTGTCAGACCATCCTCATCTTGCAGAGCTGAGGTGCCCATCCTAAAGGGGCTCCAAAACGTGGGATCCCTGCCTGCCCCGATCTGCACCCAATGGCAGCAGGCCAGTGGACATTTCTTATCTCTCCCGCAATGACATTTCACAACTAAGTTAAGCCACTGAGTCACTCTGTAAGCCAGTTTCAAGGAGTCTAGAACTTGGTGAACATTATGAGTGTCAAGGTTTACTGTCTACCTGACAGAGCATTCCATCTAAGTTCTCAACTTTATCTCCAGCCTCCCTCGAATTCCATATGTACGAACGTAAGCTGATGGGATCGTCGTGCTGGAACAGGAATGCAGAGGAGAGAGTATAGAATATCGTGGTGACTATTCAGACTCTGGTTTGCAGCAAATTGGCCCTAGACAAAACTGTGCAGCAGGCTGAATTTCCTTCAGCACATCCCACCCACGTGGCAATGTTCGTATCTCTCAACCCCTCGTGCCATCTTCTGTGCAGGAGGCCAGGGTGTGTCGCTGTCCCTGTGTATCCAAACACTCCGTCCCTTTTGCCCCCTACATCCCTCACCCAAGTTGCTCTTTAGGCAGACTCTCGAGCTGACCAAGGTGGGGGTGACACATTCCAGGTCTCATGAAGGTGACCAATGATCAGTGAGTCATTTACGCCCCCCAGAGGTTCTCAGATTTCAACAGGAGAGTTCAGGAGATGGGATGTTCCTCCCTCTCTCCTGCCCTTCATTCCTTCCGTCCCTCCACAAATGTTTATGGCACATTTTCTATGCCCAGCTACCTTTCCAGGTGCAGGACTAAAGCAGTTAACAAAGCTCTTGTTTTCATGGAACTTCCATCCATGTTAGAAAAGACAGAAAATAAACAATTAAAAACATAAATACATAGAATGTCTGGTGGTGATAGGGGCCATGGAAAAAATAATCCAAAGTATGGAAGACAGGGGAGCTGGGAGGGAGGATGCTGTTTTATATAGGATTGTTGGAGAAAACTTCACTGAGAAAGCAAAGTTTAAGCAGAAACTCAAAGCGGGTGAAGCATGAGTCCAGTGGGTTTCTGGAGAAACACTCTCTAGGCAGAGGAGACAGCAAGTGTAAAGGCCCTGGGCAGAAGGTTGGAAGAACAGAAAGGAGGCCAGAGCGGCTGGAATGGAGAAAGTAAGGGGAAGAGACTGTAAGGCATGAAGTGAGAGAAGGGGGTGTGGGGCAGAGACTGCAGGGTCTCAGGACATGAAAAGGACTTGGATTTTTACAGTGAGGTGAGAAGCCCTTGCTGAGTTTTGAGAATGAGACATCATTTGATCTGCAATTTTAAAAGGACCATTCCACTCCACGGTTGGGACAAAGTCAGGGCAGGGAGGCCAAAGGAGGCTCCTGTAATAAGCCCACTGGGGACAGTGCTGCCATGCACTGAGCGTGCTGTAGAGGCAGGCCCAGCAGGGTCTGCTGCTGGACTGGACGTGAGGTGCGAGAGAAAGAAAGGAGCCTAAACGGACGACGACTTGAGGGCAAAGCAGTAGGAACTGTTTGAGTGTCAGTTTCAGACGTGGGGGACAGCCTGAGGAGGGGTGGAGAACTCTCAGCAGCCCCTCAAAGAACCCCACCGTGTAATATTTTGTTTTATGCCAATTCTGGGTGGGAAGAACATATGGTGCTCCTCCTGGTCAAACTCAGGCAAGTCAGAGCAGAGATCCTAAAAAGACCCACCACAAATAAGGAGAAAATTGGTGTGTTCTGGAGTCAGCCAAACCCAGGTTCACTGCCGCCTGTGATTTAGGGCACCCCATCCAGCCCCTCCAGCCTCAGGTTCTGTCTGTATAAATAGTGTCAATAATTCCTACTTGAAGGGCTTCTTGAAAACACAACATAAAGTGTGTTGATCGTCTACCACATGTCCAATAATCAATATAGTTCATGTAAAATTGCGCCCCTGTTCCAATAATCTGTCCTAACATTTAACAACTCAGAGAAATTATCTCTTATGGTTACCACACATCTTTTTTCCTTCAGCTTCCTTTAGTTCTGTTCTCATTATTTCAAAGGAAGAGGAGGAATAGACTGTGGCATGAAAAACTCATGTTCTTTAAGATAAAGATCAGAGAACAGGAAAGACTTTCCGTGGCCCTCTCAGAATGACTATAAGAAGAAATAGCTTCAAAATGGAATAATAAAATATAATTCCTAAAATTGCCTCCTCTTATCCAAAAAAGAAACTTTTTAGGTTATCATTAGTGAAAAATAACTTTAAAAAAAACCTTAGGTATACAATGGCAGACCCTAAGTGGCTGACAGCTTATGATGAGAACAATTAATGCATATTAGAAATCCTCTTTCATATCACCATCGCAAACCACACCGAGCCATCTCAAAGGCATCTACCGTCAGTCATTTGAAGATGAACAGAAGTGAGGAAATCCTTTTTAAAAAGTCCAGCCAGCCCTGGTGGATTGAAGAGGGACCCTGGCATAGAGCACAATCAAATACCACGCGCATCAAAGTGGAACGCTCTTTTGTTCCATCAACTGCACCATATAATTCCGAGATCCGGCCAGCTCATAATGACATTTTAAGTAGCTTTCAATGCTCCAAGTGGGCTCTAGCAGAGCAATTACACAAAATGTCAGGACATCAAATATGTAAGGCCTGGAGTAGGAGATCAACTTGCACGCACAACTGCTGGAGGCCTGACCTACTGAAATTAGATGTCTTAATAGGGTACCCCAGACAAAACGTTACATGCTTTAGAGAATAAGCAATGGCATGCAGATAATCTCACTACAAAATTGCTTTAACAAAAAAGATGTGAATCATGCATAACAGCTTTCCTCCTAAGTGCCTTTATCACCATGTATACATGAGAATATACAGTTAGGCCATGTATAAACACATCACCACCATCATCCTTATCATCTCCACCATCGCCATCACCACTATCATCATCATCACCATCATCACTGCCATGATCATCATTATCATTATCATCATCATCATCATGAAGAATTTACTGTGCTCCTTTTGTTTAGAGAGCATATAGTCCATTTAGTTGCTAGAGTCCAACTCTCAGATATTTGCAAAGGGTTCAGATAAATTCAGTAGGAGTTTATTATTTTATTCTGTCCTCATATGGGCCTCCACCTGGGAGATATGGGCGTAATCATATGTCAGCTTCCTGACTATTTTCAATGAAAACAACAAAAGTAAAGTAAAATGTGTTCTCCTTCAACTTGAGGGGCTTAGGGTATCACAGCTAAGTGGCATACATCACTCACTGGCTAAATGAAAAGTGCCCAACTATAGTCTGGATAAAGCACCTGTTGCTCAGTGAGGCCATGCTGTTTTGTACTTAGAATTCAGTATATACCAGTCTAACTCTCTCTCTATTACAGTAATAGTGAGGTAAAGAACAAATACACATATCAAATTAGGTTTGGCATTAATTACGTGACTCAGTGGAGGGGTTGGCAGTCAGATTGCCTTCTAAGGAGTATTTCATTTAGATTCACATTAACATGGGTCTGCACACTCAGAATGTTAACTGACATATGACAAGGGGAACCAGTCTAGACATGTACTGGCTGGCAAATGCCAGACTAAAATATAAAAATTTCCAGGGATGGCTATCAGGGCTAGTAACTGAAATTTGTCCACATTAACTAAATGGGCTGAACCAGTAGAGTATTTGGATCCCATTCAAAGAAATACCCTCTGAATGGTGAGTGCTGTGGAACTCCCTCTTAGCAGCAAAGTTCTAGTTGGTAGACAACCAGGCATGCATGGTTAATATATATCTGTAGTTAGGAACTCAATTTATGATCATATCCAAACCAATCACTGCCCAGAATGCCCTGGGGCCTCAGGGCCTCAGTTCTACTCTGTGGGGGCTCAGTGAGACCCTCACATGTGGGAAAGGGAAAAATTTCTTCTGACCTCTTCAGCTCCTTCCTTAGACCCACCCTGTGCCTTCAGAAGGAAAACCTCACCATAGGTTCAGTGGTCTCCAAACCCAAAATGTTCAGTTTGGAAGTGGAAAGAGTTGGAAAAATGACAAGAGGACGACCTCATATGTGAGAGCCCACAGGCCACAAGGAGAGCACCCCTGCTCCATGTTGTTCTAAAAGGCCTTCCTGTTAGAGCCAACGGCGGAAGTTGGCAGGAACAAGCACTTGCGATAAGTTACCTTTTGGAGCCCCACCCACTCTCAGTCTAAAAGAGGGAACTTCCAACTCAATACTCAATGTAAAGAACTTTCTAGCAAATGCAGCTGGCTTTTTGTGGAAAGGACCTCCCAGGGAAGCAATGAGCTCACAGGTACTTAAGGGAAGGCTGAAAGGTCATGTGTCAGAGAAACTGTAGAAGAGACTTCTCATGTGGGGCAGAGTGCATGACTCTGGGTTCCTTCCAAATCTGAAAACAGTGACTCTTTGCTGATGCAGAAGTAGGAGGAAGCTGTCTCCCAGGCAGGGAGGAAGGCATGGGATGGGGGCAATGCAGAGCTGGGCTCCCCAGTCACATATGTCTGCTCTCACTCCACATGTGGGCAACCTATTCAGGTGCATCCACATCAGGGCTGCCGGGTGGGCATGGTGGGATTAGTAGGTAGACAAGAGGAGCCATTCCTTGCTGTGTAAGCGACAGAGTGGCACCCAGAGACTTTCCAGGCCCCGCTTCCGCTTCCCTTCCACTGCAGGAGAAAGTTGGCTGTTTGCTGACCCCATGACATGGTGATTGGCTGAAATAATGGCCTCTGGCATTTCACATCAAATATGGGACTATGTTTCACTGAGATGAGAGGTTCTTTGATGACATAGGTGCCTTCTTTCTTATGTTCTAGAAGGTGCTTTTAAACCCCAGAGAGGGACATGAATCCAGGATAAAGAGTATATCAGCACTTCCTTGTGGGGCAGACTCTGAAAGGCAGCCTCTTTGCTCCAGTGATTAGATGGCTAATTTGGGCCTCTTTTCATAAAAAACCAAAAGGCATGATTGGGTTTAGAGTACTGAGCAACACTGGCCTTCACTCAAATATGAATAAATTTCTTTAAAAATGAAAAAGGCAGCAGGTGCTTCCTTTCAAGTGAAAATTATCCCAAAATTGTGAGCATATTTTCTCCAGGATGATAAAAGCACTGGGATCTGGTTTTTATACATTACAATCTATCATTGTCACCATGAAAAGGGAAAGCCCTGGTTCAGTGACCTCCTGAGATTGGGTGATGCAGGGTATACTCTTTGCTCTGTATGAGTTTTCAGGCTGGGATTCCCACACAAATGGGAAAGTAGACACATGCGGGACTTCGCAGTCATGGGAGGTTTGAGTAGGAAGAGGCCCCAAAATGCGTTTATCACAACACTCTTATCTTGGATGAGGGAAGAGAATCAGAAAGGCTGTGTGACTGGTGGGGCTCAGCATGTGCTCTGTCAACGAGTTAATTCATGAATAAACTTGCTAAGAGTCACAGAGTTAGGAAGGTGCACAAACAGTAGTCAACGAAAGTTCAGACTTACATCCCAGTGAACATTCCACATTAATATACGACAGAATCCACTTTAGTATAGATGATGGTGGGGGTGGAGAACACTCATTACCTTGGCCATTCAAGCTATAATATAGGAAGACACCTGAATAAAGGAAACAACAAGTTATGTTGGGAAGAGGTTGAGATAGGAAATACCTAGCTGAAAGTTAGCAGAGTGATAATGTGAATTAAGTTCTCCTAATTCTCAGTCCAGGACCCAGAGGATGCAGAATCAAGATAATTAAAGAAAGGGTTCTCACAGGTTAGAGGTTTTGTTTCCTGTTTGGTGTGGTTTGAAGTTTCATCAATGAGTAAGGATTAGATTGGATGCTACCAGCAGTAGCATATTATTTGTCATTGGTTCTAGTTAACTGTTTAGAAAAAGGTATATGATAAATTCTCTAATGTGGTTTCTATAATTCTTTAATTGTCATCATTGAGTCTCAAGCTGAAAGAATGGCTTTAGCCAAAATATTATAGGGTCTATATGAGGAAAACTACAAAACTCTGATAAAGAAATCAAAGAAGAATTAAATAAAAGGAGAGATATCCCATGTTTATGGATAGGAAGACTCAATATTGTCAAGACATCCATTTTTCCCAACTTAATCTACAGATTCAATGCAATTCCAATCAAAATCCCAGCAAGTTATTCAGATATTGACAAACTGATCCTAAAGTTTATATGGAGAGACAAAAGACCCAGAATAACCACCACAATATTGAAGGAGAAGAACAAAGTTGGAGGACTGACATTACTCAACTTCAAGACTTCCTATAAAGCTACAGAAACAAAGACAGTGTGATATTGGTGAAAGAACAGACTGATCAATGGAACAGAATAGGGAGTCCAAAAATAGACTCACATAAATATAGTCAACTGATCTTTGACACAAAAGCAAACACAATACAATGGAGCAAAGATAGTCTTTTCTACAAATGTTTCTGGAACAACTGGACATTCACAAGCAAAAAAATGAACCTAGGCACAGACCTTACATCCTTCATAAAAACTAACTCAAAATGGATCACAGATCTAATTTTAAAACACAAAACTATAGGGGCTGGCCCTGTTGCCCAGTGGTTAAGTTTGTGTGCTCCACTTCAGCAGCCCAGGGTTTTGCCAGTTCGGATCCTGGGCACGGACCTAGCACCACTCATCAAACCATGCTGAGGCGGTGTCCCACATAGCAGAACCCAAAGGACCCACAACTAGAATATATAACTATGTACTGGGGGCTTTGTGGAGAAAAAAAAAAAAAGAAAGAAAATTGGCAACAGATGTTAGCTCAGTTGCCAATCTTTAAAAAAAACACACAACTATAAAACCCCTAGAAGATAACATAGGAGAAAACTTAGATGACCTTGAGTTTTGTCAATGACTTTTTAGATATGACACTGAAGGCACAATCCATAAAAGAAAGAATTGATAGGCTGGCTTCATTAAAATTAAAAACTTCTGCTCTACAAAAGACAGTTATCAAGAGAATTAGAAAACAAGCCACAGACAGGAGAAAACATTTGCAAAACACACATCTGATAAAGGACTCTTACCCAAAATATACAAAGAATTCTTAGGGGGCTGGCCCAATGGCCGAGTGGTTAAGTTCGTGTGCTCTGTTTCAGTGGCCAAGGGTTTTGCCGGTTTGGATCGTGGGTGTGGATATGGCACCGCTCATCAGGTCATGCTGAGGTGGTGTCCCACATGCCACAACTAGAAGGACCCACAACTAAAATATTCAACTATGTACTAGGGGGATTTGGGGAGAAAAAAGCAGGAAAAAAATAAAAAAGAAGATTGGCAACAGTTGTTGGCTCAGGTGCCAATCTTTAAAAAAAAAAAGAATTCTTAAACCTCAACAATAAGAAAACAAACAACCGGATTACAAAATGGACCAAAGACCTTAACAGACACCTCACCAAAGAAGATATACAGATGGCATGTAAGCAAATGAAAAGATGCTCCACATCATATGTCATCAGGGAAATGCAATTTCAATCAACAATGAGATACCACTATACATCCATTAGAATGGCCAAAATGCAGAACACTGACAACACCAAATGCTGACGAGGATGTGGAATAACAGAAACTCTCATTCACTCCTGGTGGGAATGCAAAATGGTACAGCCATTTTGGAAGACTTTATTTCTTACAAAACTAAAGATACTGTTACCAGTATCTTTACCAGAGGATCCAGCAATCGCTCTCCTTGGTATTTACCCAAAGGAGTTGAAAACTTGTGTCCACACAAAAACCAGCACATGGGTGTTTATAGCATTTTAATTCACAATTGCCAAAACTTTGAAGTAACCCAGATGCCCTTCAGTAAGTGAATGGATAAACTGCAGTACATCCAGACAATGGAATATTATTCAGCACTAAAAGAAAATGAGCTCTCAAACCATAAAAAGACATGGCAGAACCTTAAATGCCTATGACTAAATGAAAGAAGGCAAACTGAAATTGCTACATACTGTATGACATTCTGGAAAAGGGAAAACTATGGAGACAGCAAAAAGATAGGTGGCTGCCAAGAGTCAGATAGGAGGGAAGGATGAACAGGTGAAGCACAGAGGATTTTTAGGGCAGTGAAAATACTCTGTATGATACTATAATGATGGATACATATCATTATACATGTGTTCAAACCCACAGAACACACAACACCAAGAGTGAACCCCAATGTAAACTATGGACTTTGGGTAATGCTGATGTGTCAGTGTGGGTTCATGGATTGTAACAAATGTACCACCTGGTGGGGATGTTGATAACAGAGGAGGCTGTGCATATGTGGGAGCAGGGAGTACATGAGCAATCGCTGCACCTTCCTTTCAATTTTGCTGTGAACCTAAAACTGCTCTAAAAAGTAGAGTTTACTTTTTTGTGAAAAAAGGAATGACTTTAAGCTTTGTTAAAACTTGGTGACAATTGAGCGCAGGGAGAATTGCAGTCAAGGTTCTATGATCTGAAAAGATATATGCATAAGGGTGTTTTTGCAGCATTATGTGAATAGTAAAGATTGACAAACTAGACATAGTGTAACAGAAATATATAGATATAGAACTTATTTAAATGTATTATGGTACATACATATGATTGAATATATGCCTCCATAAAAAATGTAATAGAAATGCATTTAATAATGCAGCAAAATGCTAACACTATATTCAGTGGGAAAAGCAGGGTCCAAGCTAACTAGGTGGATTACAGAGCAGTGAGATGAAGGACACTCTGAAGCTTTCAACATGAGGCAGGTCCAGAAACACTGACATCAAGACGTCCGAGCTGTCCAAAGCTTAGAAAGCAAGTTCTTGCATCTTACAACACTGGAATCCCATTCTTTTAAAACAGAGATGTACAGACACATTGGTTTTATGTAGGAAATCCAAGGGACACAGAGCCACTATGGCAGTTTCCCCCTGGGTGTGGGGAAGGCCTAGGAGGGTTGGCCATGGGGAAGGAAACTTCAGATTCACTTTGTACCCTCTGCACTGCTTAGAAATTTTAGAAATGATCATATCTTAAATTTACAATATAAAAGTTAATTTAGAAATTTAAATGTATCATGACAGCATTTATTCACAACAGCCAAAAGGTAGAAACAACTCAAGCATCCATCAAAAGATGAATGGATAAATGAAATGTGGTATATCCATACAATGGAATATTATTCAACCTTAAAAAGGAAGGAAATGCTGCAATATGCTACAATGTGGATGAACCTTGAGGACATGATGCTGAGTGAAATAGGCCAGTTGCAAAAAAGACAAATGCTGTATTTCACTCATATGAGGTTCCTAGAGGAGTCAATTTCATAGAGACAGAAAGTAGGATGGTGGGTGCCAGGAGCTGGGGAGGCGGATGGCAGTTAGTGTTTAATGGGGACAGAGCTTAAGTTTGAGAAGATGAAAAATCTGGAGATGGTGGTGGTGATGGTTGTACAACAGTGAATGTACTTAATACCACTGAACTGAACACTTAAAAATGGTTAACATGGTAAATTTTATGTTACGTGTATTTTACCACAATTTGAAAAATTTAAATATAAAAAGTAATGGCACTTTCATTACCTAAGAGTGACTGGAGTTCATGGGACTTGCCTGAGTTTTAATCCAGGGTGGGAGGAAGAATTAGCCCCGGTGAAGATGTTCAAGAGACAAGGAGAGGCCGAGATATAGCTGCTTCTGGCTCCACGCAAGCGGGCCCGGCTCACTGCAGGGCCTCACAAACCCACACAGGACCCAGAGGATGCACACCAGCTTCCGACAGCACTTATCTCATGGTAACGAGATTAAACGGGATTTTTTGTTTTCTTCTTTCTACATATCTATTATTCAAGTTTTATATAGTAACCGTTTATTATTTTTATAATTGGTTAAAAGTACAACAAATAATCTTTTACAAATTCTGATTCTCATAACAAACTGATCATGAAATTACAGAGTTATATTCTAACGAGAGCATTCCCGCCTGGTGGCGGCCGGGACGCTGCATTCCGAGTTAGAGAAGTTGGCCGAGATGGTGGCTGAACCCCGTGCAACAGCACTGTGCTCTGCAGTCTGGCCTTCCCTTTATCCTGTCTCATGTAAGTCTCTCCATGTTGTGTGGCTTTAAAGCTTTTTGAAAGGAGGCAAGGTGTAAACAATGAATAAATGAAGGAAAAGGGTCTCTCTCTTCTCTATGATAAGTTTTTAGCAAATGAACATTTGCCACACGTATTAAGTGAGCAGCCAGACTATTTATCACTTATTTGGGGCACATATGGGTGGGTTTTCCCATAGTTCCACATGAAACCTGGACTCTGAGGACCACATACTGGATTCCACCTTGCTGAGTCACACAGAAGTTTCCTTGCCCTCTGAGCTATCACAAGATCCTCCCTTCCTGTTCTGGCATAGCAGCCCTCTGGGCATCTAAAATATCCAGTTCCCAGGGCCACACCCCCCTCAGAAGTCATGGCACACCAGGCCTCAGACCACCCTTCTTTCTCGAACTATTGCTTTCCAGGTGAAGTTGGGTTTCATGGGGAGGGCTGTCCGTGTACTGCGCCTTCATAGGGGTTCTGTGTGCGGGCCATGCTGAATCTGCCTGAACCTTACACAAGAGCCCGGCATTGTTACACTGCGTGGCATGGGCACTTCTCCAGGCAGTGCCATGAAATGGCCCACCTGGCACCTGATATTGCTGAACATCAACTAAATCCCAATAGTGCACTGAGTTGGAGAGGTAACCTCAGGAAGCCCTGGACTGAAAATTTAGGGGAAAGTTGGTCTTTTCTTCTCTTGTCCCTTTTCATTAAATCTGTAAGAAGAGAAATCTTTATTCTCCTGTCCCGGCTGACCCCTGCCCACAAGTGATCTTACTCCACTCCTTTGCTCCCCTTGAAGGCTCAGCACACAACTCTGCATACAACGAACAACCAGAGAAAGCTAAAATTCAGAGCTGAATGGCCATTTAAAGCAGTAGGGCTCAGGACCAACAAGCCAGAGCAATAAAGTAAATTATGCTTAAACCTGCATTTTAGATAGTCGGCTCTTCAAGCTCCGACTCTGTCCTAAGTGATCTGACTTCCGGGCTAAGTACCATCATTTACCCTCTCAAGCTGCAAGGAAACAAGGAAAACAAGGTTGACAATGATACCATCTTTTCAGGTTGACATGAAGAGCAAATGAGACCATTTCTGTGGAAGAATCCACTCATTCATTCACTCAGCAAATACTGGGCCAGGGACCTGCTGGGCCCTGGGACACAATGACAAAAAAAGAGGTACAGTTTGCCATCTTCCCACAGCTTATGGTCTACAGGGGAGACCAGCACACAGTAAATAATCACACGAATATGCAGGTGCAGACTGTGAGACCTGTTCTGGAGGACAGCACGGGGCACCGCGAGCAGAGCCTGCAGATGGGATGGGGTGGGGCTCGTTTTAAGGGATCGAGCTCTTCTCAAATAATCAAGTTGAAATCTGACAGAGAGGTAAGTGGTCCATGGCTGCTGGATGCTAAAACAAGATACAGCTAGACAGTGTCCCCCTCACGGAAGGACACTTCGCCACCTCTGAAGGCTTCTTGCTAAACATTGAACACAAATGGTCAAATCTCTGGGCTAGCTCCTATTTACAGGAGGTCCAGAGCAGAGGAACAAGGTACACGTTATCTTTGGGATGCAATCAGCAAAATCCAGAATGTGAAAAGCTCTATGAGACTAATGAACTAGTTTTAAAAAAATGTTGCAAGGAAAGAAAAAAGAGGGAAGAGAAATCTGCAGATTAAAAGGAGCTTAACAGCTATATCTACCAATTCAATGGAATTTCTTTGGATTCTGATTCCAAACAACCAGTTGTAAAGAAAATTTATGACAACTGAGAAGTTTGAACACTGATTAGATATTTGGTGATATTAAGACATTGCTATTAATTTTAATATGTGATAGAGCTATTGTGGTTAGGTTTATAAAAGAGTCCTTATCTTTCTGCAATACAATGCTAAAATATGGACAGATGAAATCACGGGTGATAGGGGAGACGAGGGGAAGTGGTGGTGCACAGCAGCAGCAGGAGAGGCAAGCAGCTGCCGTTTGTTGAAGCCCAGTGATGCACGGGGGGCTCACTGGACAACTCTGTCTCGCATTTATTTTGTGATTGACATTTTACATGACTCTTTTTAAAGTATACAGTGCAGTCGGGAAGACAGTATATATAAAAAGATAACCAACACAGCAAGTTAGCACAGAAAAAATGTCAACCAAATTATACAGTTAATAAGGGTCATTGGAGAGTGGAGACAGCGTGGTCCTGAAGATCTGCGCCTTCGGGGCGTGAAGAGGAATGGCAAAGTACCAAGCAATGGGGAGACAGGAGGCTCATCTGAGCAGTAATAGCAGCACGAGCAAAGACATGCGTCATACTTCGCCTGTGAATGCACTGGTGGGGTGGGTTGAAGTCCCTCTGGTTGGAGCAGTAGTATTTACCTCTTCCTATTTCTAATAACTAGAATAGAAGTAGTCAATAAATGGGACTTTTTAAGTTGTGAGACATGAGAAGGGAGACAGAGAGAGATGATTAGAGAGAGAAGAGGAGAAGCCAATCTGACATTCCACGACATGGGGTGGGGGGCACCAAGCAGGAGAGGACGGGGAAGGGACAATCGGCACCATGGGGAGGACCTGGGAGTCCTCCACAGAGGCCACAGCATGGCTTTTGGACACCTGGGGGCGGTCCCAGCAGCATGTGTATAGCAGAGGAGTGAGGTGATGCTGAGCTGGGGAAGAGCAGAAAGTACAGTGACCATCCAAAAGCCAAAGGAGCAGATGAGTACCACTGATGGAGTCTGGTAACTATGAGACTGCAGAGGGAAGCAGGGCCAACAAAAGGGGTTTCTCAGAATAGTGCCTGGTTTGAAGCAGAGGAAAAACAGCCCCCAAAGAGAAAATGCTGGAGGGAAAGGAGCTTCTCTGTAGAGCAACCTCCTATAGAGAAACACCAGTCTCACTAACGGGGCATTTATGTGCAAACAGTTCTTAGTCAGGTGCACAATCTGTTTTCTCATACATCTTATTTTCCCAAGACAGGAACAAGGAGAAAGCATTACTAATGGCTACATATCCTTCCCTCTAATTATAACTTTGCATTTCTTCCATTTAGAAAGTGCCATAATGGTTATATGGACAAAGAGAGAGGAGAGAGCTACCTAGCTGAAAAGCAGCAATGTCTAGAAAAGTACTGTGAGAGCAAATCCAATTAAACCTTCACTTATAGAAAATAGAGGCTAATGTGAATGTGTTTCTCAGTCAATATTTTTTTAAAATCTGTTATCTGTTTGATTTTATTATTTGTATATCTTCAGAGGAGAAGTCACATTTTATCAGAAGCTCACTTTATATTTCATGGCCTTAGGAAAAGGCTGTTAGAAAATAATGCATGAGAGCCTTCTGCATCTTCCAGAGGAGTGGGAACCAGTACATACTCCTTCTCCCTTGGGACGATCTGAACTAAGGCATAACACACATAAAAGTACTGAAGCCACAGTGTTGAAAGTCAGTCACGTCAAGGGCCACACAGTACACATACGCATTGTGAGCAGCATTAGCTTCAGACTGGGCTCTTTTGGGGACAAGGCAAATAATCAGAAATATGTGAGTAGGGCTTGCGCTTGACCATAAGGAATAGTGAGGCATGTGACAATATGAAAGCATATGCCGAATCTAAAAGTATTCATTCAATTTTCCAAAACACTATGCAATCAACAAAATTTGGGGTCCAGATTTGGCCTTGTTCCCCAACCTATCACCTTCATCAATAAAGTCACAAAACTGTGACATTGCAGGGAAGATGTTTAAACACTGACACCCCCTACACCCCAAGGAGAGATTCACCTTTGGCATGAATACAACCACCTTCTCTTCTACCAGCACCAGAGGGAAGTGAGACTGCCAAAGGTTCACTCCCTCACACTGCGCCTTGCTCTGCCGCTGTCCCCTAAGGAGAAATGCTGATGTGTCTGAAAAGACACTCAGTGGTGAAAAGCACATGGAGGGCCGGACAGGAAGGTGACAGAAAGACAAAAACAAGCCAACAACAAGAACACCAAAGAGGGTAGGTGAGGCTGACTTACCATCGCCCCTGCCCAGGGGGTGTTTGGGGTCTCCTGGAGACAAAGGCCATTTCTGGGGGGTAGCTGGTGCTGAAAGGACCCTCGGCTCTCTCCACGGTGCGTGCAGAAGGTTGTGCAACCCTGGGTCACCCTCCCTGGGGGGTGGGGGGTGCTTCTGAGCCGCGTAGGCACCCAGCGCAGCAACAAGATTCTGTCTGTCCACACTACCCACCACCTTTGGGCTGAGCTCATCAGGCTGGAGCCGGCTGAGGGTTCGCAGGGGGTGGCCTGCAGGGTAATCCTCTCGGGGCATGGGGGCGTAGGTCAGAGCAGACGTTTGGGCCACGTAAGTCAGCACGCTTTCGGCCAGGGCATCTTCACCCTACACGGGCCAGAGAACAAAACAGCAGTAGGTGAGTCTCCATCATCAGCCACGCATGCCAAAATAGCATTTGGTCTCAATTTTCAAGGCACTAAACAGCACTGAGCATCTGAAATGCACACCCACTGATTGACCAAGTTCCATAATCCATATTTGTTATTGCATTCATTTTTTAATAACAGCTTTAAGGAGATTAATTCACATACTATGAAATTCACTCAATTTGGTGTTTTTTAGTGTATCCGCAGAGTTGTAGAAACATCACCACTGTCTAATTCCAGAATATTTTCATTACCCCAAAAAGAAACCTTGTACCCATTCCAGTTCCCTCCCCCTCTCAGGCCCAGGCAACTATTAATCTACTTTCTGTCTCTATGAATTTGCCTATTTTGGACATTTCAAGTACGTGGAATCATACAATATGTAGTATTTTATGTCTAGCTTCTTTCACATAGAATAATGTTTATAAGGTGCATCCATATTGTGGCATGTGTCAGAGCCATATTTCTTTTTATGGCTGAAAATATTCTATTTTAAGGACATAGCATGTTTTGCTTATTCATTCATCAGCTGATGGACATTTGGGCTGTTTCCATTTTTTGGACATTATGATGAATACTGCTGTGAACATTCACATACAAGATTTTGTGTGGACATATATTTTCAATTCTCTTGGGTCTACACAAGAGAAGTGTAGTGACAACTATTGGATCAACGAAGAAATCAAAGGAGAAATCAGAAAATACCTGGATACAAATGAAAATGAAAACACAACATACCAAAACTTACAGGATACAGCAAAAACAGTGCTAAGAGGGAAGTTTATAGCAATACAGGCCCACTCAAGAAACAAGAAAAATCTCAAATAAACAATCTAACAGTGTACCTAAAAGAATTAGGAAAAGAACAAACAAAGCCCAAAATCAGTAGAAAGAAGAAAATCAGAGCAGAAATAAATGAAATAGAGACTAAAAAAACAATAGAAAGGATCAATGAAACTAAGAGCTGTTTCTTTGAAAAGACAAACAAAATTAACAAACTCTTAGAGAGACTCCCTAAGAAAAAAGAGAGAAGGCTCAAATAAATAAAATCAGAAATGAAAGAGGAGAAATTACAATGGATACTACAGAAATACAAAGGATTATAAGAGAATACCATGAAAAGCTATACACTAACAAATTGGATAACCTGGAAGAAACGGATAAATTCTGAGACTCATACAACCTCCCAAAACTGAAGCAAGAGGATATAGAGAATCTGAGTAGACCAATCACAAGTCAAGAGATTGAAACAGTAATCCAAAACCTTAAAATTTCATGGAAAAACGTAATTATTTCCAACTCTGAGACATTCAGAAAGGTTATGCTTGTCCTGGAGGCATTCTCAGAGCTCCCTTCATGGTGTGGCATGGGTCTGTGGACCATCAATTCTTAATATCTTGCCCATTCATGTTTTCTACATGCACTTCCCCTGAGGCACATGATGAATGTAGAGTCAATGGGGTGCAAACCTTGGGATCTAGTTAAGATGTGCAACCATCACTGAATTTAAGACAGGTGGCTCAGACGCCCAAGTCTGGCTATTTTCAAAAATACTTGGCTTCAGTCTTCTGGGATCTATGTTAGTGCAGAAAGCTGGAAATCAGGAATAGGTTGGCATGGGTTTTAGTTTCCATTCTCTTATGTGAATTTGGAAAAATCACTTGACCTTTTGAGACTCAATTTTCTTCAGTCAAAGAAGGAGATTGCATATTATCTCTAAGATTGTTTTCATTTCTAAAATGATGTGATTTTAGCTGTCATCCAAATTGTTTAATTTTGTCCAAGTACTAGTTGAAATCAACTGTTTTCCTTTAAAAAGAGAAAGTAAGACTCATTAGAGAGAAAGAAATACAAAATGCTACCACAACAAATAGCCCCTCCAGCAGTTTCACAAATTAGGGGTGAGTGTCAATTCAAAGCTCAGCCCTTCAGAAAGGCTGCCTCTGAACACCCAGTCAGATGACAGCACTGGGGGCTGGGGATCTGCATCCAAATGGCTCATCAATGTGCCCACGAGCAACTCTCCTCTTTGCTGTGATTGCAGCCTCACCTGGAGCTTTGATTCAAAGGGCCTTTAGTTACAGTTGACCTGGAGAGCTCCAGGTAGAGGACAAGCCAGGCTGAACACTGTGCACGACAAATTGCAGCAGAATGTAATCTGTGCAGTAGACTGGGATAAACAATCTATTTTGGGTCTGTCTACGCTCTGAAACAAATTAAGGGAAAAGGGAAAAAGAACATTTCAGTAGGTAGTCTGTAGAAATAATAGAAAACATCAGTTTTCACGAGTCATTCCAGGCCCTCTGTAAACAATGGCCAGCATGATGGTGTCCTTGGGGGAGCTTAGCTTACTGCAGCTTCAAGGTGAGGGTGCCCATCCCATAACCAAGAGGACTGGGAGCTGGGAAAAAGAGCAGTGAGGAAAAGCATTCTCACGGTCGCTTCTTCTTGTGTGGCTCCACATCCTGAAGGAGAGAGCTAGCAGATGGAGCTGGATTCTGAGGCCAGGCTGCCAGGGTTTGAATCCCACCTCAGATGCTTGTGCTCAGTGACTTTTGTTTTGGTGAGTTATGTAACCTCTAAGGCATCTGTGAAGTGCGGTGATAGTCATGGTGCTGGCACAGAAGTGCTAGTGGTTACACTACTACTATGATTCCTACTATTTTTTACTTCAGCTTCTTATATCTTCATTTTCTTTAAAGCAGGAGGAAATCTATAACTCAACTGAGGAGGAGCCATCCAATTGTACTTTTTATTCCTCTTTCAGCTCTGAGTTTAAAATTCTATGACTCATTTTCAAACTCCTTACTTTGAAGACCTTTTAAGCTTCCATTCAACAAACCTATCATGTCAGGTTTCCTAAGATAATGCTCAATAATTTTTAAGACTGGAATTTTAAATCTGGAAAGTAGCAACCTAAAAGCATGAACAATGACCAATTTCCAAAACATGGTATGGACACTCCTGGTGCATTAATTCCTCATACTATATGTCAGAGAAATCTAGTGTGGGCATCTTTGATATGGCCCATTTTGTGCATAGGAAGCATCTGAGAACTGCTGCCAAAGTTTGCTGAAATTTACACTGAAATTATACTCCTCTGCTTATCTTGCTTAACCCATGGTGTTTCCACATGAGAAGGAGTAGAATCCACTCACCCACACATTCCACAACGTTTGTGGAATAAAACCAAGGGGAGAGAAGGTTCATTTGGGAGACTGGCCCAATCCTGTTAGCATCGCTCTGTGTAACCTGTGTAACTTTGGACAAGTTATCTAACCTCTTTGAGCTTCACTTTTACCATCTGCAAAACTGGGAAAATAATTCCTTTTTTTCTTAAAGAATCTATAAGGATTAGAGCGAATATGGGTAGAAGTGACTAGCTCAGCACATGGCTGAGGAGGCATTTGATAAAAGGTAGTCATGGAAGTGGCTCCCCTTGCTCCTAGTTTCACTACCAGGGCTGGGTACCAGAGTTAAAAGTCAGGCCTCCTTCCTCTCAGGGAAATCCACCCACCCCAACCTCAGATTGCACCATTATGAATTCAGACTGCCAGGAAGGCCTGGAGGCCCTCGGAGTCCCACATGCCAGCAAAAACTGAGTGGATGAGACTTTTGTCTATATAGCAGTTACTCAGGCTCATCAAATATTCTCTTGTGCCAAGGACCCAAAACAAATTAGGAAACCCAAATTGGGCCATCTTTTGACCACACAACAAACATTTTCTCCAGTTTGTCTCACAGCCTGAAGGCAGCGTTGACAAGCACATTGATCAAGACGTGCTTGCTGCTGATACCACACACAGCACATAGCACTGGGGCTGTCCACAGGCTTCCTAATGAGATGGTCCCTTGATGCCATTGGATGCGGCAAGATTTGGGAGCTCAAGGCAGAGAGGTTGGGGCGGTGGGCTCTCAGCAACCCTTCACCTCCAGCTTGTTAATGTAAAGTTGGGACTACTTCTGTGCCTTTCTGTGTTCGGGCCATGGAAGGTGATTCTGGCAACTTGTTTACTCTCTCTCTGTCTCTCTCTGTGTCTTTCCCTCCCCCTCTCCACACCCCCACCCCAACACAGTGAAAGGTTGTCAGTGCTTAACAGTGTCTAGGCTCTAAGTGGCCCGTCCATGTGCAGAGGAAGAAGATTGAAGGTGTCATTTTTACTGACAGCGTTGTTGTCAGGACAAAAGAAATTCTGCATTCAGAGGAGCCTCACGCTGGTCTATAGTGTGCTATCTTTGCAGCCGAGACATGGTGCTTTCAGTTAGAAAAATCAGTTCTCAAACAGTTTTTACAGAGTTCACAAAATGTATAAGGTTGAAGAGATGTTAAGTTCCAAACTACAAGATCAACAAAATTTGTAGAAAGTTGACAGTAATACAAGGTGTGGGTGTTGAACATGGATATCTGCAGATGACACTACATTAGGCTAGCTTGGAATTATTCTAAAGAGACAAATGACACGAAGCAAATGTTGTTGTTTCTCATCTCCATCCCACTCTGCACTACCTTCCTCCTTCTGCCACTTCTGCTTCTTCATGCTCTCTTTCTCGTTGGCATTTTGGCCTTTCCAGCAGTTGTACTCTATAGCTTCACACCTAGCAGGTAAAAATTAAAGGGAATGGACTAAAGCAGAGAGTTGCAATCCATTTTTCTATCCATGTTTGATAAGCACGAGGCATGGAGTTACAGGCCAATTGAATAACCACCTGGAGGACAGCAGGATAACCATCACAAAGTGGGTCATGTTTTCTGAGTGCTCTTGCCAGGCTGTTCTTCGGCTTTGTATCTTGTAATTCTTTTTGACCCTCTCAACAACCCTAGGTGTAGACACAATTCTCCTCATTTTACAAGGAGGCAAGATCTCCCAGTGAGTAAGGAGCAGAGCTGGGATACAGCTCCAGGAGACTGGCTTTGGGCTATGCCACAGAAAGAAGCAGGTTTGTCATGCAGTCTGCCTGATGGATAATGACAGAACTGTGCTCAATTGAGTCTGGAAGAGGGAACTCAGTGACCTTGTTTTGGCTTAAAAAATAAACATGAAGGGGCCAGCCCAGTGGCGTAGCAGTTAAGTTCCTGCACTCTGCTTTGGTAGTCCAGGGTTCACAGGTTTGGATCCCAGGCACGGACCTACACACCACCTATTGAGCCATGCTGTGGCAGGCATCCCACATATAAAGTAGAGGAAGATGGGCACAGATGCTTGTTCAGGGCCAGTCTTCCTCAGCAAATAGAGGAGGATTGGTGGCAGATGTTAGCTCAGAGCTAATCTTCCTCAAAAAAGATTTTTTTTTTAATTTTAAAAATCATGAAAAAGTCGCCCAAGGATTCCAGGATTCTTATTTGAGCTTTATCACTAAGTAAGTTTTTGAAAGTGGACATTTCACTCCCTCTTTCTCAGCCTCAGTTTCCCTATCTGTAAAATGAGATGACTGAACTAAAGGTCTTGAGGGACCTTCTCATCCTAGTAAAACATGAGCCTACAGAAAGTGCAACAAAACCTTAGGCAATGAGGCTGTTGCCTTTTTCCTGCATCCACGCAATCAGTTCTGAAGAATCTGTATGGGAGAAGTGAACAACTGCCAGAGACCACCCAAGTAGCTTTTCACATGTGGTGACAAGAGGAGTTAAATCAAAAACCAAGAGAAAAAAGAGACTGTCTTCTGCCCACACAGGATTCAACACTAAAGAAAAGCATGGAAAATACATGGCTTCCTACAAAGCTTCACCGCTGCTTGCTCCATATGCTTACACAACCATCTCTCCTATCAGCAAGTTGGCTGCTCAGGGCAAGGCCGGGCTACCTCCCGTATAACTGCACCGTCCAGCACAGGGCCCAGCAGGACAGAGGCTCAACTCGCTGCCCCGCAAGAGCCCAGGACACAGAAACAGAGCTGGGCAGGGAACAGGACCTGGGTCTGGGATAGAAAGTGCATGTGTGACCATGCTGCAAATAAGGTCACGAATTGACCCCAGCATTTCTGTGTCTGTCTCATCTTAGGCACTCACCAAGCTGGGTGAACGGATGAACAGATGAATGATAGACAGGTTGGTCTGCCCACGGAGCCCAGTTCTGAGCTGGTCAGAATTGTAGGTTTCCTGTAAGTGGAGTGTGGCTGCGTCTTTATCTGGCAGGGAATAGGCTGACAGTCACTACAGGCAGCATGCATTAATCCCTTCCTACACATTACACACGACTATGTGCACGAAGAACAGAGCGGGAACCCTGAGGACAGCTCTACCACCAGAGCTCAGCTTCCAAGCAAAGGTCAGCAGAAATACTAACTTGAGCAGGCCACTTTTTCAACGAAGCAAACATCACAGATGTGGCACATAGAAAATGTTGTGGCCACGATCCTCACAGCTCTCTATGCTTTTGAATATGCTATTCCCAGTGGTATAGCTAAGTAGAAGGCAGGAGGGAACTCTGTGTCCCCAAACTTGATTTCCCAAGGCAGCACCTCTTCAAAAGTGGAGTGACAGGAGACAACGGGCTTGCTGGTAGACGTCTGGGTTGTTTCCAGTCTGGAGTTTTTAATGAATAAGGCTGCCATGAACAGCTTCATGCAAGTCTACTTTGAACACATGCTGTCCTTTCTCTAGGGTAGAGCCCAAAGTGGAACTGCTGTGTCACAGGGTAGATGGATGTTCAACTGGAAAGAAATCGCCAAACAGTGGTTGATAATGGTTTATGTGCCCACTAACTGGAGAAGTTCCATTACTCTACATTATCACCAAGAGTTAGTATTAAAGAATTTTTCAAAAAGTTTAGCCAATCTAGTGGACATGAGCGGTAGTTCTTTACAGATTTACACTGTATCTCCCTAATGAATGATGGTTAGCACTTTTTATGCCTTTGTTGGTAATTGTATATTTCTTTTTTAAAAAAGCATCTGTTCAAAACTTTTACACACTTCTGGGTTGGGTTGCTTGTCTTTTTTCTTTTTTAGCTTTACTAAGGTATGATTGACACAATTAACAGTATACATTTGTTTTGACGTAGGTATACACCTATGAAATCATCACCAGAGTCGACAATGAACATATCTGTCACCCTAAAAGTTTCCTCATCCCCCTTTGTCCTCCTTCTTTCCCACTCCTGCCCACCACCACATCCTCAGGCAGCCCCCGAACTGCATTTTCTAACAGTTTGTATAAATGAAATTATAACAGTATGTATTCTTTTTCTGTCGTTCAGTCCACATAATCACTATGAAACTCATCCATGCTGCTGCATGCATCAATAGTTCATTCATTTTTATTGCTGAATAGCATTTCATTTTATTGATCAAACACAATTTGCTCATCCATTCACTTGGTGGTGGGCATGTGGGTTATTTCCAACTGTTGGCACTTACTGTTAAGGCTACTATGAAGATTCATCTACAAGTCTTCAAATGGACAAAGCTTTCATTTACCTTGGGTAGGAGTGAGAAAACTGGATCCTAGAGAAGGTGTTTGTTTAATTTCTTAAAAAACTGTCGAGATATTTTCCAAAGTAGCTGTAACATCTTACACTCCAATCATGAGTGTATGAGAATCCAGTTCCTCCACCTCCTTGCCAATATGTGATGTGGTCAGTCTTTTAAATTTTAGCCATTCTAATAAATGAGTAGTGGCAACTCATTGTTGTTTCCATTTTCATTTTCCTGATGAACAATGATGTTGAACTTTTCACATGAGCTTATTTGCCCCCTATCTATCTTCTTTGGTAAAGTGTTCAAATCTCTTGCTCAATTTTTTATTTGACTGATTTTTTGTTTTTAATGAATTTCGAGAGTTCTTCATACATTGTGCAGAGAAGTACTTCTCCAGGTGTATTAATTTCAAATGTTTTTTCACAGTTTGTGACTTGTCTTTTCATTCTCATGACAGTATCTATGTTTTTATTGAGGTCATACTGGCTTATAACATTGTATGAATTTCAGGTGTACGTTATTATATTTCAGTTTCTGTATAGACTGTATCATGCTCCCCCTAGTTTTTGTGGATCACCATACATAGGTGCCCCTTGATCCCTTTTGCCCTCCCCAGACCACCTTCTCCTCTGGTAACCTCTTATTTGTTCTCCTTATCTATGTGTTTAACAGTAGCTTTTAAAGAAGAAAAATTTTAAATTTTATGAAGTCCAATTTTTCTTTTATGAATTGTGTTTTGGTGTCATATACAGATGGAGTTTGTGGGAAATTGCCACCTTAAAACTACTGACACATGATCTTCTGACACATAAACATATTATATCTCCACTAATTTAGCTGTTCTTTTTTGTTTGGTTGGCTGGTTTTGGGTTTTTTTCTTTTCTTTTTTTCTTGATTGCAGTAACATTGATTTATAACATTATATAAATTCCAGGTGTGCATCATTATATATTTCGTTTTCTGTATAGATTCCATCATGTTCACCACCCAAATACTAATTACAATCCATCACTGCACACATGTGCCTAAACACCCCTTTCACCCTCTTCCCTCCCTCATTCCTCTCTGGTAACCACCAATCCAATCTCTGTTTGTCTATATTTGTTTGTCATTTTTATCTTCTACTTATGAGTGAAATCATACAGTATTTGACTTTCTCCCTCTGACTTATTTCACTTAGGATAATACCCTCAAGGTCCGTTCACATGGTCACAAATGGCCGGATTTCATCATTTCTTATGGCAGAGTAGTATTCCATTGTTCATATACACCACATCTTCTTTATCCATTCGTCCCTTGATGGGCACCTAAGTTGCTTCCAAGTCTTGGCTATTGTGAATAATGCTGTGATGAACATAAGGGTGCATGTATCTTTATGCATTCATGTTTTCACGTTCTTTGTATAAATACCCAGCAGTGGAATAGCTGGATCATAAGGTAGTTCTATTCTTAATTTTTTGAGGACTCTCCATAGTGTTTTCCATAGTGGCTGCACCAGTTTGCACTCCCACCAGCAGTGTATGAGCATTCCCTTCTCTCCACATCCTCTCTAAAACTCATTGTTTCCTGTCTTGTTAATTATAGCCATTCTGACTGAAGTGAGCTGATATCTCATTGTAGTTTTGATTTGCATTTCCCTGATAGTTAGTGATGTTGAACATCTTTTCATGTGCCTGTTTGCCACGTGAATATCTTCTTTGGAGAAATGTCTGTTCAGATCTTTTGCCCATTTTTTAATTGGGTTGTTAATTTTTGTAGTTGAGATGTATTAGTTCTTTGTATATTTTGGAGATTAACCCCTTATTGGATATATGGTTTGCAAATATCTTCTCCCAATTGTTGAGTCATCTTTTCATTTTGTTGATGGTTTCCTTTGCTGTGCAGAAGCTTTTTGCTTTGATGTAGTCCTGTTTGTTAATTTTTTCTATTGTTTCCCTTGCCCAGTCAGACATAGTACTTGAAAATACGCTGCTAAGACCAATGTTGAAGAGTGTACTGCCTAGGTTTCCTTCTGGAAGTTTAATGGTTCCAGGTCTTACATTCAAGTCTTTAATCCATTTTGAGTTAATTTTTGTGTATGGTGTAAGATAATGGTCTACTTTCATTCTTTTTCATGTGGCTGTCCAGTTCTCCCAACACCATTTATTGAAGAGACTTTCCTTTCTCCATTTTATTTTCTTGACTCCCTTGTCGAAAATTAGCTGTTCAGAGATGTGTGGGTTTGTTTCTGGGCTCTTGATTCTGTTCCACTGATCTGTGTGTCTTTGTGCCAGTACCATGCTGTTTTGGTTAATACAGCTTTGCAGTATATTTTGAAATCAGGGAGTGTGATACCTCCAGCTTTGTTCTTTTTTCTCAGGATTCCTTTGGCTACATGGGGTCTTTGGTTGTTCCAGATAAATTTTAGGAATCTTTGTTCTATTTTCCTGAAAAATGTCATTGGAACTTTGATAGGGATTGCATTGAATCTGTAGATTGCCTTAGGAAGTATGGACATTTTAACTATGTTAATTCTTCCAATCCAAGAGCACAGAATATTTTTCCACTTGTTTGTGTCCTCTTCAATTTCTTTCAACAATCTTCTATAGTTTTCAGTGTGGAGATTTTTCACGTCTTTGGTTAAGTTTCTTCCTAGATATTTATTTATTTTGCTGCAATTGTAAATTGGATTGTATTCTTAATTTCTCTTTCTGCTACTTCATTGTTAGTGTATAGAAAACACAACTGATTTTTGTACGTTGATTTTGTATCTTGCAACATGACTGTATTGATTATTTCTAAAAGTTTTTTAGTGAATTCTTTAGTTTTCTGTAAATAAAATCATGTCATCTGCAAATAGTGACAGTTTCACTTTTTCCTTTCCAATTTGGATCCCTTTTATTTCTTTTTCTTGCTTGATTGCTCTGGCTAAGACTTCCAATACTATGTTAAATAAGAGTGGTGAAAAGTGGGCATCCTTATCTGGTTCCTGTTCTTAGAGGGATAACTTTCAGTTTTTCTCCATTGACAGTGATATTCGCTGTGGGTTTGTGATATATGGCCTTTATTATGTTGAGGTACTTTCCCTCTATTCCCATTTTATTCAGAGTTTTTATCATAAATGGATGCTGTATCTTGTCAAATGCTTTCTCTGGGTCTACTGAGACGATCATGTGATTTTTTATTTTTTATTTTGTTAACGTGGTGTATCACGTTGATGGATTTGCAGGTGTTGAACTATCCCTGCATCTCTGTAATAAATCCCACTTGATCATGGTGTATGATCTGTTTAATGTATTGTTGTATTTGAGTTGTTAGTATTTTGTTGAGGATTTTTTATTGATGTTCATCAGTGATATTGGCCTGTAATTGTCCTTTTTTGTGTTGTTCTTATCTGGTTTGATATCAGAGTAATATTGGCTTTGTAGAAGGACTTACAAAGCTTCTCCTCCTCTTCAATTTTTTTCAAAAATTTGAGAAGGATAGGTATTAAGTCTTCTTTGAATGTTTGGTAGAATTTGCCAGGGAAGCCACCAGGTCCCAAACTTTTACTTTTTGGAAGATTTTTGATTAATGTTTCAATCTCCTTACTGGTAATGGATCTATTCAATTTCTCTATTTCTTCTTGATGCAGTTTTGGAAGGTTGTTTGATTCTAAGAATTTATCCATTTCTTCTAGATTATCCAATTTGTTGGCATATAGCTTTTCATAGTATGCTCTTATGATCGTTTGCATTTCTGCAGTGTCCATTGTAATTTCCCTGCTTTCATTTCTGATTTTATTTGTTTGTGCCTCCTCTCTTTTTTTCTTGGTGAGTCTAGCTAAGGGTTTGTCAATTTTCTTTTCAAAGAATCAGCTCTTGGTTTCACTGACATTTTTCTATTGTTTTTTTCATCTCTATTTCATTTATTTCTACTCTGATTTTTATTATTTCCTTCCTTCAACTGATTTTGGGCCTTGTTTGTTCTTCTTTTTCCAGTTCATTTAGGTGTACCGTTAGATTGTTTATTTGAGATTTTTCTTGTTTGTTGAGGTAGGCCTGTATTGCTATAAACTTCCTTCTTAGAACCCCTTTTGCTGTATCCCATAGATATTGGCATGTCGTATTTTCATTTTCATTTGTCTCCAGGTATTTTTTTATTTCTCCTTTGATTTATTCATTGCCCCATGGTTGTTAAGTAACATTTTGTTTAATCTCCACATACTGGTGGCTTTTCTGATTTTCTTCCTATTGTTGATCTCTAGTTCCATACCTTTGTGGTTAGAAAAGATGCTTGGTATTATTTAAATTTTCTTAAAATTTTGAGACTTGTTTTTTAGCTTAATATATGATCAGTCCTGGAGAATCTTCCATGTGCATTTGAAAAAGAATGTGTATTCTGTGGTTTTTGGATGGAATGCTCTATATACACCTACTAAATCCATCTTGTCTAATGCATCATTTAAGGCCAATGTTTCCTCATTGCTCTTCTGTTTGGCTGATCTATCCATTGATGTAAGTGGAGTGTTAAAGTCCCCTACTGTGTTATTGTCTATTTCTCCTTTTATGTCTGTTAACAATTGCTTTATATATTTAGGTGCTCCTATGTTGGGTGCATAGAAATTTACAAGTGTTATATCCTCTTGTTGACTGTTTCCTTTATCATTATGTAGTGCCCTTCTTTGTCTCTTGTTATAGCTTTTGTTTTAAAGTCTACTTTGTCTCACAATCATATTGCTACCCCAGCTTTCTTTTCTTTGCCATTTGCATGCAGTATCTTTCTCCATCCTTTTACTTTCAGTCGGTGAGTGTCTTTAGGTCTGTAGTGGGTCTCCTGTATGCAGCATATATATAGGTTGTGTTTTTTTATCCAATCGACCACCCTATGCCTTTTGATTGGAGCATTTAGTCCATTCACATTTAAAGTACCTATTGATAAATATGTACTTATTGCCATTTTGTTACTTTTGTCCTAGGTGTTTTAATAGTTCTTCTCTGTTCCCTTCTTCTTCTCTTGCTCTCTTCCCTTGTGGTTTGATGGCTTTCTTTAGTCTTATATTTGGGCTCCTTTCTCTTAATTATTTGTGTGTTTATTATAGGTTGCTGGTTTGTGATTACCATGAGGTTCATATATAATAACCTATGTATATAGCAATCTATATTGAATTGATAATCTCTTTAGTTTGACCTCTTGCTAAAAGCTCTACTCTTTTACTCCCCTCCTCCCATATTTTAAGTTTTTGATATCATACCTAACCCCTTCTTTTGTGTGTGTGTATCCGTTACCTTCTTATCACGGAAATAGGTAATTTTAGTACTTTTGTCTTTTGACCTTCATATTAGCTTCATAGGTGTTTGATCTGCTACCTTTACTGTATTTTTGCCTTTAACAGTGATTGCATTGCCCCTTTTTTTTTTGATAATTTTCTTATTCCTATTTGTGGTCTTCTCTTTCCCACTTAAATAAGTCCCTTTAGCATTTCTTATACAACTGGTTTCTTGGTGATAAACTCCTTTAATTTTTGCTTGTCTGGGAAACTCCTTATCTCGCCTTCCATTCTGAATGATAATCTTTCTGGGTAGAGTATTCTTGGCTGTAGGCTTTTTCCTTTCATCACTTTATTATTTTTTTAAGTGAAATAAGCCACACAGAGAAAGACAAATATGGCATGATTTTACTCATATGTGGAAGATAACATACATGGATAAAGAGAACAGATTAGTGGTTACCAGAGAGGAAGGGGGTTGGGGGATCAGCGAAAGGGACAAAGGGGCACGTATGTATGGTGATGGATAAAAATTAGACTACTACTATTCTCTTATGATCCTTTGTATTTCTTCGGTATCTGTTGTGATTTCTCCTCTCTCGTTTCTAATTTTATTTATTTGAGACTTTTCTCTTTTTTTTTTAGTGAGTCTGGCTAAGGGTTTGTCGATTTTGTTAATTTTTTCAAAGAACCAACTCTTTGTCTCATTGATCCTTTCTACTGTCTTTTTTGATTCAATATCATTTATTTCTGCTCTAATTTTTATTATGTCCCTCCTTCTACTGACTTTGGGTTTTGTTTGTTCTTCTTTTTCTAATTCCGTTAGGTGTCATTTGAGGTTGTTTATGTAAGATTTTTCTTGCTTATTGAGGTGAGCCTGTATTGCAATGAATTTCCCTCTTAGGACTGCCTTTGCTGCGTCCCAAGTCATTTGGTATGGTGTGTTTTCATTTTCACTTGTCTCCAGATAATGTTTGATTTCTTCTTTAATTTCTTCAATAATCCATTGTTTGTTCAGTAGCATGTTGTTTAGTCTCCACATTTTTGGCCCTTTCCCAGCTTTATTCTTGTAGTTGATTTCTAGTTTCATAGCATTATGATGAGAAAAGATGCTTGATATTATTTCAACCCTCTTGAACTTATTGATGCTTGCTTTGTTTCCCAAGACATGGTCTATCCTTGAGAATGTTCCATGCGTGCTTGAGAAGAATGTGTAACCTGCTGTTTTTGGATGAAGTGTCCTATATATATCTATTAGGTCCATCTGATCTAATTTTTCATTTAATTCTATAATTTCCTTGTTGATTTTCTGTCTGGATGATCTGTCCATTGGTGTTAATGGGGTGTTGAGGTCCCCTACTATTATTGTATTGCTGTTGATGTCTCCTTTTAGTTTTGTTAATAGTTTCTTTACGAATTTTGGTGCTCCTGTGTTAGGTGCATATAGATTTATAACTGTTATGTCATCTTGGTGGAGCGTCCCTTTTATCATTATATACTGCCCCTCTTTGTCTTTTTTTATCTGTTTTGCTTTGAAGTCTACTTTGTCTGATATAAGTATGGCAACACCTGCTTTCTTTTGTTCATTATTAGCTTGGAATATTGTCTTCCATCCCTTCACTTTGAGTCTGTGTTTGTCTTTGGGGCTGAGGTGTGTTTCCTGGAGGCAGCATATTGTTGGATCTTGTTCTTTAATCCATCCTGCCACTCCGTGCCTTTTGATTGGAGAGTTCAATCCATTCACGTTTAGAGTGATTATTGAAACATGGGGGCCTACTGTTGCCATTTTATCACTTGTTTTCCGGTTCTTTTGCATTTTGTCCTGATGGAGAGCTGTTACTTTGTGTTATTGTCCTTCTGCTTATCTCCTTTGTTCTGGATTTTGTAACCCCTTTCATTTTTTTGATTTTTCAGGAATGAGGTTCTTCCTGAGCATTTCTTGAAGAGGAGGTTTTGTGGTGATGAACTCCCTTAACTTTTGTTTATCTGGGAAAGGTTTTATTTCTCCATCATATTTGAAGGAAATTTTCGCTGGGTAGAGTATTCTTGGCTGCAGGTTTTTGTCCTTCAGAGTTTTGAATATTTCATTCCAATCTCTTCTAGCCTGTAAGGTCTCTCCTGAGAAATCTGCTGATAACCTTATGGCGTTTCCTTTGTAAGTTATTTTCTTCTGCCTGGCTGCCCTTAGTATTTTCTCTTTCTCATTGACTTTTGCTAGTTTCACTACTATATGCCTTGGGGTTGGTCTTCTTGCATTAATAAAGTTTGGAGATCTATTGGCTTCTGTCACATGAAGTTCCATCTCTCTTCCCAAGTTTGGAAAGTTCTCAGCTATTGTTTCTTTGAACAGGCCTTCTGCCCCCTTCTCCTTCTCTTCTCCCTCTGGTATACCTATAATCCTTATGTTGCATCTCCTAATTGAGTCAGATAATTCTCGGAGAGTTTCTTCATTTCTTTTTAGTCTTAGTTCTCTCTCCTCCTCTGTCTGCAGCATTTCTATATTCCTATCCTCCAAATTGCTAATTCTGTCCTCCATATTATCAACCCTACTGTTCAGAGAGTCCAGATTTTTCTTAATCTCCTCCATTGTGTTCTTCATCTCCAGTATTTCTAATTGGTTCTTCTTTATAGTATCAAGCTTTTTTGTGACATAGCTCCTGAACTCATTGAGTTGTCTATCTGAATTCTCTTTTAACTCATTGAGTTTTTAATGATGGCAGTTTTGAAATCATCGTCATTAGGTTATAGATTTCATTGTCTTTCGGATTGTTTTCTGGGTGCTTATCATTTTCCTTCTGTTCTGGAGATTTAATATATTTTTTCATGCTGCTTGATGGTGTGGATTTGTGCCTCTGCATAGAGATAGAGTTTAGTCGCTGCTTCCACTTGTTGTGACTGGTGTTGGGGGGGGGGGGCAGCTGTTTAGACTGCACCAACCAGGAACCCTGTCAGCTGTTACTGACTGGACCTGGACGCCTCCTCGTGGTCACAGTGGTCCTGTGGTGTCCCTTGTCGGTTTTGGGGGCAATCACAAGGGGGCCTCAGGCTGCTGGTGCCTACTGTTGCAGCCCACTTAGACGTGCTCCCTCCTTGTGGTCTGCAGCAGTGTTGTGGGCTTTCCCAGCAGCCAGGAGCAGGATCACCTATAATCGCCACTTTGTCCCTAACAGAGCCCACAAGATCACACTTGTCCACTATAGGTCCCAGCCGAGCTATGGGTATCTTCTGCAGTCTGTCATTAGCTCACCTAGCTGTGCTACTTTTGCCCCAGGGCCTTCCAGCCTTGCGATTGCCAGTCAGGACCTCTCCACTAGTGCTGTGCAGAGGCTTTTGCTGAGGCTGCTGTAGGAACCTGGAGTTCCCCCCTGGGCTATGGAGCCATTTCACCGGAGCTCCACTCTGCCCCACTCCACTCTCACGGGATGTCTTAGAGCCCCTTGCCTCATCGGGACATGGCCAGAGTCCGTGGGCCTGGTGGTGGCTTGTAAGCTGCTGCCTTGTGGGGAATTCTGCTCTAGGGAGCCTCCTGGTGTTCCGAATGCTGGGTGGGGCCTCCCTGCCAATGGCAAGCAGAGGCCCTCCCTGCTGGGGGGGGGGGTGCAGGACCCTGGAGCTTCCCCCCGGGCCACAGAGCCGGGTGTTGGAGCTCCACCCAGTCACTAAGTACGTCCACGGGAAGTCTGGGCACCCCCTGCACCGACCCGTGCACTGGAGACGGTGGGCCTAGCAGCAAATTGAACAACCTAGAAAAAATGGATAAATTCCTAGACTCATACAACCTACTCAAACTGAATCAGGAAGAAATAGAGAATCTGAATAGACTAATCACAAGTAAAGAAATAGAAACAGTAATCAAAAACCTCCCCAAAAATAAGAGTCCAGGACCAGATGGCTTCTCTGGATAATTCTACCAAACATTCAAAGAAGATTTAATACCTATCCTTCTCAAACTATTCCAGAAAATAGAGGAAGATGGAGCACTCCCTAACACATTCTATGAAGCCAACATCATCCTGATCCCCAAACCTGACAAGGACAACACAAAGAAGGAAAACTACAGGCCAATATCACTGATGAACATAGATGCAAAAATCCTCAACAAAATTTTGGCAAACCGAATAAAGCAATATATCAAAAAAATTATACAGCATGATCAAGTGGGATTTATACCAGGGACACAAGGATGGTTGAACATCCGCAAGTCAATCAACGTGATTCACTACATTAACAAAATGAGAAACAAAAACCACACGATCATCTCAATACATGCAGCGAAAGCATTCAACAAGATCCAACATCCATTTATGATAAAAACTCTCAATAAAATAGGTATAGAAGGAAAGTACCTCAACATAATAAAGGCCATATATGACAAACCCACAGCCAACATCATACTCAACAGACAAAAACTGAAACCCATCCCTCTCAGAACAGGAACAAGACAAGGATGCCCACTTTCACCACTCTTATTCAACATAGTACTGGAGGTTGTGGCCAGAGCAATTCAGCAGGAAAAACAAATAAAAGGAATCCAAATAGGCAACGAAGAAGTAAAACTCTCACTGTTTGCAGACGACATGATCTTATATATAGAAAACCCCAAAGAATCCATAGAAAAACTATTAGAAACAATCAACAACTACAGCAAAGTTTCAGGGTATAAAATCAACATACATAAATCAGTAGCATTTCTATATGCTAACAATGAACTAACAGAAAAAGATCTCAAGAACTCAATCTGATTCACAATCGCAAAAAAAGAATAAAATACCTTGGGATAAATTTAACCAAGGAAGTGAAAGATCTATATGACAAAAACTACAAGACCTTCTTCAAAGAATCGACGACGACATAAAGAGATGGAAAGACATTCCATGCACATGGATTGGAAGAATAAACATAGTTAAAATGTCCATACTACCCAAAGCAATCTACAGATTCAATGCTATCCCAATCAGAATTCCAATGTCATTCTTTACAGAAATTGAACAAAGAATCCTAAAATTCGTATGGGGCAACAAAAGACCCCAAATTGCTAAAGCAATCCTGAGAAAGAAGAACAAAGCTGGAGGCATCACAATCCCTGACTTCAAAACATACCACAAAGCTACAGTAATCAAAACAGCATTGTACTGGTACGAAAACAGGTGCACAGATCAATGGAACAGAATTGAAAGCCCAGAAATAAAACCACACATCTATGGACAGCTAATCTTTGACAAAGGAGCTGTGGGCCTACAATGGAGGAAAGAAAGTCTCTTCAACAAATGGTGCTGGGAAAACTGGACAGCCACATGTAAAAGAACGAAAATCAACCATTCTTTTTCACCATTTACTAAAATAAACTCAAAATGGATCAAAGACCTAAAGATTAGGCCTGAAACCATAAGTCTTCTAGAAGAGAATATCGGCAGTACACTCTTTGATATCAGCTTCAAAAGAATCTTTTCAGACACCATAACCCCTCACATGAGGGAAACAATAGAAAGAATAAACAAATGGGACTTCATCAGACTAAAGAGCTTCTTCAAGGCAAGGGAAAACAGGATTGAAACAAAAAAACATCCCACTAACTGGGAAAAAATATTCACAAATTATTTATCCAACAAAGGGTTAATCTCCACAATATACAAAGAACTCACACAACTCAACAATAAAAAATCAAACAACCCAATTACAAATTGGGCAGGGGACATGAACAGACATTTCTCCAAAGAAGATATACGGATGGCCAATAGACACATGAAAAGATGCTCATCATCACTAATAATCAGGGAAATGCAAATCAAAACTACACTAAGATATCACCTTACACCTGTTAGGATGGCAAAAATATCCAAAACCAAGAGTGACAAATGTTGGAGAGGCTGTGGAGAAAAGGGAACCCTCATACACTGTTGGTGGGAATGCAAAGTGGTGCAGCCACTATGGAAAACAGTATGGAGATTCCTCAAAAAGTTAAGAATAGAAATACCTTATGACCCAGCCATCCCACTACTGGGTATCTATCCTAAGAACCTGAAATCAGCAATTCCAAAAGTTCCATGCACCCCTATGTTCATCGCACCATTATTCACAATAGCCAAGTCATGGAACCAACCTAAGTGCCCAGCAACTGATGATTGGATAAAGAAGATGTGGTATATATAT
This sequence comes from Equus przewalskii, assembly GCF_037783145.1. Taxonomy (NCBI): domain Eukaryota; kingdom Metazoa; phylum Chordata; class Mammalia; order Perissodactyla; family Equidae; genus Equus; species Equus przewalskii. The sequence goes on from NC_091834.1 coordinate 107,625,312, forward strand.
ATACAATGGAATACTACTCAGCCATAAAAAAGGACAAAGTCGTCCCATTCACAACAACATGGATAGACCTTGAGGGTATTATGTTGAGTGAAATAAGCCAGACAGAGAAAGACAAACTCTGTATGACTCCACTCATAGGTGGTAGTTAACATATGGACAAAGAGAACTGATTGGTGGTTGCCAGGGGAAAGGGGGTTGGGGGTAGGGCACTAGGGGTGAAGTGGTGTACCTACAACATGACTAATAATGATGTACAACTGTAATTTCACAAGGACGTTAACTTTCGTAACCTTAATAAAAAAAAAATTAGACTACTAGAGGTGAGCACAATGAAGTGTACTCAGGAATTGATAAACAATAATGTACACCCAAAATTACACAATGTTATAAACCATTATAATCTCAATAAAAAAAAAGATTGGCACCTGAGCTAACATCTGTTGCCAATCTTGTTCTTTCTCCCTCCCCCTCCTCCCCCTCCTCCTCCTCCTTCTTCTTCTTCTTCTTAAGTCCCCCAGTACATAGTTGTATATTCTGATGGTAAATGCTTCTGGTTGTGCTATGTGGGATGCCGCCTCAGCATGGCCTGATGAGCAGTGCTACGTCCGTGCCCAGGATCCCAACTGGCAAAACCCTGGGCTGCCAAAGTGGAGCTCACGAACTTAACCACTCAGCCACAGGGCCGGCCCCTCAGCACTTTAAATATATTGTGCCACTCCCTTCTAGCCTGTAAGGTTTTGGCTGAGAAGTTAGCTGATACCCTCATGGGGTTTCCTTTGTATGTCACTTATTGCCTTTCTCTTGCAGCTTTTAGGATTCTCTCTTTATCTAAAGATAATTGGGAATAATTTTGGACATTTTAATTATAATGTGTCTTGGTGTGGGCCTCTTTGGGTTTATCTTGTTTGGTGTTCTCTCTGCTTCCTGTACCTGGATGTCTGTTTCCTTCTTTAGGTTAGGAAAATTTTCAGCTATTATTTCTTCAAATAGATTCTCTGCCCCTTTGTCTCTCCTTTCTCCTTCTAGGACACCTATAATACAAATGTAGCGTGCATGATGTTGTCCCAGAGTTCCCTTAGACTGTTCTTATTGCTTTTAGTTCTTTTTTCTTGTATCCAATCAGCTTGGATGGTTTCCTCTAGCCTTTCGCCCAGCTCGCTGATCTGTTCTTCTGTATCATCTACTCTGCTAGTGAGTCCCTCTAGTGAGGTTTTCATTTCCACTATTGTATTCTTCAGTTCTGATTGGTTCTTTTTTATATTTTCAAATTCTTTGTTGACATACTCACTTTCTTCATCCCTTCGTCTCCCAAGATCAGTGAGCATCCTTATGATTTTTTTTTAAACTCTTTGTCAGGTAGATTGTTTATTTCTGTTTCATTAAGTTCCTTTTCTGGGTTTTGTCCTGTTCCCTTACTTGGAACATATTCCTTTGCCTCCTCATTTTGCCTCTTTCTTTGTGCTTATATCTATGAATCAGGTGGGTCAGTTACATTTCCTAATCTTGGAGAGGTGGCCTTATTTAAGAGATGCCCTGTGAGGCCCAGCAGTGTGCTTCCCTCTCATCATCAGTTCCAAATGTTCCAAGAGTGACTCTTATGTGGGCTACATGTATCCTTCTGTTGTGGCACTGTTGCTCTTGCTGCTGGTGCCCAAGGAGTCTAGGCTGTCCCCCTGGCTTCCTGGTTGCAATGCTCTGCTACAGGGGGCTGCTATGGATCCTTCAGTCACTTTATTGGGTTTGGGGAGCCTCACCACAGTTGGCTGCAATGTCTAATAGCACATTCCTGTTGCAGTTTTTCTATTAAGTGAGTAGGCCCCCCAGCATGGCTGGTTATTAAGTTCAGGGGCTTACAATTGCTATAGGCCTCTGGCCTTCAAGGCTGTTGTCAACTCTCTCAGGATTGCAGCTGAGTGGGGCCGGCCCCAGGAACAGATGCATTCAATTTTTCAGGCTTTGGAAGGCAGGGCTAATCCCCTATGTGGCTGTTTGAAATGGACAGGTCTTCTGCTGCTGATAAGCCCCATGGCCCACAGGTTCACACACACCATCAACACAGTCCTGGACCACGCACACATCCCAGCCCCCTGGAGCGGACCCAGTCAACCCACTGCAGAGGCCCTCACACCCTCCACCAACACCCCATGTACTCCACCCTGGCCCATAGGGGTGGACCCACTGCCCTGCCTGCAGAAGATCCAAGCACCCAATCTATGCAGGCCAAAGAGTAGCCCAAGGGCTTGCTGTTGGGTGGGGCCAGTCCCTAGGGAAGGCTGCCTTCCCTGGCTGAGATGGATTAAATTGGTGCTCTAGTGGGCAGGGCAGATCCTGGGTTAACAGGCCAGGGTAATAACTCCAATGGCGTCTGCTAGGGTCTGTGTCAGCATGCCTGTACTAGGTCACAGTAATGGCTGCCGCCAATGTCTCAGCCTCTAGTGAGATCTCACCTCTCACTGAGATGCACCTAGGGCCTATCAGGTGAGTCTCTTTTCACCAAAGGACTTTGTACCTTTCTGGTGATTTTAGGTTGCTTTCCGAAACAGGTGAATTTATGTGTGGGTCATTTAAGAGATGACTTTATTCCACTTATGTCTGATAGCTTTTCTAGGGGTATTCCCCGTTGTAGTTAACAGCCAGCAAAGCCAGATATTATGAGACTCGTCTCAGTTGTGCTGAGTCTGCAGGATGCTAATAGCAGTAACACACCCCTGCTCAGATCTCCCACTCCTCCAGGGAAGGCTGTGTACCTTAGGATTGCTCCCTCACAGCTGTGAAGCTCCATGGCTCACAAAGGTGGCTTTTTTTTCTCTCCAGACAGGAATTTCTGCCTCTTCTGCCTCAGCTAGCACTGTCCCTTGTTGTGGGGGTTCTCTTTCTTCAGTTTTCTGTCCTCTTTGAGGGTCAATTGTTCCAGGAAAAGTTGTAACTTGGTTGTGTTCATGGGAGGAGGTGATTTCAGATTCCACCAACACTACCATCTTGACACCAACCTAGATCTCTAATTACTCTCATCAATGTTTTCTAATTTTCAGTGTACAAAGCCTTACACATGTTTTGTTAGATTATCTCAATTGTTTCATAATTCTGATGCTATTGTAAATGATATTTTTATAATTTCAATGCCTAATTTTTGTGGCTAGTATATAGAAATGCAATTGATTTTTGTATATTTATTTTCCATTCTACAGCATTGCTCCACTCATTTATTAATTTTAGCAGCTGTTTTGTATATTTCACCAAATTTGCTACAAAGGTGATTATGTAACCTAGATACCTTTCATTTCTTCTTCCTGATTTATCGCACTGCCTAGGACTTCCAGTGCAATGCTGAAGAGAAGCGGTAAGAGCAGACATACTTGTCTAATTCCATATTTTAAGCAGAAAGCATTCAGTCTTTCCTCATTCACTATAATACTATTTGTAGGTTTCTGTCATGAATGGATAATGGCTTTTGTCAAATGCTTTTTCTGTATCTATTAAGACTATCATATAGTCTTTCTTTTCCTTGTTAATATAATAAGTTATACTGATTAATTTTCAAATGTAACCAATCTTGCATTTCTGGAATAAATTTCCCTTGATCATAGTATATTATCCTTTATTTTATATTGCTGGATTTGATTTGCTAAAATTTGTCTAGAATTTTCGCTTTTGTATTTCTGAGGGATAATGATCTGCAGTTTTCTTTTAATATCTTTCTCTACATGATTTTGATCCTTTGACATTTATTGAGATTTAGTTCATGGCCCAGCATATGATCAATCTTGGGAAATACTCTGTGTGTACTTAAAAAGAATGTGCATTCAGCGGTTTTTAGGTGTACCATTCTATAAATATCAATTAGGTTAATTTGGGTGATGGTGTTGTTCAAATCTTCTATATACTTACTGATACTTTGTCTATTTGTATAATCAGTTATTGAGAGAGGAGAGTTAAAATCTCTAAAAATGACTATGGACTTGTATATTTCTTTCTTCAATATCCTCATATTTTTGCTTTTTGTATTTGAAGCTCTTCCATTAGGTTCATAAAAGGATTTCTATGTCATCTTAATGAAGTGACCATTTAGTCATTACAAAATGTCTCTATCTCTGACATTATTTATCTTAAAGTGTACTTTGATTAATATTAATATAGTCACACCAGCTTTCTTATATTTAGAGTTTCCATTGTATATATTTTCCATACTTTTACTTTCAACCTATATAAGTCTTTCTATTTCATGTGCTTTGGATGTAGTAGAATATAGTTAAAACTTGGTTTTGGTTTTTATTCAGAGTGAACATCTCTGCTTTTTTATTTGGAGGGTTTAGTCCATTTGCATTTAATATAATTATCAATATGGGTGGATTTAACTCTACTTTCTTGATATTTGTTTTATATTCAACCCACGTGATCTTTGTTCCTCTCTTCCTTCCTCGTTTCTTTCTCTCATATGGATAAATAAAGCATTTTTAACATTCCACTTTATCCCCAAATTGACTTTTAGCTATACCTATTTTTACTTATTTTTGAAAATAGTTGCTGTAAAAATTATAATGTATGTCTCTAATTTATCACAGTCTAGCCTCAAATAATATTACAACTTCATGAATGAACAGAAAGTCACCACAGTATAATTCCAGGATTCCTATCTACTCTTCATGCTTTTGTTGTCATATATTTTTCTTCCACATAAGCTATAAATCCCACAACACAGTTTTATACTTTGCTTTGAATATCCAATAGTCTTTGTCAGAATTGATGTATCTTATGTGTGTGTATTTTTTACATTTACTCGCAGATTTACCATTTCTGGTTCTTGTCATTCCTGTTTGCAGATATGGGCTTCTCCGTGACATCACTTCTCTTTACACTGAAGCACTTCTTTTAGCACTTCTGAAGTACAGCTCTTCCAGAGACACGTTCTCCCTGTTCCGTCTATGGTTTTGAACAATATAGACTTCTAAACGGACAGGCTTTTTTTCCCTTTCATTACTTCAAAGATGTTGTTCCATTGTCTTCTGGTCTCCTAATGAGAAGTAGGACTTCATTCTTATAATTGTTCCTCTAGATGAAATATGACTTTCTTTCCCTCAGGCAAACTGATAAAAATTTTCTCTTTATTTGTTTTTCCCAGTTCTATTATGATATGTCTAGATTTGGTTTTCTCTATGTTTGTCCTGCTTGACATTCACTAAGCATGGATCTATGTTTTGATGACTTTTATCAATTTTGGGAAAACTCCAGCCATTACTTCTTCAGTCTCATTCCCTCTCTTTTTCTCATCTAGGATTCCAATTACATATGTGTTAGAGTATTTGATATTGCCCCAGATGTCTTGGATGTTTTATTTCATTCTTGCACTCCTTTCATGTTCTTTATGTTTCATTTTTGATCATTTACATTGACCCGTCTTGAAATTCACTGATTCTTTTCTCTACTGTGTCTAGTTGATCACTAAACTCATCAAATGAATTCCTTATTGCTGATCTTATTACTTTCATTTCTCGCATTTCCATTTGGTTCTCTTTTATGTTTCCATCTCCCTCCTGCAATTTTCCATTTGTCCATTTATATGTTTTACACTTTTCCCACTCAATCCTTTAATATATTTACCCTAATTATTAAAATGTCCCTTTCTAACAATTCTAACAACTGAAACATACCTGGGTATTCTTCTCTTGACTCTTTACTCTCTTGACCATAAGACTCATTTTCTTGTTCCTTCGTGTGTCTCCCAATTTTGGATTGTATGCTAGAAATTTTGCATAAAAGAGTAATAAATAATGAAGTGAATAATACCTATCCCTGAAAATAGCATGTCCCTTCTTCTCTCAGTTGGCTGATGTGGGGGCTGAGTTGATGCAATCTGTAGCTGAAACGGGTTAGATTCAGTCATTCAGTCATAGTACTCTGGCTACAGTTATGCTGAGGGCAGGATCAGGACCTTCTCTTCAGCAGGGCTGGGATCAAAGCCCCAGTGCAACTCCAAGGATTGCTTTATACTTTGCAGACACCTGCCAGTTTCCTGAACCAGGGGAGCACTCTCTCTGATTTACAGCCCAAGTGCCAATTCGTGAGTTGCTGAAGACTTCTTTTCCCTCTCAAGTCCTGGCTTTCTGCACCTATACGATAGATTTTTCTCCACCGTGCTGCCTTGTTCCAAGCCTTCAGAGGGCTGCTGAGGTGTGGTCAGAAAAGCCTGCAGTTTCTTGTAAGGGTTTCTCTCAGCCCTCCTCCCTTTCCCACCCTTCCGTATTCTGTCTCAAGTACTCAGGGCTCTATGCAGCCTGCCTCTGTGGATTCTACCCTTCATGTCAGTCTCCATGTGCTGTCAACAGTTCCTTAAAATTTAGGCTGCATTCTTCCTATCTCTCCTATGGGTGATTCCAGACTGCATGAAAGTAGTGGTGGTCTCTTTTCCACTAGAACAAGCTTATTGCTTTCTGGAATTTAGTTCATTCATGTTTCTTTGTATCCTTGGCCCTCTGAGGGTTATCTCTAAAGTTAAGATTTAGTAGCTCACCTGGCTTGTTCATGTTGTCAGGGTAGGATTGTGGTGGTCTCTTGACCTTTAAGTCCATCTAAACATCTTCAACCAGTTGCTTCTAGTTGTTTTCCTACATCTGTTCTCTGACACATCCCTGCCCCACATGCCCATCTGGTTCAAGCATCTCCTTTATTTTTATCATTCTCTCCATTATAGCACTTGCTCTATTTTCAACTATATATTTTTGTCTCCTTTATCCACTAAGACTCGAAAGTCCCAGAGGGCAGGACTAATTTTTATCTTCAATTCCAGCACCCAGCAAAGTTTCTCGTGCATTAAAGATGCTAAAACAATGTTTCCAAAATAAAACAGTTAATTCATAGTATTTCCAAGTGATGAATTTCTGTTTAAGCCTCTTCAATAGCGTAGAGTAAATTGGGAATTTACAATGTTCTCTATACTGACTACAAGGACTTTTCACGAGTGCTACTGTGGTCGATAAAAGCAGGAGCTGGTTTCCGCCACAACAACACAGAAGGAATAATTACACTTATTTCATGATCAATAAGAGCTCAATTAGTGCATCAGAGCTTTGAGCTATTGGTTTGATTTAAGAGGAGTAGTGTGATTTTTACTCCCTCCGGCTTCTCTTATGGAGTAATCAGTATTAAAGCCTCTAAAGATAATAAATTCACAATATTTCTCTGACTCTCTATGCGAGAGTTAGATTTTTAATGACAGATACACAGAAAAAATGATTTATAAAATAATTCATTGGAAATTGGTTGCACTTTGAAAGACCATCAGTGTATACAGCTTAAATTTCCAACTGAAATATTTCATCAACTGAGAGCAGAGGGGGATCAGAAAACACTGACCAAACCTCAGCTGGCTGCACTCATGTGGCGACAGAGTCTGCACAGTGGCTTTGGTGATATTTGATCATGGACATCTTGTACTTTATCCAGCCTTTGTTCACTAGAGAGATGACGAAGAGCTTTCTCCTCATTTAAACATTGGACAGAGAAAACAATGAGTTCTAGGTTTTCACATATTTTTTAATATTGAGAAGCATCTATCTTAACATAGAAGAAAAATACCTGAGCCAAAAATGCCACCAAGTGCTCATTTTCTGAATAATCCTTGTGACTATCATGCTAAGATGGCGGTGTGGTAGGATCAACATAGAATTCATTAGTCAAACTGGAACATTTCTGAGAGGGAAAGGAGGACTTATTAGTAATTATGATGGGGCAACAGGCATAAACCAGCACTGTCCAGACAAACCACACTGTCTAGTCATCTTACTGGGTGGGAGTTTTAAAGATTATAGAAGCCAAACTTGATGGAAGGTAGCAAGTGGTTAGTGAAGGATGTTTAATAAGACCCTACCAACCCCCTTTTCCCATGTCTGTTCCTTGAAATGGAGAGCAGGTAGGGATGTGGGCAGGGACAGGATGCCATTCCCCTCCCAAGCACCCCAGAGACTGCAGAGTAGCATCGGAGGTAATGGACCCCCATCTCAAGAGCTCAGTCCTCCCGCCACCTCGAGAATAAGCTCCTGAAGGGATGAGTGGCCCCATGCGAAGATACACATCACACTTCCTGCCAGAATGTGTGCTGGGTAGGCTGCTTTGAGAACGGCCCCGGGACACATGTCAGATTCCTGGTGTTGGAATCACACCGTACATGAGTCAGGACTGGAAAGACTCCGCAGTAAACTCTACTGATTAGTATATGGATGCAAGAGGATGATCTACCCACCTCAGAAGCCCTTGTCCCGTGAGTACCCTGAGAGTGGCTGTGAGCAGCAGCACTTTTCCCTCCCCCAGGAGCTGCTCCTCGCCATTTCACAGATGTTACCCACAGCACGTCCCAATGTTCATGGTACAAACTGCTTGACAGGCAACCAAAGTCTCCCCTTTCAACAAGTTTCTACAATTTGCTGCGATGTATCTCTAACGCCGAATGTCAAACCTCTTGTTTTACTCACATTGGGGTGCTAACAGCAAGAGCATACGGCAGAGAGTTGGGGGTCCCATTTAATACTCCCTCCAGTTGAATTTCATGCCGCTCCTTGTCCAGGGAGCAAATTCTATTCTAAATTTGACTCTGTCGTTTTAGCATGAGGGCTAAATTAGTAAACAACTGAAACTGAAAGAGAAACATGATAATGAGTTCAGAAGTGAACAACTGAGGCTTCCACTGTACAAAACCAAATGCTCTTTGCAGTCAACGCTTCATTTACTGCCCTGAGGCTGGCGGGCCATGCCTTGGAGCCTGCGCCCCTTCCTCTTCTGTTTCTGTAGCTGACAAAGAGGACATAAGTCTGGTTTGTTGGATATCATGTTAAGTTGGGGGAAAACACATTAAACTGCTTCACAGAGAAATTTCAACTGATTTCCTTTCATTCAAACTTCTTCTGAGTCTCTGGAACTTTTAACCGCTCTCTCCTCTCCCTCCTCGAACACATCTCTGGACTGCACATGGGTTCCTCTTTATTGATTACTCGCATCCAATACCCAGGGACATAATGTGACGTCTCCATTATAGGAGCCCAGAGATCCCACAGCAGTAGCCAGACGGAGCACAAAGCATCACATCCTTTTGATAACGACACAACAGGGCACAACGCAGGAAGACAAAACAATGACTTTGTACTGGAATGTACTTAACTCACCAATACACAGAGGACTGTGAGAAATGTCGGTCTCTACCAGGTTGTGAAGTAAACAAATGAAATCTGTATTGCACTGCATTGTGGCCGGGGCAGCAGCCCACGGCTCCAGGGGATTCTGAGGCGCTGGGATATATTGATTAACTCTGTTTTGTGAGTGTGGCTGCTTTCCTCTGATTCTCCTCGGTAGAGTCAAGAAATCCACTAAGAATCCAGCAGATGGTTTTCAGACTCTTGACCTAATTGTCATTTTGTTTTTAAAAGATTATTTTATTATTAATAATAATAACTACTATCAAGTGAGCCCTTCTCCATGAGCTTTACATATATTTTCTTGCTTAATCCTCACAACGACTTCATGACCACTATTGCTCAATTTTACAGCCAAGGACCCTGGAGGACAGAGAGGTTAAGTAGCTTCCCCAAGGCCACACAGCACTTGGAGAGGAGCTGGTTCTGAGCCCGCTCCTGAAACTGCCAGGATTCTGCTCTAGAACGTCCAGAATCTCTCCCACCATGTCTGCCCATCGCCGATTCCCCCAGGAAGAGATTCCTCTCTGGAATCCATCTCTCACCCCACAACGTCTAGCTGAGCCTCTGGGTCATAGAAAGTGCTTAGTCAATACCAGCAAATGAATTGAAAAAACCTTAAGTTTAACGTTTTTAAAAAAGTGTTAAGTGGACCCTGCTGAATCAGGATCAGGCCCATGTTGAGATGCTGGCTGATGGTTCATGTGAAAGGCTTTGAACCATGCCTCTCAGTCTGGCCAGCAACCTGGGCTGGGGTGGGCCTGGGTGAAGCATAGTGCAGAACTGTCCCTCTGTGGTCTCATTCTCTCCTTGTAGGGGCTCTAGCACTCGGCTGCCTGTGCTCATCTGTGAGGACTGAGACCCCACTCCATGCCGTTAGGACGGATTCTGAGAACTGGGCAAACACATTTCCAGGTTCCCGAGGCTCAGCAGCGGTTCCAGGGACCCATGTCGCGGCTGTTTCCTCAGGGAAACATGAATAAGAGCTGTGCGGGACAGCGCTCCCAGCAGCTCTCAAACGTGACCTGGGGTCTCTGGAAACCCCTGTGGCCTCAGCATGAGTGCTGGGCCAGTGCTGGACTCTTCACAGGGCCTCTACATTCCAACATTATTGTGAGGCACCTCCGTATCAAGGAGGCTGGATGGCGAGGGGCCTCCAGGAGGGCGCCACACGAGCATCCTGGAGAGCAGCTGGACAACAGAGGTCCTTTTTCTGATGTTTGCCCCTAAGAGGCAGAAATGAACCAGCTTCTTAACCTAGCCCACATCTCCTTGTGGGGCTACAGCCTTCTATGAGTTCTCTTCTGATGTGTCAACTCCAAGGTCACTAAGATCCTAAGGTGACTCTGTGAGGCATCGTCAGCCGTGTGGCCTCTCAAAGGAACTGGTGTGTATGCGTTGCCAGAAATGCCAGCCCAGAGTCGGCTTACATAATTTCAATGGCTTCGTAACAGGAAAATAATCAAATAAGTGGATCAAATTTCTTCCCACGTGTTTCCAAGAGCCCCAGCCATCTTCTGAGGAGACTGGGGAGCTTCTGAGGAAGTGAAAAGCACCCCCAGCCTCACGCCAGCCAGTGAGTGTCACTCTTAGAAGCAAAAATATGTCAAATTTCAGCTGATGTAACTAATGCTTGGCAAAACAGAAGTGTGAGCATCGCTGTCAAACACCAGCACACCCAGGACCCTCCAGGGCTTCCATACTTCGCCCCAAATCCCATCCTCAGGACGTGCGATGGTCGTCTGGCTGAGGGTCACTTGTAGCCCCCCATCTCTGCCTGTGTCCAGGCAAGTCAAAGTCTGGCAACTCCGGTTTAACAAGTTGTTATAAAAATCATGCACGCTTTTCCACGTAAAAGGTCATGGAGATTTCTAATTCTGTTTCTTTAAAGTGTTCTTCTGAATGTTCCCGCACTCTGAGATAGCCCCAGGGCAGATTCAGCATTGGTGTAAAGGGAACTTCTCCCCGAGGGCCAGTCAGTTGGTTCCAGGCCCTCCTCGCCCACACAGGGCGCCCACCGAGGCAGGTGTGCTGGCAAGGAGAGGTGTCCTGGACGCAGGACTTGGAGTGCTCACTCCAGGACAGCCCTGAGCAAACCACGATGGTTGGTCACCCTGTGCCCACCTAATTCCAGCCAAATTCAGGGAGCTTGTCTTCCCTCACAGATGAGTGTCCACTGCTGTCCTGGGTTCAGGCAGTGAATGCAGGTCCTCTCCTTAAAGGGAGGAAACAATGCTCTGTGCTGCCTCCCAAGTGTCATGCCATATTTTAGATGGTGGGCTTTCTCCAGTGCCTGTCCCAAAGAAGACATCCGAAAGACCCTCACCATTGGTAAGGGTGGCTTGGACCACTGATTGGCTCAGTGTTGATGGTGGGTAGGCAGCCACTGCTGGACGTGGCGGGGGGAGTGGTGCGTGATTCTAAAAGGGCTCCAGGGACATTTGTCTGCACACAATCCCTGTCCCTCACCATACCACCCACTAGCCTGGGACACAGGAGAAAAACAAAGAGAGGCTGAAGACTTAGGAAGCATTCCCTGTGTGTGCACCCAGAGAAAACCAACACAGCAGGTAACAGACACATCCCAGATCACAGAGTAAGCTAAGGGTCACCTCAGATGGTGGTCTGCCATGCTTCATCCTGGGGAGCAGGTTCGAGGTGGTGGCCTGGGACAGGGCCTCCAGGTACGGCAGGTAGCGCTGAAGGGCCTTGGCTAGTGCAATGTCACCCTCCTGACTGTATCTCTTTTCATTATCAACACTCTGCATTGAGGTCCTGAAAAGCAAAAGAACACTGTGAGCCATTGCATGTCAGCTGGATGGTGATCAGGCGCCCGGCCCTGTGCTGGACACCACTGCCGGAGCATGAGAGAAATTATGCACGCAGGATGCGTGGCCAGGTGGCAAGGTCCGACCCTCCTTAGCTCTCACTAACCAGGATTTGAATCTCTCATGCACCCTCCTGAGCCTGATGCCCTGACATACCTCAGAGCCACTGTGGGGACTTGACGAGCCACCCCGAGAAGAGGGCCAGCCCTAAAGTATGTTACAGGAGACACTAATATACAGGAAAGAGCTGATACTTACAACAAGTGCAACGAGAGTCTGAGAGGCAGAGAGAGGAGCAGCGCTCGGCAGGCCTGAGGCTGGAGGTCTATGTGGAAGGGGCCAGAGGTCTCGGGAAATGGAATGGAGGCACAGAGACAGCAAGGGCAAAGCAAAGAGTCAGGAACAGTCTGACCGGACGGGGCTGTAAGGAGCCCTGGCAGCCGGGAGTGGAGGTTGGGGCAGTAGAACAGAGAACTGACCACTTTACAAGCAAGGCAGGCGGGATATCACAGCAAACGTGAAAGCCACTTTCCCAGCAACAGGAGGCGCAGCGCCACGCGGTAGATAAGGGGGCAGGAGGCATTGGGTGGTTAGTTAGCTGACACTAAGATGCAGAGATGATCCTGGGTTAGCGTCCCAGTGTGATCACAAGCTTCTTAAAAGAGGAAGAGGAGGTGGAGGGTTGGTGTCAGAGTGATGTCATGTGAAAAAGAGTTCCAGCTTGGGAGGATGGACCAGGAGCCAAGGAGTGGGGGAGATTCTGGAGATGCAAACAGCCAGGAACGATCCTCGCCCAGAGCCTGCTGAAGGAGCCAGCCCCACGACACCTAGACTTCAGCCTAGGGAGGCCCGTGCTGGACTTCTGACCTACAGAACAGTAAGATGATAAATCTGCCACTCCATTGTGGTAATTCGCCACAGTAGGAAACTAACACAGTGCTACATACTGCTACATTGTAGTACTGTTATTACCAAAGGCCACGCTTGGATCACCATCTGTGTGCATGGACCGTGCCAGGCAGACCAGTTTGAAGCCGGAATGACAGATGAGGACACTTTCTGTTTATTTCCTGTGTGGCAGTGTGGTGCAAGCTCATCCTGAAGCTGGATGTGGCTTTGCACCCGAGTACCTATAAGGAAGAGGCTGGGTCCAGAGGGGGCCATGAGGACAAGGCCACAGACATACAGGTTGGCTGTCAAGTTGGGAATCTGGGAGACAAAATGAAGGGCAGTCAGATGTGACCATCCTACTTATGCTCAAAGTCATTAAGAGAGTCACCTATTTCCCAGCCGAGACATTTGTCACTGGCTAAGTGCAGCCAAAATAAAAGGCATTGAGAAAGTGACCAGATGGCCATGGGAACCAGAAGAAAGTCAGGGCCACAAGTCTCCTAACAGGCGCCAGGAAACCAATGTCACAACTCACTCTGTCCTGGGACCTAAGCCGGGGTAGGAAGGAATGCCCTCAATGTCCAGCTCCTGTCTAGATTTGCTCCCTGTCTTCTCACCCTGGCTTGCCGAGAGCTGGCCAAAGGTGACAGGGCTGCTTCCCAGAGCCCGGGCCATAAAGAGCTTTCCATCTCACAGCCTGGACCTGGACATCGGCTTCAGTGCTGAGGGTTCTGCTGACCCAGAGCTTCGCAGCCCAATTGACAACTTTGCTTTGATGCACACCACCCAACTGGAAAAGGCCCAGGGTGTCTCCTAAGTGCGGAAGGAAATCAGACAGGAAGGTGTCTCTTCACAGACGCCTGTCATTGAATTCTCCAGCCTCTTGATCCCTGTAAAGGACTGGCAAAGGGCTGGCCTCCCCATTCCTGGCTTTCCTGACAATGAATTCCTGCCATCAGCATCTTTTGCACTCTTGATAGGCTGAGAACTTCCCAAATGATCCAGTCCAGATTCCTTTTAGTTTAAGAGCTCTTCCCTCAGTTTATCTTTTTCCTCTTGCACTTTGCTATAAGCAAATAGCTTAGTGATGCCCATCGACAACACAGCTCTGTAAATGGCAACACCATTCAACAGGTTGCTTAAGCCACAAACCTAGAGGATTGACTGTTACTCTTGTGCTTTTCTCTTCCCTCTGCCTACACGTCAACACCATCCCACGAGATGACCTAAACAATACACCCAGATCCATCCGCTTCTCTCCACACTCGCCACCTCAGTGGTACAGGACAACCACTAAGGTCCACATGCCCGTGTGGTGAGCATGTATAGTTACTGCCAGCACTGTTATCTGCTCGCCACCTGACTTCTGCAGGCCAAGGGATGACGTCCATTTACGACAGGCTGATCTGGATACCCTATTCTAGCCAAACAGTAAGAATGCTGCTTTATCAAAGGGAATGCTCTATGTTCTGATTGTAACAAGGAATTTGGCAGTGACCACAGGCTGACATCACCACGCATGCATGCATGAGTGTGTCTACACGTGTGTGTGTCTATGTGTGTGTTTTGCAGGTTCTGGGTGAGGCTGTGTTACTGCAAATCAAGTGCCCATTTGCTAATACCCATCTCCACTTTTGGTGACCAGGAAACAATGTTTTAAGTATTTTTTATCCAAACACAACAGCTTGTTACTCATCTGTGGGTACTCACTATGATTTAGACACACTTTAGGAAACGCATTGGGGTTTTAGGTGGGTGTGTAACTCATCATAGATTTCCCACTTAAAGTAATGGAGAACAGGCTCCCAAGCAGTGATTTCACGTAGAACGTCCGATTTTCAAGAACAGATCCCTAATGTTAGGTGTGTGATATATGCATGTATTTCATAAAAGCTGGGACTTACAGAAAATCTTCATATTTGTGCTTAACTATCTCAATTGATAAAACTGTCCTGTTTTTATTTCTAATGGCTTTTCAGTCATATTAGCTCAGACTCAACAGCACATTGATCACCAAGGCCCCACAGCTATTCTCAGTCACGGCTATTGTTCCCTTGACCGTTCTTCAATGCATGAAATTCCATGTTCTACGTTGTCAGAGTGTAATTTAACTGAAGTCAATGTACTTTTCTGGTATTTCGTCTATTTTTCTCACTAATTACTAATCAATGCAGATAGCACCACCTCATAAATGTGCCTTTAAATTGTCTTATTCATCTTCCCTGTGTGCCTGTGGGTACTTGCAGATTTGTTTGTGATGCTGTAATATGTTACAGTGATGGGAGTGTTCATCATTATGTTGTGCGGTTTTGTAGCAATTAACTTGCAAATTGACTTTTGCCCTGTCATTTGGTTTGAAGTAGGTCAAACTTTATAAATATACATCTTCTACTTCTAAAAGATCAAAAGTGTTCTACACTTAGGTCTCCACTACTCTCTTTCCTACTTACATGAACTGACCTTCAGGCTCAAAATAATATGAAGTCCTTTAAATTGTTACCCAATTAGCTGGAGGCAAAAAAATCCAAATTATGAACAAAATCTTTGCAAAGAGCACAGGTGAACCTGGTTCTCACTCCTTTTCTCAATAATCCTAACCTTATTTAATAATGATTTCAGGCTCATTTTATTTTTCACATAAAACTCTCATGACCCCCCTGACCCAATCTTCTGGTCACGGTTCTCTCCAGTGTTACTGGAGTTCATTGCATCATGCTGGCACTCCCAGTCATCTCTTCCTGTCTCAGGAGCTTTGGCAAAGGGCATTCTTAGGGTCTTAGGTCCTCAGCATGCCCAAACACTTTCAGCTCTGTCCTTACACTCAGTGTCGCTGCACTGACTGTCTGCATCATGCCTCTTTCCGGCTTTCTCATGCATCCTCACTCTGATCAGCCCAGAACAGGCCGGGGCCCCCTGAAGGCTGCATTCTAACTCATCTCTGCCTCCTGAATGGGCCATTGGTTTGGGGCAAGGACCCTAATCTCTCTAAACATAAACTGACTTGAATGAAGAACGCCAAGTACTTTCTCACTGGCCGACTGTGGATACTCACAAATCTACCAAGCACAGAATGCTCTAGAAATGCACCCCTGGAATGAAGAAAGTCGGTCAAGATTCCTAGTTAGTGTAGCTACCCAGATAATAATTCAAAGCATCAGCAGATAGTTCATGCTCTCCTTCCTTCCTTTATTCAACAGATACCAACAGGATGTCTGCCTCGTGAAAGGCGCACTCCAGGTGCTAGGGATATGCTGGTCAGAAGCCCCACTTGGAAAGTGGAGAAGGGGGAAGCACAAGCTCCTTATCTCAGGTGGGGTACCAGAAGATATGGACTCCTTTATTAATAACTACATAAACTTGTTACTTAAAAATATCTGGAAAACCTAAGGGCAATAGGCACAAATTGAATTTAAAATAAGATACATAGTTACAACTACTAAAGATGGCAAAAGCAAACTAATCGCAGTCCGTAGAGGAAAGAAAGAAATCAGGGCCTTCCATGGTGTGAGTGCCCTTACTGAGCTGTCCGGGAGGCTGAAAAAGGCATTCGATGTTACTGATAAAACAGAAAGAGTCCAACGGGTGAAACTTTAAAGGACGGCCACAGATTAATTAGGCAGCAAAAACAAGGCCAAAATTAGGAATGGCAATACTAATTTTAGAAAAATGGAATCCAAGGCAAAAAACATTAGAGGCGACAAAGACATCATTTAAAAATGGCAATAGGTACGACTGACAACAAAGACGAAACGACATAGACCTTTATGTGCTAAATGTCAGGACCTCTAAGAGTATAAAGCAGAATATATTAACAATGAAAGGAAAACTTACGGAAACACAGTTTGTGTCTAAGAAATTTCAATGAGTCAAACATAAATAAGGACACACTGACTTTTTAGTATTATGATTGATATTTATATACAATTGCAAATTATATGTATATATATAATTATAAATTGTATATAAAAATCTTTACCCTACAAATAGTGGATATAATATCCTTTTGAAGAATCCACTGAAAATTAATAAAAGTATAGTATAAACCTCAAAATTTCCAAAAACTAAAAACTGAACAAGTAATATTCGCTGACTAAAATGGAGTAAAATTTACGCTAAAGTTTAATTATGAAAAAATGAAAAAGACTACAAATGCTTATTGTTCCCAAAGGATATGAAATTGCAATTACATATAATTTACAACAAAAACTGATGAGAACACATTGAAATCACAGGATCATGCTGATATGACACAGGCAAATGCAGAGACTTGGGTGATTTCATTACTTTTTAAAGATGAATAAATAAAAAGATGAACAAAATGTTCAACTCAAGAACTTTTATAAAAGACAATAAATCTAAGGATAGTAGAAAGAAGAATATTCAAGAGATAATTCTTTTTAAAAATTGTGTTGAAAGAGTGAAGAGAAAAATAAAGTTAAAAATGACGAAGGAGTGACAACCACACATACGCTGGATGATTTTGGAATTCTAATACAATAAACACCATGTGTTGCACTAAGTGAACAAATTTGGAAATCCCTGTGAAAAGGATGATAGTTCTCTGCAAAATATAAATGCCCCAATTTCACTCAATATAAAACTGTGAGCATATTTTGCCAATAATCTTGGAAGACAATGAAAGTGTCATGAGATTTACCTACAAAGAAAGATTAAAAATACATATACCAGGAAGCAGATCATTTCAATGCTAAAGATTTGCAGAAATTTTATGAAAAGAATGAAAACTATTCCACATGTATCATGACGATCACGTAACCTTGACACACTGCTGCAGGAACAGCAGCTGAGCAGGAAGACGACAGGCTGCTATGCTCCTTATTTTGGCTGCTGAGTCTCTCTATCAGGCAGAGTCCCCACAGGAAACAGACGGCACCCTGAAATGGGATATCCTGGGAGTTTACTAAGGGAACTATTTACAAAGGCATGGCAGGACTAAGAACCAACGAGGGTTATGATGGAGAATAACTGGATGGACAGGAGGGAGGAGTCACGGGACCAGAGCTAAGGGCAGAGAGGGCTGTGACCTTGGGCAGAATAGTCACCTGTCATCTGGACCCCACCCTCCACGCTGGGGCTGCACCCACAGGCCAAACCCAACCCCAGCCCGAGGTCAAGGGGACCTACTGGAAGCCCGAGAAGACCCGTCTCTCTGGGCAGAGCCGGCAGAGAGGGTGGGAAGGAATCTGGAGACTATCCCATCATGTCCTCCCCGAATGGGATGCTGCCTTTAGAGATGGATGACTGGTTTTCTTGAGGTTCAACAGCTCAAGGAAAAAAACTAGAATCCAGTCTATAGAGGGCTGAGAGCTCTCTGTTTTCATTAACAACTATATCTAGTGCCATCTATGGTATAGACTGGAAAAAATATTTCTACAAGTATGAGAAATGAAAGTTACTAGTCTTAAATATAAAGACTCTATACTGAATGAAACAAAACAGAAAAATGCGAAAAATACTTATATGGACAAAGATCACATACAGGAAATTCATATAGAATAAAATTCCAATCTTTATATATGTATACTCTTAAATCTTTAATCTCACTTGTAATAAAAATAAAAGGTACCATTTTTCATAATAAAACTGGCAACTAAAAAACTGACATTATTGACACTGCTAAGAATGTAGTGACCCAGGTGTCTGTGCCATGGTCTCACCTGGTCTGATTTCTCAGTCATTCTCTCCGGACACACTCTGCTTTTGGTGACACCATACTCTGGTTTTTCCCCACCTTGGCTGTACTTTTCAGTCACATTTAGACCACATAGAGAGTTATTCCTTGCTCAGTTTTCTTGACTCTCCTATCCCTCTGCTCTTTGACCTTCTTGGGCTCTCCAGCCCAATTCCCTCTCTTAGTGGAGTGCAAGGTTGTTAGGGATGGTGCTCCACGCTCAGTTAAATCTTCACTAAGAGGGAAGAAGGAGTGGGTGGAACTTAAATACCCAGGTGTAATCTAAAGAGCAGTGGGAAGAGTTTGAACTCATCCAAAATGAAAATGGGAATTCAAGATAGTTTGACTTTGGTTTTGGGTTTGGTTTTTGTTTTTTCTACAGAAATGTCTTACACACACAGACTATAGTGGCACATTCTCTTTGTCAAACGAGGCATTCAAGGGAGATGTACTGTCATAGGAAATACAGAGACACAGTTCTTACTCTCAAGAAACTCACAGTCCGGCCAGCGAGAGAGCTAATATGGTGACATATTCTGTATGTACAAGTTCTTTACGTGTATTCATTCATTTCATCCCACAGGACTTGGAAATCAACTTCTTGGTGACTTAGCTGCTTCATCTATTAGATGGTCATGAACACAAAGGCAGACACAAATTCAGTTATAGAGATTTTTCTAACCAAAGGCTATGGATTTAGAAAATTCTCTCTCAGGAAGAAATGGACTTTCCCAACTAAGCCTTTAGGGAAGTTCCTTTTCATGCTTTATAACCACGAAGAAAAAGAGCACAACAGCTCAGGAATGAAACAGTCTCAGCTCGCTTACTTGTTGTCTTTGGACTGTTTTCAACTTCCCTATGTCTCAGTTTCCACCCTGCAAGAATAGAGGAGACATGAGTAATTTCCTCACACCATGCAGGGAAGATGCAGTGACACGGTGTGGGGTTAAATATTCAGTTCCTATAGGTAGCTATGCTGGGGGAACAGAAAGACTTCCACGATCTAATTCTGCTTTTTGTACTAAAGCGAACATAAAGCCTTACTGGGAAATGAAAATTCTTGACTTCTCTGCTTTCAAGCAAGGCTCTGAAGATGCAAGACTTTCCAAGGGCCTCCGGGAAGAACTAGGGCAGGGACCCTTGAGCATGTCTGTCAGTGAGAATGGCACTTCGTAAGAGAGGCGCTCCAATGTATCTTTCCCCCGGGGCCAAGACACAGTGGAGATGGAAGCACCCATCCCCTCCTTATAGACATCCCAACTTTGTGAAACCTCCACACCAGAGGCTTCGCTACATTGAAAAAGAGACAGGCTGGATGGATGCCAGCTGTGCCAGACAGCCAGGAGACATAAACCAAGTCTGCTTACCTGGCTGGGTTGGAACTTTCAGGATGTTGTGGGTAGGTTTTGGGAAGGTTTGAGAGTTCCTGGGCCATCACATGCTGGGTATAGTCATCCTGCCATGTGAAACCTGTGGGGAAAGTTGCAAAAACTGCATTGTCAATTTGGAAGTTGAGCCAAAGCTCTTGTTTCAGTCTCTTGAGTAATTGCTGCCATTTCGGAAGGTTTCCCTCAATATCATCAATAAACCAAAGCTCTCTTTCACTGTGGTTTACTAATAAGGTCTTCTCCTTATAGAAACTCCAGCTTTCTGAAACTAATAGCCCAGAAATACGATGGGTACTTTGCTATATGAAAAAATTAGGCATAGTGGGTGCTGGCCGTGGCTGGACAGCAAGGAGCCTTCAATCAGGCACACATTTCAGTTAGAAAAGAGATTCTGTCCACGATAAAAGAGGCAAATTTTCTACACAGCAAGGTTTTGGTCATAGCAAAGATACTCTTCACTCAAATGTGTACATATTCACCCACCACTCAGCCACCATTCTGCCTGTTCATTGGCATATCTTGTGTGATTTGTTCTTCTTAACCCCATCCTGCTTAAGAGCCACACATTTGGCACGAAATAAGGGATATTGTTACTGTGAAAGCAATTATCATGGGGCTTAATGTACTGTATCTGGGAGCCAATTACATTATATTTATACTCAAATGTTATGACAAAGAACTTTATAACAAGGGCGAAGTAGTTATGAAGGCAAAATTCATGTGATTATGCATTAATTACATGCACTGCAGATCACATGATAATTATGTTCAAAATTACCAAATAACTCCCAAGAATAATTATTATGCAATTTGTACATTTTAGATCTTATGATAACACTTTAGCACTTAGAACTACCCTATGCAATTATCCATAATTATCTAATCACTAAATATCATGTAATTACAGAGATATATTTTTATGCCTTGTACAAAAACACACTACCAAAATCTTCAAATCAGGGCAGCTCTGTGCTTGTTTGTGTGTGTGTGTGTGTAAGTGTGGTGGAAGGAGGTCCAGAACTTGCTAAGAACTTCATATTCTGGGTGGAATTAAAAGAATAGCTCAGTACATATAAGCTGCCTTCATACACACTTCAATATTTTTTCAAATGCAAATCCAACATTTTTAAAAAATTTGCAAATGGCAATATTCCAACAGTTGGCACAGTTCTAAATCTCAGGAGGCTCAATGGCACTCGCAGTAGAAGCTGATGGGAATTTTCACCCAACAGGCCGGCCTCCTATGGCAACTTGTTTTGAGAGCTCAGTTTGAAACACGACACTTAGACAATGGTTGCTGCAGAGACCCAGTCCTGCAGTCACTGTTACCCTTACTTTAGGATTAAATGTAATTAATAATAAGCAAGTCTGTCCCATTTGCCAAGAGCAACTAAAAAACATCCCATATGAACTGTGTATTTATGTGGCGATTATTGGTCCATTTCCAGGAGTATTCTCAATTGAAAGCACATTTGCAATATTAGCATAATATCAAGCACTGTGGATTTAGAAAATAAGCATAGTTTAACCATGCTATCCCCAAAAGTATGGCCTTAATATCAATATCTATCACGAAACAGAGAAAATCAAGAATACAGAACAAACTTCCCAAGAAAACAAAGTCATTTTTAAAATTTAAATAACAGAATTTCAATAACATTTTTCATCTAAAGAGCACAAAAGTCTGAACTATGTCAATTCTGGGTTCTGTGAGGAGGGCTCAGTCACAACAGTTGGCCAGCTGCTAAACATGGTCTTTGGGACAATCTGAGGAGGACCCTGAACCCCCAGCCCAAATTCTAAGCTTTCCTGGGAGCAGGTAGGAACCAGGCAGCTGGATATAAAAACAACAGAATGCATAGATCCGGGGGTTAGACCTCCCCTCTGAACTTCTCTCCAAGGCATATCAGAGGAGATAAAACCCTGAGAAGAGAGAGTCCACTTCCAGGAAGATGAAGAAGACGTAATTTTCCCTATTCTTCCCACTAGGTACAACTAAAAACACTGTAAATTATACAAGTGGACAGCTGTGAAGGGTGGAGAGAAGAAGGCCAACCAGTCAGGGACCTGGGGACCTGAGGAGCAATATGTCCTGTGTTCTCTGGGTTTCTTTTGGCTCATGTATCTCTTGGAGCTGAACAGGTCAGCAACCTGGGACACCAACGGGTGCAGACGAAGCCCCAAGTAAAGACACCTCTGCCTAGTGAGAGGGCCAGAAAAGGAGTGACTCAGCACATCTCAGACAATAACAGCTCTACTCCCACCAAACACCACACAAAAAAAGCACAGCCCTGCCCCACCCATGCCAACAAAGGCTAAGAGGGAGCCTGGACATGCTCCCTCATGAGGCTGGGATGAGTTCCCCCAACCTCCCCCCGACCCTGCCTGCGGATTCAGAGCAGATTGAGTAGGGAGCAGGACTTTCACCCCTGCTGCATGGTAACTACTCCCCAATGTAAGTGGAGACCATGTGGGGAGTTGAAACTCCCACCCAATCCCCTGACCAGCAGTAAGGACAAGATCTCTCCCCTCGGTGTCAGCAGAGGTCTAATGGGGAACCTGGACTTCTACCTCTACCTGTAAGTAACAGAGTCATCCCCAAACCCCAAGAAAGTGGTGCCAGAAAAAGCCTGTTAAAACCCAAGACTTAAATGAAATCCAGAGTTTCACCATAATACAAAAATGTCCAGGTTTCAAGAGAAAATCAATCATCATACCAAGAACCAGGAAGACCCCAAACTGAATGCAAAAAGACAATTAGTAGACACTAACACTGAGATGATGGAGACGTTAGCATTATCTGACAAAGACTGTAAAGCAGCCATGATGAAAATATTTCAATAAACAATTATGAACACACTTGAAACATGAAAAAATAGGAAGCCTCAGCAAAGCAATAGAAAGTCTCAGCAACTAAATAAATATAGAAAGAACCAAATGGAAATATTATAACTAGAAAATACAATAACAAAAGTAAACAGCTCAGTGGATGCACTCAATAGAAGGATAGAGGGGACAGAAGAAAGAATCCATGAGCAGGAAGAGAGAACAACTAAAATCATCCAATTTCAACAACAGAGAGAAAATAGTTTGAAAAACATACACAGACCCTCAGGGGCTATGAGGCTATAACAAAAGATCTAACCTTAATGTCATCAGAGTCCCAGAAGAAGAGGAGAAAGAAGGCAGGGCTGAAGAGGTACTCAAAAAAATAATGGCTGAAAACTTCTCAGTTTTGTCAAGAGACACAGATCTAAAGATTCACGAAGCTCAGCACACCCCAAACAGGATAAACCCAAATCTCCTGTAAGACACACAATAATTAAACTACTGAAAACTAAACACAAAGAAAAAATCTTGACAGCAGCCAGAGAATAATGACACCTTACCTATGAGGGCAACATAATTCAAATGACAGATTTCTCATCAGAAAACACAGAGGCCATAGGAAATCACATGACATTTTTCAAATGCTGAAAGAAAAGAGCTGTCAACCCAGAATCCTGAAAATCTACCAGTCAAGATACCCAGCAAAAATATCCTTCAGGAATAATGAGGAAAATAAGATATTCTCAGATAAAAGGAAAATGAGAACATTTTTTAAAGCAGACGTACCCAAAAAGAACTGCTAAGCAAACTTCTCTAAGTTGAAAGGCAATGACAGAAGAAGGAACCTTGTAGAATCAAAAAGGAAAAAAGAACAAGGAAAGTGAAGATATAGGCAATTATGATAAGCTTTCCTTCTCTTGAGTTGTCTAACATATGTTCGACAGTTGAAGCAAATGTGATAGCACTGTCTGATGTGCTTCTAAATGTATGTGGAAGAAATTTTTTAAATAATTATAATAAACAAGGGCAGGTTCATAAAGGGAGGCAATGTTTCTAAACCCCACTCAAACTGGTAAAAGGATGACATCAATAAATTGTGATAAGTGATATGTATACAATGTGATAACTAGACCAACCACTAAAAAGGTATCAAAGAGATACACTCAGAAACAGTACAGATAAATCAAAATGGATTTCCAAGAAATATTAACATAACCTAAAGGAATGCAGGGAAAAGAGAACAGAAAAATGAAAAAAAGAAAAAATAGAAAACAAAAAAATAAAATGACAGATTTAAACCCAACACATCAATAATTACATTAAATGTAAACGGGCTAAATATACCAATGAAGACAGACACTGACTGAGCAGATTAAAAATGCATGACCCAACTATATGCTGTTTATAAGAAATTCACTTCCGGGGCCACCCCATAGCCAAGTGATTAAGTTTGTGTGCTCCGCTTCAGTGGCCCAGGGTTTCACCAGTTTGGATCCTGGGCATGGACCTAGCACCGCTCATCAGGCCATGCTGAGGCAGTGTCCCACATAGCTCAACTAGAAGGACCTACAACCAGAATATATAACTATGTACTATGGGGCTATGGGGAGAAGAAGAAAAAAAGAAAAAGAAAAAGAGAAGATTGGCAACAGATGTTAGCTCAGGTGCCAATCTTAAAAAAAAAGAAAGAAACTCACATCAAATATAATGCTATAGGCAGGTTGAAAGTAAAAGGGTAGGAAAAGATATATTATGCAAGCATTAATCAAGGAAAGTAGCAGAGGCTAGAGTAACAGCAGATAAATTAGTCTTTAGAGCAAACAAAATTATCAGGGACAGAGACTATATATAATCATAAAAGGGTGAATCCACCAAGAACACATAGCAGTCCTAAATGTGCATGCACCAAACAACAGAGCTGCAAATGTTGTCAAGCAAAAACTGATGGAACTGAAAGGAGAAACAGATAAATCCACTGTCCTAATTGGGGATTTCAACACCACTTTCTTGGTGACTGACAGGACAAATAAGGAGAAAACCAGCAAGGCTGGAGAAGAACTCAACAGCACCATCAGTCAACAGGTCTAATCAATGTTTATAGAACACTCGCCCAACAAGAGCAGAATATGTGCTCTCTTCAGGCACCCACAGACCATGGACTAACGTGGACCATATTCTGGGCCATGAGACAAACCTCAGCAAAATTAAGAGAACTGAAATCATTCAGAGTACATTCTTCAACCACAATGGAGTCAAACTAGACTCAACAACACAAATACAACAAGAAAATCTCCAAATACTTGGAAATTAAACAACACACTTCTAAATAATCCATGAGTCAAAGAGAATCCAAAGGAAAAATACATTGAACTAAATGAAAATGAAAATTCAACATATCAAAATTTGTGGGAGACAGTTAAAGCTATGCTAAGAGTGAAATTTTTAGCACCAAATATTTACAATAGGAAAAGTTTCAAATCAATCATCTAAATTCCCACAGGAAGAAGCTAGAAAATGGACAGCAAAATAAACCCGAAGCAAGTAGAAGGAAAGAAATAACAAAGAGCAGAAGTCAACAGAATTGAATTGAGGAAAAAAATAGAGAAAATTAGTGAAAACAAAAGCTGGTTCCCTGACAAGATCAGTAAAATTGACAAACTTCTAGCAAGACTGACAAAGAAAAAAGAATGCAGTCACAAATTACCAATATTGGAAATGAAACAGGGGATATCAATATGGCCCCTGCAGACCTCATAAGAGAACAAACAAGTCTCCACATGTAAACATGGTAACTTACATGAAATGAACCAATTCCCCAGAAACACAAACTACCACAACTCATCCAATATGAAACAGGTAATTTGATGGCCCTATAACTATTAAAGAAATTGAATTCATAATTAAAAACCTCCCCAAAATGAAATTTCCAGCCCAAATGGTTTCACTGGAGAATTCTACCAAACATTTAAGAGAGAATTAACATAAATTCTACACAATCCCTTACAGAAAAGTAGAAGAGGAGGAAATAATTCCCAATTAATTTTATGTAGCTAATAGTAACCTGATACCAATAGCAGACAAAGAGAGTACAAAATAAAAGAAAGAAACCTACAGACCAATATTCCTCATGAATACGGACATAAAAAT
This sequence comes from Equus przewalskii, assembly GCF_037783145.1. Classification (NCBI taxonomy): domain Eukaryota; kingdom Metazoa; phylum Chordata; class Mammalia; order Perissodactyla; family Equidae; genus Equus; species Equus przewalskii. The sequence continues at coordinate 107,651,266 of NC_091834.1, forward strand.
CCTTAAGAAAATATTATCATATAAAATCAAGCCATATATGAAAATAATTGCACACCATGAGGTTTACTCCAGAGATGCAAGGCTGGTTCAATATTCCAAAATAAATCAATGTAATCCGCCTTATTGATAGGCTAAAGAAGAAAAAAAATTACTTGATCATATAATGCAGAAAGAGTACTTGAAAAAATTTAACATCCGTTCATGATGAAAACTCTAGGAAAAACAGGAATTGAGAGGAACTTCACTAACTTGATAAGGAGCATCTACACAAACCCTACAGCTAACATCATACTTAGTGGTGAGAAACTAGAAGCTTTTCACTTAGGATCCAGAAGAAGGCAAGGATGTGTTCTCCCACTGCTGAAAGTTGTAGAGGTGCAACAGAGTAAGACAAAGAAATAAAGGGTAGGTGGATCAGAAAGGAAGAAATAAACTACCTATTTCCAGATAACATGATTTTCTACATGGAAAATCCCTATGAATCTATTAAAAAAACTCTTAGAATTAATAAGTTCTTTATATATGAGCTATGAACACACAGATACTGAAATTAAAATACTATTTACAGTCACTCAAGAAATTAAATACTTAGGTGTAAGTCTAACAAAACATGTGCAGGACTTCTATGCTGCAAATTACACAATGTTGATGAAAGGAACCAAAAATCAAAATAATGATAGATGGATGAGAAATCCCAACATAACTGATGTAAATTCTCCGCAAATTGATATACATATTCAACACAATTCCTATTAAAATCCCAGCAAGATTCTTTGTAGATATAGACAGGGAATTTATATGGAACAGCAAAGAAACCAGAGTAGCTAAAACAATTTGGAAAAAGAAGAATAAAGCAGCGGGATCCTACTTAATAATTACATACCTATACTCTTATTATACACATACAGAAATCAAGACTGCGTAATATTGGTGGAGGGACACGCAAATAGACCAACGGAACAGAATAGAGAGCCCAGAAATAGACCCAGACAAATATGCCCAAAAGATTTTTGACAAAGGCGTAAAAGCAACTTAACAGTTGAAAAACTACCTTTTCAAAGAATGATGTTGGAGCAATTGAACATCCATGGGCAAAAACAGGAACCTAGACATAAGTCTCATGGTTTAAACAAAAAAGTAACCAAAATGAATCATGGGTGCAAAGGTAAAGTGTAAAACAATAAAAATTTTAGGAGGAAAAGAACCCAAAAATCTTTGAGACCTAGGGCTAGCCAAAGAGTTCTTAGACTTAGCACCAAGCATCATCCATAAAAAGAAGAACTGAGAGATTGTACATCATCAAAATTAAAACCTTTTGCTCTGCAAAAAGTCCTGTTAAGAGGATGAAAGACAGCTACAGGGTGGGAGAAAATACTTCAAACCACATAGCCAACAAATGACTAGTATCTGGAATACATACAGAGATCTCAAAGCTAAAAATTTTAAAAATCCAATTAGAAAGTGGGCAAAAACATGAAGAGACATTTCACCAAAGAGGAGAGGCAGATGGCACATAAGCATATGAAAAGATGCTCGGCATCATTAACCATCAGCGAAATGCAAATTAAACCCACAATGAGATATCACTACACGCTTATCAGAAGAGCTAAAATAAAAAGTCATGACAATACCAAACGCTGGTGAGGATGCAGAAAAAATGGATAACTCTCACATTTCTGATGGGAACATCCAATGGCACAGCCACTCTGGGAAACAGCTTGGCAGTTTCTTAAAAAACTAAACAGACACTTATCATACAACCAGCACTGAGGCTCTGGCCATTTATCCCAGAGAAAAGAAGACTTATGTTCACAGAAAAACTTGCATACAAAAGTTTATCGCAGTTTTATATTTAATAGCTACAAACTGGAAACAACCCAGATGCCCTTCAGTGAGTGAGTAGTCAAACAAACTATGGTCTATCTACACCACAGAATAGTACTCAGCAATAAATACTACTCAGCAATGGAAAGAAGGAACCTCTAATACAGCCACAACCTGAATGGATCTCCAGAGAATTCTGCTGAGCAAAAAAATCCAATCCAGAAAGGTCACATGCTGTGTGATTTCACGTACATGACATAAATAACCTACGCTTGTGCTCTATATCAGGCACGTAGATGAGGACGGCCACGACCCCTGACCTCATACCATCTACAGTCTACCATTGACACAGGAGGGTACATAATTAGCTAAGATCTAAGCAGGAATGCAGTAATTCTATAATAAAGTTACAAGCAAACAGCTATAGGAGTAGAGAAATGAAGAGATTTGTTTGGGTTGGAGATCTGGGAAAAGCTTCATAGAGAAAAGGGGTATTTGAACCCAGGTAGGACAGATATATAGAATTCTCACAGATGGAGAGAGGTCAGGGGGAGAGCCCCAAGATAATGGAAGTGCCCGAGAAAAAAGTCGATGGTTGTACAGTTGTGTGGCATGCCCCAGACAGTGCATGACACAGTTGACGAGAGTGTGAGTCCAGCGAAGGGGCAGAGGAGGGGTGGAGGGACAGTGTGAGGTCACAGGAGACCTTGGATATCCTATCTTGAGGCACTGGCGTGCTCTGTACTTTGTAGGGGGCCACAAAAACTTTCCGAGTATGACAGAAAGATCTGTGTCTTAGAAAGATGATAAAAATAACAAAAATTGTAAAAATAGTAATAGTGTCTATCCAGTGAGCCTTAACTATGAGCCAGGTACTGTTCTAAGTATTTCCTGTTTTGATCCTCATGATTTGTGAATAATGAATTGACGATAATAGAGAGAAGGGAGAAGCATTTGGTAAGAGTCGTAAAAATTGTTCATTCAAGAGAGGTTAAAGTTTCGAACTCAAAGACTGACAGCTAGAATGGTTTGAGAGACAATTCAGAAGCCTAATTGTTAGGAACTCCAGTTCAACACAGGATTAAAGGAGAGGTGGGGTCAAGGTTGGCAGCTGCATCCCTGGGAACAGGGCACTAAAGGAGGAAGACAGACACACCACCTTGTGGGCGGAGCCTGTGTCTGGCTTTGTAACAGGCTGAACTTGGGGATGGAGCCTATCCATCAACGAGAAGATGGTTGCAGGTGAGCGAGCAGGGGCAGAAAGCATAGGAGGTGGAGGAAGTGGTGGCAAAGGCCGTGGTGGGCCCTGCTTCTCAGTGATAAATAAACACGTAAGCCAACAGCCAAGAAAGCATAAAACAAAAAAGTACAGGATCCACAGGAGAAGGTAAGTCGGTGGCTTCCCAACTTTTTTTTCCCTTTGGTAGTATCAAGAGTAAGATGGCATTTGACAGTGAGGCCTAGTGAAAGCACAGAGTCTCAGAAACAGCACTGGCCGTTATTGTGCGCATGCACAACATATTTTGGCCTGTCCTATTTTATTCTATTTACTCCTCTCTATTTCACTTTTTAAAATGTCTGGCTGCAACCCCCTAAAACTCTTTCGTAATCCTTAATGGGTCCTGGCTTGCAGTTTGAAAAACAGCGCAACCAGGTGAAAGGCCCAAGTGAAGGGCCAGCGCCAGGCTGGGGAGCAGAGGTGCAGAGAGCAGGATGAATGGATGGTGATGAACATGCTGTGCGCTTTAGCAAGACACCACTGCCATGAGTGAACAAGGGAGATCCCTGCCCCCGAGAACCACGCACAGAAGCAGCCTGTAAAAACACTCCTCAAGTTGTGAGCTGCATGTGGAGAAATGAGAGCTGGGGAGGCCAGTGAGGAGGAAGAGTATGTGAGAGAACGGAAGAGAGAAAGTCTGTCCCAGGAAAGAGGCAGGTGGGTCCTCCATCAGTTTTGGAAGAAGAATCTAGAGGACTCTGCCAGTGTGAGGAAAAGAGGTGCTGGGCAGAGGAGGGAACCAGAAATAATGACAACCCAGGGTTGTGTGGAGGGGCCAGGAGACGAGGCCTATCCACAAGGTTGAGGGAGAGGAGAGAAAACCAAGAGAGAGAGGGGCCAGCCCCACGGTAGTGGTTAAGTACAGCGTTCTCTGCTTCGGCGGCCTGGGTTTGCAAGTTCGGATCCCAGGCGTGAACCTACATCACTCATGAAGCCATGCTGTGGCAGCGTCCCACATACAAAATAGAGGAAGACTGTCACGGATGTGAGCTCAGGCCTCATCTTCCTCACCAAAATAAATAAATAAAAGCAAGAGAGAAATCAGAGTGATAGGAATCCAAAATGAAATCTTCTGGCATTCTGTTTTACAAAGGATGCTGCAAAGGAGTCAGTGTTTTCAAAGTGTGAGCAAGGTGAGGGCTGAAATGTGACTAGAGAGCTGTCACAGAGCCACAGAGATACCACTCGGGCAGCAAGCAGGAAGTTTAGGGGAGATGCAGCGCTTGGCCATTTGCAGCATCCAGGTTTTATGTGAGAAGATCTGACTATTGAAAACAGAGTGACATCACTCAGCAGGAGTTCCCAACCTCCATCAGGGAAAGGCCTGGTGACTGGTCCCAAGGAAGATCCCAAGAAGAAAGAGGACATTTTCTCAACAAGATGGTGAGAAGCAGAAGACCCAAGGGATCAGCGGGCTCTCCTTCACGACAGAGAACGCTGACTTACAGTCCACCCCGGGGCTGATCACGCAGGTCTGGCACGCAGACCAAGGAGAGCCTGTGCAGGGCATGGCTGAGAGGCAGCACAGGCATTCTGAGATGGGCTTCACAGTCCCTGGGAGAGTCAAGGCCTCACTACAAAGCAGGAGGACTTTTCTGTGCAACATGTTGGAACCCATACATCCAAGACTTTCAAAGATGGTGCCACTGTTCAGGATCGTTTTCTCTGCCTCTTTGGAAAATGTTTTCGAAGACAGTTTACAGACCACACAAAAATTCAGTCTTGTTATTATATATTCACACTTTATTTTCACTTTGAAAACAGTGTGATAATCAACTTATTGACTTGGTTGTAAACAACTTACTCATTCCACCTCGTACCAAATGACTTTACACCATTTTCCACACATCTACCTTCCAAGATTCACCATCATTGGGAATGCTCAGAGACAGCCTATGCCATGGTATTAAAGGAAGATCCCAAAGAAATTAAACGTTCTGAACAATAGCAGACATCTTTCCACAGTGAATTCTCCGAAAAATAAAATATTTTATGCTGATACATTTCATACACTTGTATACTTGTTTTAAAATATCTAGGGTGCCCACTCAGCTGCAGTTCACACTTTACAACAAGCAAGAGAAGAACAGGTATGGTCACACACCCTGAAAACCGCCAACTCAGCACCATTGGGAGGATATCACTGCTGAGCTCTGATCTTTCTGATGTCAAATCTATCACTTACAGATATTTTATTTTACACAATCTGTAAATTCAACGATCAATGAGACAAAACAAGAACCTATTTATCACCGCAGGAGAGATGCCAATGGAATGCTTCTATCTGCCACTATTTAGCTTTAAGATGACTGAGAGAAGACAAAACGGAATGTCAAATTCATCTTGATATTCTTTAGCAGTAGAGCAAATTCCATCAACATTATTAGTCAAAGCTGAAATACAAGCTTTATTTAAAAAAGAAAAATTGAACTAGAGCATAGGGTAATTAAGCTTGGTTTCCATCTGGTGTGTGTGTGTCTGTAATTCAACACTTTTCACCGTGCAGTGTTCTGCCATAGAGATTGCCGTTTAACTGCATTTGTGAGTTTTAAGGGACTGAAAATGCAATTTGTGGCTGACTTCTTTAACTCCACATTTTGGCTGTTTTGCTTCCTGGGCATACAAACACAGCACTTTATACATGGTTAGAATTTTCTATTTGATGAAATATGTCAATAAAGTAGAGGGAGTTAGAAATATATTAGGCATTCAGTTTTCTGATCTGTGAAGAAAGACACAGTTCCTGCTCACATCATGGGATTTACATTCTAATGGAGGGAGACTCACTAAATATAAACACACAATTAAACAAGGACATTTTCTATTGTGATTGGTGCTATGAAGAAAGCAAACTGGTGATGGGAGAATTGTCAGGATGGACAGGTGCACTTGGTGGACAGGACTTGTTAGAAGGAGAGGTCAGGAGAAGCTGGGATGTGAGCAATGAGACGGAGGGAACGTGTGAAGGGTGAGGGAAGTATCTTTGGGAAGAGACAGCAACCAGGGAGGAGGCTTTGAGAGAAACGGGTCAGGCCAGGCACTCAAGAACCAGGAGAGGGCTGTGCCCTGTCGCCATGGTAACACCCTGGGACCCCAGCGAAGGGAGGTCAGCAGGGTGGCCAGAGGGGACAGGCATTGTTAAAGGAACACTAGCTGCCATCTGGGGAGGGGTGGAGGGTGGCTATGGAGGATCAGTTAGGAGACCAACGGCGGACGTGAGGAGAGAGATGCAGGTACAGAAAACAGGGGAACAGCCTGGACCTGTGGGTGGGGATCTATGACAACTTCCAGTGTTGGGACTGAGCAACAGAAGGGCTGGTGGCTCTGTGGTTCCAGAGCAGGAGGCTGATGCAGGACCTCCATTGTTCCCTCTGGGCCATGAGATCTGAGGTGCCTGGTAAACAAGCAGGAAAAGAGGCCACGCGGGTTGTCGGAGACCAGCCTTGAGCTGAACAGGGGCATCAGCACTGGAGATGCATTCAAAGCTCTAGGCATGATGCCACACAGGGAAGCTGCCTAGTTGGTGACAAAGGAGCAGCCCAGAGCTGGTCCAGGAGCAGGGCACTCATAGGTGCCATGCAGAGCCTAACACGCAGGCAGTGATCTCTAACCACCCGTGTCTTCATCATCATATGTCAATCCTGGTCACTGCAGAGGGAGCCTTAGAAGCACATTACTGTTGAAATGATTGGTTCCATGAGGATGCTGTGGACTCCATGCAGCTACTGCTTCTCCCACACAGGCAAGCTATCTCCTCTCCCTTCCTCACCCCAGGGTGCTCCCAGATTTCTCGATCTTCCTCTTTCCCTTGGGGGTGTGAACAGAAGCCCAATCGCCACCCCATCCAATTCTCATCATACTCCACCCCCAGTTAAGGCAGAGGGAGGTGGAAACGCCCTTCTGGGCCTTCAGAATCATGGGCAAGGCTGCCTGGATCCAGGAGCTGCTTAGTCCCATCTGGCCCAGCCCTGGGAGTCTGTGGGGCCAGGAGAGAGAATCCCAGCCCTGATAGTGCCAGCTGGGAGACTTTAAGCACACTGTTTTGCTCCTCTGAGCCTGTTTTAATACAGATAAAAGTAGGACCTTTTCACAGTGCTACTGTAAAGATGAAACGAGATAATGTTTGGCCAGGTCCCATAGCCTGATGCACAGTCACCACTCAACCTGCAGCCGCGGGCATCTGAGGGGGCTCCTATCAAGGTAGGCACCAGCTCCCTCCTGCAGGACTTCTTCACCCCAACCAGCACTCCATCTGCTTCCAGCTGAGCCCCTGGTCACCAGTCCATCTCTTCTTCTCACTTGCCCCTCAGACCCCCAGGTGACCCCAGTACCACTCTACCATCTTCCCCACTGTAACTGCCCCACCTCCCCAGGGTCAACAGTCCCCAGAGTTGCTCAGGGCCTGTGGTCAGCCAGCTGGAGCCTCCAGACAGGGCAACACCCATGGACACCAGGGCCGTGGACTGGAAGGGTGACTGAGGGTGGGTGTTCCCTTACCACCTTCAGAGTTCTCTTCCTGGGTCACAGCTGTCACCCCAACTGAATAGAAAACACAGGTCAACACAGATTTCAAGGGCAAATCTATAACTGAGTGAAAATGTGTCCCTCCTTCTAGTCACTTTGCCAATTTCCACAACCTGGGGGCTACGATCCTTTTCCCTTCTTTCTTAGACACACACACAACCCTTACGTGTGTGACTGTGGGTGTGAGTGAGAGAGACAGAGATAGACAGAGACAGAGACAGAGACAGACAGAGAGGGATGGAGAGAGAAACAGAAAGAGACAGAGAGAGAGAAACAGATAGAAGGATGGGGAGAGAGAGATAGAGGGAAAGGTGTGGGGGGAACAGTGTGCATGAGAGAGAGAGAGAATAAAAGAGACCTTTCCCTTGGGCTGAGAGCTCCACAAAGAACAAGCAGAATGACCTCAGAGGAACATGACACCCGCCATCACAATGCATCCTGGTAGGAATGTGTGTCTGCCCTGTTCTCATACCCCATCAGGACAGGGCACCCCCATTCCCACGTAGCAGAGGGACACCAGCCGCAGCCCCTCCTCCCCGCTCAGGCAGGTGCCCTGCCTCTCCCAGAGGAGCCTGGCCAGCTCATCGATGCATGGAAACCTGGTGCTGATCAGAAAGAAAGGCTCCTAGAGCGTCTGACCATGAGGAGAGGAGGTAAAAGGATGGTTCAGGGGAGATGCTCAGTGGGGCCAACGAGGGCCCTCCATACCCTGCAGGTCTTTCAGAGAGGCAGCCTCCTTCTGTATCCTTGGCCAAGTAGATCCTACTAGGTAATCTAAAATAAGGCTAGGGGCTTATCTGGCCCCAAAAGCACAGTGTGGCAGGACACCAGCACAGCTCCAAGAGCTCACTCATCTCCACTTCCCATTCGAAATGCATTTTTTTCTGCCCCTAGTTACATCCTTCTTAATCCAACTGCACTCACAGCTTCTGCACCACCCAGGAAGACCTATTTGCTGGAACCTATTTTATTTTAGACTTCAGATCTTCTTAATTATCTCCCTAAGACTTTTTTCCTTCGTGTTCTTAAATGGGAAGTTCCTCACTGTTATGTTGCTAGCCTGCCAGGTGGGGGCAAGGCAAGGGCTGCCCATGCAGGCCAGGGAGGCTCCTAGTGACGGATGTGGTCTCAGCTGGCCCAGGAGAACTGTAGGATTTCCGCAAGTGATCTAGTGGCAAGGGGCAAGCCCAGGTCTTGGCAGGCCCCGCAAGAGGGACTCTATGGCAGGTCTTGAAGAACAAAGGTCCCTTGAAGAGGCAACAAAATCAGGGACCCAGTGACATGGGGCTTCAGGACAAAGGCAGGACAGAGGTATGACACCAGGAGCAGGGCCCATGCAGCACCTGTCCATGGGTGACCATGGGCTACCCCGGGTCCCTCCTGAGGAAGAGGCTGTAGGCACACACAGGCTCAGAGAGCTTGATGGGGCCGCGGAGGGGGCGAGGGCAGGGAGCCAGGCCGGGCTGATGCTCAAGGCCTTGGTCTGCTGGGTCTGCTCCGCCAGTGGGTAATGTCCTCCCATATCTTTTCCAAATATCAGGATAGTGCAGAAACTTCACAAGGGTAAAATGTATTGGCCAGTCCCCTGAGCTCGCCAAACCACTGTCCACACGAGAGTAAGCAAGTCGACTTTGTTGGGGCAACACGAAACACTTTCTAGCCACAACTCTCGGGCCTGTATTTAAATTACAACTAGTGATGAGCTCTGGAGCTGGATTATTCCAGAGCTGCTTTCTTTCTATCGATTGATGCTTTCTCTCAGTCCAAAAGCCAGGCTGCTCTCTGTAGCACAAGCGGGAACCCTGGCCCCTCACACCCCATGTTGCAAATTGTTTACGCCTCCTTTAGCTGTCAGAATGCGCCAGGATGATGCGTGAGTGGCTTTCTTCCCCATTTTCACAACCTCGGAGTCAACACCAAGACGTGGCTGTCTATCGGCTGCTGCTCCATGGTCCCCTGCCACCACACTCATTCTCATCTCAGACTTCCATTTCCAGAGCTCAAGGACACGTCAAATGATGTCCGCGTCATTTCATGCACTTCTAGTGACCATCATTCCAGCACCTTGGCTGCTGCACAAAATAAGATTCCTGTTATCAAGCAGCTGCCGCATTTCCCTCCTCTGGATGCGGCAGAGATAAGGCACCAATCATTCCCAGTGAGAGGAGAGCAGGGCTTGCTTCCCCCATGGCCATTTGGTGATGCACCCTCACGAGCTACGGCCCTCAGCAAGGTGCTGGAAGTGACTGCGGACCTCTGAGTAGGCAGATGATGGGCACCTGATTATACGTCAAGGGTGTGAGGGCAACATCCAGATCAAGAGAGTTGGAAGTGGTGATGCGGCTATCTGCAATTCCAAACACAAAGGGAAAGAAGGACCAGAGGTCCTACAGTCCAAACCAACGTGTTCAAGGTGAGAGAGAAAACCACCAGGGGAAACTTGACGGCATCAGACAGACACTCAGGTTCACAGTGCATATTTGGTAGAAGTAAGTGCTCATTTCTTAAGACTGCCGATTTTGGTCTCTGATGCGGAGGAAGCTGGTTTAGGATAACTTAATTTCTCCTATTAATAGATCACAGTAAAATGATGGGGAACATATAAAAAAAGAGGGCAAAAAAGTCACAAGAACATAAAACCAGCAAATAAGCCTTTTAAATGAGTATGAGGAGGGAGGTAGAGAGGAGAAAGAATGGTATTCAGTATTATTTTTAAAAGACCCCAAATTAGCCAGAACAGCCGCCATATCAGACAGGCCAGTGCGATTAACAGCAAAATCTGCAACTCCTTCAAACTCCACACTTGGCAGATTCTAATATTCTGTTGAATACCGTTCAGCAGGGAGGCACATTCTTCTATCAGCAAAGAAAAAAAAAACCATTAAATAACTGAGAAAAAATTCGCATTTTTAACTGTCTATGAACAGGAGTGGGAAGCGCAGACTGTGGCTGGATGTCCTGGCAGAGGCCTTTGGTACATTCCTAGGAACCATGTCAGGATTTCGCTTCTATACCAAGAGACCCCAAGCACGTCTGTGATGCTGGCGGGTGCAACCTCACACACAGGTGTCCTCGGGCCCAGAGCCCCTGGTGAGTGTGGGCCTCCAGCCGAGAACCAGCAAGCCTCCAGGTCCAGCTTTATGATGGAAGCCCTCACGGTTTTCCCAATTGTGACATTTTATAAATTTTTTTGATCCCCAGGTTGATTCTCTCTCACCCAGTTTTGACAATATTTCCTTTCATAACACATTTGTTGACAGACTTTACCTTTTAATTAAAATCTTTCACTTCCCCTGCTACAGACTTCCAAATACACATCATCCCAGCAGACTCAGTCATAATGATATTGCTTCCCAAAGTTCTTACTCCCCTGGTTTTGATTCACCAGGAAGGAGGAAATGTCCGCCACAGTTTCCCTATTCAACCTGAATCTTCGACTGATTTTAAAATTAACAGTTTACGGCCCATGGTTCCCCTGATGAGATTTCACCCAAATGCAGTCCTCCCCAGATGCTTACTGAGTAAGAAAATATTTGGGGCCATTTTCTAAAGTCAAGGAAATGATACATATGGCTTCAGTGTTCCTAAAAATGCACATGGATCCGAGAGGGGAGAGGCCACGCAGCGGCAGCAACGCTGATGCCAGGTCTCTCGCCAAACTTGATGCGTGAGGCGCTCTCACACAGGGTCGGCGTGTCACTAGACTGCCCGCGCTTTGTGGTGGAAACTCACTTGCTTACTTTTGCTGCTCTTTGTTTCCAAATCTTACTTGAATCTGATTTGGCTAAAATTGCACCCTAAGGGCTCCTGACCAGACTGGGGGATCCCTCAGCTTGTGACCACCACCCCAGTGAGGGACAGGGCTGGACGTGAGGTCTCTGCCACAGCGCCCTCCGCTGCTTCTTCCTGTCCTTGTGGTCTCCTTGGTAAAATAAGTCTGTTTCCCTTACATCTTTTCAGGCTGCTGCCTGGAGCCACACTCTCCATCTGCCCATGCGCAGACTCCTCTCAGCTCAGGGTCTTTCCAATCAGAGAGAATTAGAGCTCAGACATCAGCAAAATGGAGATTCAGAAGATGAGAGTCTCACCAAAAGATTCAAGTTGGTGCCCGAGAGCAAGGGAGAAACCCACAGAGTTCAACTCCTTTCAGAACACAGAGCATGCTGACCCAGGAAGCTGGCATTGGAATGTTCTAGCAACAAGGCATAGACATCTTTAATCAAACCTGAACCTCTGATTAGAATGGAGCACCTCAGCAAAGTCTGGGGTTTTAAGTCAGCTTCAGAGCAGCAAAGAAAGTCTCTTCTTTCTCAAAATTAATCTAAAGCAAGAGGAGCAAACCATCTCTCTGCTGACACTGGCTCATCTCACCTAGGTTTTCCTGCTTATCTCAGTAAGAAAGATTCCCTCATGAGCACAACATGCTGGACAATTTGGTTTAAAAAGTCTCAGTCACTGTAGTGAGAGAAAAAAGGACCTGTGAAATCCTTTGTCTGGTTTCACAAGAAGAAACGCTCAGTTGAGAGATGGCTTCTCATGTTTTCCAGGTCATTCTGTGGGCCAGGGACATGCCACAACCACAAGCTGCCAAGGGTCCTTGAGGTCTTGGCTGAGGACCCCCAGGGAGCTCCAGGAAGCTGACTCAGAGAACACAAGCATCCTGCAGACCAGGACTCTCCACACAGGGAGAGGGCTCTAGTCCTTAGCAGCAGTCTCTACTTAATTCTAAGTACTAAGTACTCCTGAGTTCTGAATACCTCCTAAGGAGCAGTCTCTACTTAGGACTAAGTATTACTAAGAACATCCTAAGCAGCAGGCTCTGCTTAGTACTAAGTACTACTGAGTCCTAAGTACCTACTAAGTAGCAGTTTCTGCATAGCTCTAAGTACCTCCTAGGCAGAAATCTGTGCTTAGTACTAAGCACTACTGAGTACTAAGTACCTCATAAGTAGCTGCCCCTACTTAAACTAAGTACTACTGAGTAGTAAGTATCTCCTAAGCTCAGTTAAATGGTATTGAAGCCCATTCACCTGACCAGGAACACATGGGCTGTGGGGTTTCATTGATTACTGGTATTAGAAGGTGTCTTCCTCACACATTGTCAAAGAGTGCATGGGCTGCCCCAGCCTGAGTCAAAACAGAGAACTTTCATCTGAATGAATCTCTTGAAACAGAACAAAACGTCTTTATAAAGAACAGGCCTAACTTTGCCTTATCAATTAACTGGGCTGAGTGAGTTTCCAGATTAAATTTATTTGGGTGAAGATAAATGGAACTCTGCACATCCAAATTCATGAAAGTAAGAACTGTCTTATAAACTCGCAGGCAGTGTTCTCCTGCAATTAGACAGGATATCGCACATGTCTGCTGTGAGGCTTGATGAGATGGAACAGGACACAGCTGGCACAGCATCGCACACAGTAGGTCCTTAACACACTATCGTCATCATCATCCGCCTGGCGCCATGGTCACCCTCTGGATAGGTGCTCCCCCTGACTTCCACTGTGAAAGAACTTTGCTGGAAAGCAGTTCTTAATTTATGTGATTTCCAGTTATGTCAAGGCACCAATCAGGGCATGGTTGGCAGAAGTACAATTTTCCAAGATGCCTTCTCCACTTGGGACAATAAATACTGCACGATGTGACCCTCTAGTAATGATGCAAGATTATGTGATATCAATACTCATTAAAAATGGATGTTCTGGGCCAGGTTGCAGTCACGGTTTGACTGATTTATTTATAGGACTTATTTAAAATATACATTTCTCCTAAGCCTCTGTGTACATGTAGCAAAATATAAACACCCATGAAAATTAAATTAAAGGCATCACTTAAAGAAAGGAGGAAGGGGACCATCATTGTGGAAATGACAGTGCAAAAGCATGTCGGGTCCCCTAGTGACCTACAGGCAGATTCTTCGAGGTGAGAGATGGACAGAAATAGAGGGTCCTGTGGACAGTACATTTGTGTTCCCCTAAAATCCATATGTTGAAGGCTGGGCGCCAGTGGGATGGTGTTAGGAAATGGAACCTTTAGGAGGTTTACTTGAGGTTCTAAGGGTGGGGTCCCTCACTGGGATTAGTGTCTTACAGGAAGAAGAAGAGACCAGAGCCCCCTCTGTCTGCTGTGTGAGCGCACAGTGGGGAGCCAGCTGTCTGCAGGGCAGAAGTGGGCTTTCAACAGACACTAAATCTGAAGCACCTTGATCTGAATTTCTGGCCTCCAGAACTGTAAGAAGTAAAAAGAAGAACTGCTTCAGGCCAGTCTGTGGTATTTTGTCCTGAAGCCCAAGCAGACTGAGACAGAATCTTAAAGATTGGAGCCAAGATGGCTGCTGTTAACACACAGGGTGACCTTGGGCAAGTCATTCACCCTTCAGAATCTGATTCTCCATCTGTAAATGCAGAAGATAACTAAGATTGCTTCCAGCTCTGACTTAAGCATCATCCAGAGGAAAACAAAATCTCTTTTGAGAAGGGAGGGACTTCCGACCTGCCAGCAAGGGTGGTTAGATTTCAGAATCAGGATTTGAAAGCATGAACATTTCACAATTCAATTCAGATCACAATTGTCCTTGTTCACCAGACTTTTCAAAAGTAAGAACTATATTCTAAAGAATTTGCTTTTTCCTTTTGACTTTTTTAAAGACTTATGCAGAAAGTGATTGCAATCAAAATAGTATGGTTTTATTAGTAATTCAGCCCCACAGAGCTAATGGGCAAAGCAACCATGTGTGCTGGTGGATTAGGATAAGACAACAGAGAACCACAGATCTAGCACTGCTGTTCCAAAAAACATACACTTCCAGGGGCAGTGTGGAACACTTTCAAGAAGTAAGCAGGCGGACTAAGTGGCAGGGGACACATGTGACATGGATTAAGAAGTGGTCAGAACAACCGTTCCTGGATGTGGGATGACAGAGACAGAGAGTACGTCCACTTCTGGACTACCAAGACTCCCCCACCCAGTGTATGTGTATATGTAGTACATACGTAGCACACATATCCACATACACACCATTCCTAAACTTAATGCTGAGGTGTGTATTGCATATTATTTGCAGACGTGAAAAAATAAAACCTTTTTTATATGCCTGACAATAGATGAATTGTTTTTTTTTTTTTTAGATTTTATTTTTTTATTTTTATTTTTATTTTTTTTCCTTTTTCTCCCCAAAGTCCCCCGGTACATAGTTGTGCATTCTTCGTTGTGGGTTCTTCTAGTTGTGGCACATGGGACGCTGCTTCAGCGTGGTCTGATGAGCAGTGCCATGTCTGCGCCCAGGATTCGAACCAACGAAACACTGGGCCGCCTGCAGCGGAGCGCGCGAACTTAACCACTCGGCCACGGGGCCAGCCCCAATAGATGAATTGTTAAATGAATTATATGTTAACTCAAAATGTTTTTCAGTCATTAAAACATTTATAAAAACATCTTACAACAAAGAAAATGCTTATATTATCAAGATGAGTTCAACAGACCGGTCCACACTGGGTGCGTGGTGTGACCCTGCCTGTACATCCAGGCACAAACAGAGGGAGACGTCAAGAGTCACTGTCTGTGGGAGGTGTGAGTGTGGACATTTTCTTATTTGTGCTTCTCTGTATCTTGCAGATTCTTTCTAATGAATACATATTATTTATCTTTATTTTTATAAGTTGAAAGCACAATACATATGTATTGAAGAAAATTAAAATAAACCAAAACAATGCAGAAGTTACATAGACCAGAAAAAGAGTCAGCCTCCCCATTCCCCACTCAATCTGCTCTTACTCACTATTTTGCTCTCTCCTGCATGCATACATGCACATATGCACACACGCACACACAAACACAGCAAAAACACGCACACACAGCACACACAATTACGCATACGCACTGCACACACTATAAACATGCATGCACACAGGGGCACACACGAAATGCACACATATGCACCCAAATACTCATGAACCCACACAGAAAGAGAACAAAAGGAAGATTTGTTATAGAAAAAACAGTAATTTTTAAAAGAGAATTTTATTTCTTATGACAAATCTCAAACAATTCTTATGGTTTTCACCATCTTGTCTGCTTTTTGATGTGACACAAAACATGCTTATTTGTGAGCCATAATCCTGACATTTTCTTTCAGGTTGACACCAACTGATGTTTAGCATTATTTTACATCATTTTCCAACCAGTTATAAATTTGCCTCACCAACTGTGTTGTTATGAAAGAAAATTTCAGTTTCTTTCCTGTCTGACAGGAAAAAAATTAACGATTCACTTGTTCTGAAATTTTTGTTCACTTGTTTTGGGAAATTTTTCTAAAAGAAAAAAGTGAAATCATTGACAGAGAACTGAGTACATTTTGACTTGATTATAATAAGTACAGAGATTAAAGCACTATTGAAATCTTGGTGGAAATAGCATAAAAATAGAGTTAGGAGATAATTCCATATCTAGGCTAAAACAAAAACTCTAATACATAGAGAAAGTAACAAGGCATGTGCAGTGTGGTGTTACTGTGCAGGCACTCAGAGTTACATAGAATACGAGCAACAGTAAGTACGCTGGAGGAGAAGAGAAACTGTCAGCACTTGGGGACAGAGGATCGATCTAAATGTCCTGCTGGCACCCAGCAGTCCCCAGTCAGTAAACTGGGAAAAGTATTGCTTTTCTCTCAGTAGGGAAATTATTGCTGCAACCTATAGGTTTATGAATAAAAACTCAGAACGTGTTCAATAAGCAAAGTAAGCGTGTGACTCCTGGACCTCCACTACCACAGCTGTGACTTGAGACCTGCAGCCCCTTGTTTGAGCTACAGACACAGGACCACATAACCACTGTACAGGATGAGCACCCGAGGGAGAGGAGGAGAAAGCATGTCACGAATGGCGAATTACAGATGTGTGTCTGGGCCACATCACAGCAAATACCTTTCTTGGAGCCCAGAGATCTGGCCTCCTAGTCACCTTGCATGACACTCATTTCATTAAAAATAAAATGCTGGTAGGAAGTGAAGGTCCCTCTGTCATTTGCCTGAGCAGCTCACCTCTCCAGTTGCTATGGCAACCCTGGCATTCCCAGCTACTTGGTGTGGCTGGGAATCCGTGGGCGGGGAGCACCCCATGGCCTGACGTTGCCCCTCACCTCTGCTAGAGTCAGAGCCATAACGGTGGCTCTGTGCCATGCTGCGCAGGCAAGCCTCCTGGCACCAATTACTTGAAGGAGAAACAAAATCCTTCCAGTGCCTCTGGGTGGTGAGCTTGCACAGTTTAGGTGACTTGGTGATGGGAATGGAAACATTTCTATGCGGGCTGACCTGAGCATATTGCTACTAAATTATTTGTGTGCTGTTGGGCTGCATTCCTCTCTATTCCCCACCCTTATCTCTGACCTGGTTTCAACAGACAAACAAGATCCACATCCCCCAAAGAGTCGTGGACTTGTCAGCGAGCCCCCCACCAGCCTGTCTCCAGGCACACGGCTGTGGGGAGGCGGGCCCAGACATTCGCATGGCTGCACAGAACAAGACAGATGCAGAGGTGCAACAGTCACAGCCAAGCGCTGAAATCGGAACAAAGGGTTGGATAGTTAACACAGTCAAATCGTGTGTCAGACGGCAAAGGGTCCTAGTTCCCTAATGAGAAGTGACTCACTATGCAAAACCAGGACAGGATCCTCCCAACTTCAAACCACCCCAGAGCACAGTCCGAATGTTCTGATGATGAGACAGATGTAAATGCTGGAAAGATGAACGCACTTCTCAAAAGGACATGATTCTACTTAGGGAGATCTGACTACTCTTCCCTGAATCTGGGTTGGCTAGGTAAGAGTCAATTTGGTCCAAAATTCCTTATCCTGCCCTCATGAACCTGAGAACCAGGGAACATGTGGAAGGCATGATCTCCTTCACAGGACTTAACTGTCTAGAACAAACCAAACCAGAATTACTCTATCTTTTTTTTTTTCTGATTTCTTTAAATAGGTATCTAGCACTAAAATTGGGAGAATTTAAAATAAATATCTGAGTCTTTGCTTCCAGAAAACTGACTGGATCTCATAAATCTATCTTGGCAATTTCCTTTTCCAGGTAACCTGAGTCTAGACGTGCATAACTGAAGCTGCCCCAGAACTGAGCCAGCAATCAGGGCGGGGCCGGCCATGAAACAGCGTCCGTCCATCAGTCAGTCAGTCAGTCAGACAGACAGTCAGTTTTGAACCCATCTCTTTCTCAGGACAATAAGCTCACAGGATTTTCTTTTAGGTTGAATTTCTTGAAGAGGAGAGAAGGGGTACGCTGAAGGAAAGAGGCCTACTCCTGTTCTTGGCAGGTCCCAGGGTTATAGCCACCTATGCTGCTTTTACAAATAACCCTGCACAAAAGCAAAATGTCACCTGAGACTGTCCCCCTGGGTGGGGCAGCCCCTTGGTTTCTGGAGCACATGGTGGACTCCCAACCCGGTTAACACGAGACAGCCCACCCTGCCAAGTCTGCCTCCTCTCAGGGCTGCTGGCCGGTGGCTGCTGGGTAGAGGAACTTGCCGAATGTGCAGAGGCAGTCTGGAGCTTGGGCCTCACTGGGTGACAGGCATCCAGCATTTAAAACGCTCCAAAGGAGAGGAGGACATTGAGAAAAATGGTTCAAAGAAGGGTGAACTAACTCATTTCAAACAATGCTACAGAAGCTCACAGACATGCCAGGCAAAAGACAACCACCACATGGCACATGTTTACCCAAACCACCGAGGCACCACTCTCTTCCTCACAGCACAGGCCGCTGCCTCCTGACAGCGTTGCTCACCTCTCAGCCCACACAGAGGACGGGAGCACATGAGTCTTAACTCCCCACAGGACAGGGTGTGACCGCAGTCACCTTCACTCCTGGAAAACCAAGTACCTCAATTTTCCCTAGCCCTGAAATTTATTTCCTAGACATATCTGCTTTTTAAAGTAAAAACCAACTGAAAACAAACAAGAAATGCAAATCCCTGAGTGATAGAGAAACACTTGAGATGTGACCTAATCCCAGGAAAATCCCGTAGAAGAGGTAAGATTAGTCTTCTAGGCTCCCCTTTCCGGGACACTCCTCACTGCCCACCTCCCTCAGCCCATCCAGAGCCCTTTGCTTCTGCAGAGGCTCCTGCCCGTTCCTGATGCTCACCATCCCAGAGCATCCAAAACCACACTCCCAGGAGCCCACCACAGGTCTGATGTGATGCACACGTTGCTCATGCTCAAACATGCGTGCGTGCACACACACACACACACACTACACACACACAGACACGAGTATATGCTTTTTCAAAAGAACCTGCTCAAGGCAATCATTTTCCCACAAAAGACCACCAATGGTGGGGTCTCACTCAAACGTATTTGGGGGAGATACTGGGCAATATCTGACCCTTCCCACAAGTGTCCTTCAAGTTACACCACAAGAAAAACACAAAAACATGGACCTGCCCTGTTTGAACCCAGGTCAGCTTCTTGGGGTCAAGCTCATGGAGAAAAAGAGGGTCCAGGCACAGTGGGAAGACTCGAGAGGAGGCCCCACTGGGAGCTCAGGACAGGATGCCCTCTTCCTTATCAGGAACACGTCCATCCATCCATCTTGAATTTTCGCCATAAGGCACCGTGGCTGAACCACCTTGTGGGGATGAAGGTGACCTTGCTTGGCATCGCAGCTCCGGGAGGGAACGGTGTCCATGGGCTGCAGCAGCACAGGAAAGTGGGTGCACAGGGACACTGTGTGAGCAGGTATCTGGTGAGGGTGGGTGTTTCGTTCTCTGTCTGGAAACCTCAGCCTGTCTCCTCCAGTCACTCTCAGGCTCTGCTCTGCCTTCCTCACCTCTTCTCCTGATGCGGCTTGTGCCCCTCCTGTGCGGGGCATGGCTGATCTGGAGCAGATCCTGCTCTCAGGATGCCCTTTGCTTTCTGTTTCCTAACCGCCATTCTCTGCTTACTTCCTTACTGTGTCCTCCAAGGGAGACCACCTACAATCAGACAGTCCTCAGAATTACCAGCCTCATGACGACATCTTCAGATTAAACATGCCGCTAGGACATAACTCCGTAGAACAGCCTCTGCCAGCTCCGTTCTGAGTGCACTTGATTTTGGACACCGCAATCATGATCCCATGTGAGTCAAGGGTGTTTCATCTCAGCCAAGGAACATCCTGGTCCAGTGAAGGGCTTTCATATTGGAGGCCAGGGCTCAGAATTTCTGTGAAAAGATTACACGGGAAGGCAGCACCGATGCCAATGCTTCAATTCTCCTCATCTACTTAGAGGACACTCATTGGTCATCCACAGTATGGCTTTGGACCAAGTTCTGCCCTCGACAAAGGTCTGGCCCTCTCAGGACTCAGGGTCTAACACAGACTGACCAAGAAGGGACGTGACAACTAGTGCTTAGCATCTTCGCCCATGGACGGGGCTGGACAGCACTGACGCTTCTCATCACTCTAAGATGTGCCCTCTGAGTGAGGCCAATGGTCATTCACGAATTCTCACTGATGCTCAATGTCACAGAGCAATTCAGAAACCATTCTGTTCCATGCTGTGAGCAATTTTTAAAAGTTTTAGAAAGCAGTGAAAAGGGCCAGGGGTGTAAATGTAGATGCGTGGTTCTCAGCACCCCTCAAATCAAGCCTCACTCAGAGGCTTTCAGAACTACCTTCTCTGAGCTCATTTCATCAGCAATAAATGAGCCCCTCATGCAGCTGCTCAGGCCTCTCGCAGGGTCAGCTGAGACAGTCAGGGAGCCTGGCCTGGTCCTTGAGAGCAAAGGAGACGCCCACACCAACTAGGAATCTCTTCTAACGACCAGCATCACCTGAACCACAAGCATGCAGAATGGCATGTCTGACTGCGGAGGAGCTCACAGAATAATCACTTTAAACTCCTCCCCAAAATCTAGAAGCATTTTAGTAACTGGATATGTAACACACATTTTCCAGAGGAAGACACCAGGAAGGCTCAGAGTCAAAGTTTCTCATCAGAGGTCCCAGGGCTAATTCATAGCAGCAATGGGAACAGAACCAGGTCCCCAGCGCAAGGCCCTGAATGGTGACACATCATATGTTTCGTGAGCCAGCAGCAGTGATCACTGTAGGTGTGAAAAAGGAAGAGTCATTGCAGTCCCTGAAAAGGACTTGTAACACAGTGGCTCCACAGAGTGGGATCCTGTGATTGATGGAGCAGCCACCAGGAAGATTCTCACTGGCCTGAGCAGCTCCCACCTGGGAGGTGCCACTGCATGGGAGGGGGGTCTCCATTCCTCTCCTCTCCAGACCCACAGGTTTGCTCTGCGATCTCTGGCGTAAGTGCAAATTAATGCTCAGAGGATGTCCCACTGCTATCAGCTCAACTTTAAAACACGATGGGGAGACACAAAAATAAATCATTAAGCCCTAAGTCAACAAGACAGATCAAACTGCCAGCATGGTTGAGCTCCCAGGAAGACGTCCTCAAGCTCTGGCCACCTAAACGTCCACAACACAGGGGTTTTAAGTTGTATTCACTTCCTTCCCAATTATGTCAGTGAAACACCAGCCATGAAAACTGATTCCATCAGTCTCATCCTGCATCCTGCGTAGCTTCAGCTGTCAGAATCCAGGGGAATGAGTATATCTGCATGGAACAGAGGGTGTGGGCCACTCAATTCGAGCCTCAGGGGAGCCCAGTCTCCTTTGCTTCAGGAGATTCTGTCAAAACTCTCTCTAGGAGGCATTTGTTCAGCAAATAGGTGATTTTGGCTGCTAACCCACTGTAACAGATCAGCCTGTCACTTCCTGGGGACCCCAAGCTCATCAGAGGGGCCCTACATCTCGGATTGGGGAATCTACATGCAGGCCTGGTGGATCCGCCTCCCTCCCTCTCTCGCTCCTTCTCCCCTTCCTTCTCACTTTCTGTCTTTCTCTTCCCCTCTCTCTCTCCCTCCCTCCAGTTTCATCACCATCATTATCATACCTGGGATTTCAGTAACCTGGAATAGCTTTTCCCCTTGAGTTCACCTCTGAGTAAGCCATACTTCCACATGAAGCTTCCCTGACTTCTCCTTTACATCACTGGTACAGTCCTCGACACCCCATCACACCCCGTGGAGAACGTAATCACATGAGTCACTCAGCATAGGCCCAGACAGCATCTCTCCAACCACACACACAGACGGCCACAAGCTGGGGACACTGGAAGTCCAGCTCTAATTGAGGGTGAAACGAGGCAGGGTCCCCGAGGCATCTGCTTTCTAGGCATGAATATAAAGTATGTGCTCCTACTTGCTACAAGTTGGGTGTGTGACACCCTTCAATTGAGGAAGACAGATGGCAGCGCCCACTATGCCAGACATGTGTTTACTAACCCCAAACCAGAAGTGGTGGTCCTAAAACGTAAATGAATACATCGACTTTGCCTCTAAGAAAGCGCAGCTCCAGATCAACGACACTAGAACTAAAAGAATGTTTCTTGGCAGATAGTTTCTAAGTGTAAAAGGAGAAGTTTAAGCAATTCCTGAGCACAGGTGGATACCCATGGTTACTCGGAGACGTATTTCTCAGTGAGTGTTGCTGGCTCTACCCAGGGTCTCTTAGGCCATGTTAACTAACTGTAACACTTGCCCTTGAAATGTCCCCAGAAAACATTGGTTCTCCCTTAGCAAGAAGACTTGGATTCAGTTGCACAAACCATTATCCTTTATATAAGAACCCACATGATGGATTTGTCCTAGAACTGAACACCAGAAAGAAGCACGTCCTGCTCCTGGCTTCACTCACATAGCTGTGGTCTGCTGATGGCTCACCAGGGCTGGAGGGTCACGGTGACCTCCCTCCGGTGTCCAGAACTCTCACCCTTTTGGCTGGGGAGCCTCAGTTCTCCACACGTGGCCTCAGGGTACAAGAGAGCAAAGGACACTGGACTCCAGAGCTCATGCAGCATCACTTTTGCCCAGTCCGTGAGCCACAGCCAGTCACAGGCCAGCACGGATTCACAGAGGAGGAACGAACTCTGTCTCTGTGGGAGGCACAGCAGTGTCACATCACCAAGGATGGGTCATTACAACAGAGATCAAGGCAACGCAACATTCCATTTTGCCTTGGCAGCCAGAAAAGCTTGACTCACGCAACTGCTGGCTGACCATAATTCTCCCCATGGTTTTGGGGTGAGATTCTTTGGAACTAAACACAAGCAGAGGTTTAAGAAGCACTCACATGCCAGAGCTGCTCTTCCTGCTGCTCTTAGGAACTCTGAGACCTCCACACAAAGAGGCCTGAGAGGCTATAGGACAGTGAATGACAAATGGCACTGTTGCCCCATCACCCCACTGCCTGCCTGCCAACACCAGCTCACCCAACCAAAGCCATGTGCTCAGGTCAGAAAAGCCACCAGTTGACCCACAGAACCGAGTTAGATCCACAGTTACTGTGTGGAGCCATAGGTTTGGGGTGGTCTGCTGTGTAGGGATGCTCTGGGGCAGCCTTAGGTTTGGGGTGGTCTGCTGTGTGGGGGATGCTCTGGGGCAGCCTTAGGTTTGGGGTGGTCTGCTGTGGGGGGGATGTTCTGGGGCAGCCATAGGTTTGAGGTGGTCTGCTGTGTGGGGGATGCTCTGGGGCAGCCTTAGGTTTGGGGTGGTCTGCTGTGGGGGGGATGCTCTGAGGCAGCCATAGGTTTGGGGTGGTCTGCTGTGTGGGGGATGCTCTGGGGCAGCCTTAGGTTTGGGGTGGTCTGCTGTGTGGGGGATGCTGTGGGGCAGCCTTAGGTTTGGGGTGGTCTGCTGTGTGGGGGATGCTCTGGGGCAGCCATAGGTTTGGGGTGGTCTGCTGTGTGGGGGATGCTCTGGGGCAGCCTTAGGTTTGGGGTGGTCTGCTGTGGGGGGGATGCTCTGAGGCAGCAATAGGTTTGGGGTGGTCTGCTAGGCAGTGGTGATACTCTGGGGCAGGGCCTCCCTTCTGCACGATGGTGTCACTGCAAATTATTGTGTAGGCTGTCGTGTATTCCCCTCTCTGTCTGAGCCTGCACGGCATGTATAATGTCACACATGGCAAGAGCTGCCGTCACAAAGCCAGAGCCTGGGACCTACAGACTGGTCTGCAGAGGCCTTCCTCAGCCCTCTGCTGGGCGTGCCGTCTTGTTACCTGTAGCACCAATAGGTTCTAGCTTTGGCAGCTCTCCCACCCAACCCCTCCACTTGCATCAGAGTTCCTGTTCTTGGCTATCCTCCCTTCTTAACAGACATTTCTAGAAATATACTAATCTGATCACTTTTCTTACCTATCTTACAAGACTGAAATAACTGACCAGTGACCTAGTGTGGGGTGCTGCCTTTATTGCACCCTTTGCTCTGCTGGTCACATGAGGGGAGAAGAGAGACTCTGAAGGGAACCCTGAAGCTCAACAGGGAAAAGTCTGCAATGCCTGCTTCCTGAATCCTGCAGTGCCAGCATCCATCCATCACAGCGCTGTCCCAAGGCGTTAGTATTTCCAGCACATACAGGGTGCACTGGGAGGGAAACAGCAGCCCTCGAGGACAGAGCTCCTGAGCTCTGGGGACCCCTGCGTCCCTGCCTGGCCTGGGACATGCCACAGGCAAGTGCAGCACGACCATAAGGTCCATCAGCAAGAAGCTACTCTTTCTGAAACAAGAGGGGAGGCACTTCTTGCTGGTGCCAGGCAATAAGAACAGGAGACCATCATGGGCTTGGCATGTGCAATGCCCTGACCTGTTGCCAGGTATCACAGAGTGAAGCCCCCGCTCCAGGCCCCAGCCTCACTCCCAGAGAGCAGCTGAGTTCAGCCTTTCTCTACAAACAGCTTGCAGGGCTTCCACCCACAGTGCTTTCCAGTGGACGTGGCTCTGAAAGTCATTCTTTTCAGGTTATAACCCTGGTGAGGCTTGAGGAGCCAAGGCAGAGGAGAAATATTCCTTTCTTTCTCTAGGACTCTGACTAATCTATACAACAAGAATTTTATTTTACATATAAACCAAAGAAGAAAGTGAGGGAAGAAGCTGGCCTCCTGGCCTGGATTTTGATGCGGACAGTCGATATCGATGACCTACTCGGTCAACAACCAACAATCAGCAATTTGATTTGATTTCTTAAATTCTTTCCACCTCCAAAGACTTCTTGACTGCCTGCACTTCACCATTGTGGCCAATCCCTTCTCCTTTGCTCCTCTCCAATTATGGCCTCACGTCCCATGTTCCTCCCTTCTACTCTACCCATCGTTGCAGTCTCCACCTGACCTGGTTTCAATCTGCATGACCCTTCCCGTGGTCGCCTGGTCCCTGATGGGCTGGTGTGCCCCACTCCATGGTCTCTCCTCCTCCACTGCATCATCCCAGCACATCTTTCCAGCGTGCCAGCCACTGGGAAAACAACAGCACATCCACGTGCCCCACAGCCCAGCACTGCCATTCTGCACCTGCCCAGGGAACGTTTCTCACAGATGCCACTGTGATTCTGTGAAACTGCACCCTCATCTGCCCCTGCTCAGACTTTCTTCTCTTTCTTACTGAAAAAACAATTTCTCTGTGTAGACGCCATCCAGCTCACGTCTACCATCCCCATGTTGTAGTGCCCCAATATACTTATTTAGGACAAATCCCCAACTCACCAGATTAGCACTCTGCTTTACTTTTCCATCATATAAATGTATGTGTGTGTGCACGTATACTACACACACACACACACACACACACACACACACATCAGCACTCATATCCATCCTCCCATCATTTGGGCTCCTCATGGGAAGTCACCTGTGCTCTGGATCAAGACCTGAGTGTTCCCTGGCCTCCTGCTCCAATACTGTCTAGTTGCACCACAAATCCCACCATCATTTTCAACTGTTGTGGTCTAACGGAATTTCAAACACCACAGTCTAGTGAGGAGATGCATAAACACATGAATCATTAAGTATTACAGCCATGCCTGTTGTGCATAGAGAAGAGCAGGACATGGAGACAGAGGTCAGTTCTACCTGGGGGCACAGTCTGGAGCAATTTCTAGCATGTGGAGAGGAGCAGTCCTGGTGGAGGAGTGAGAAGCAGGTGGGCACAGGCTGGCTGAGGAGCTGTGCAACAGAGAGGGAACAAGATGCTGCGCTTTCCTGGCAGCTTGTGGTGTCTTACGCCCGCCAGTACGTCATGCCCCTTACGAATGGCTATTGGATAGCTGTCTTCAAGGATGCTTCTTTACAGTGGACACTGATCCAATTAGGGGAGCCCTGCAGTCACAAATGCTGGCTTCTCCCTCAGCTAGCCCACAATGAGTCCATGCCGCCCTCCTGAGAGCCGTCCATCACGGATGCCAAGACTGCCCAAGGGCTCACTCCGCCGTCTGACGTCATGCTCACAGAGGCATCCAGTTGGACACATGGCCATTCTCTGGCAAGGAGACTGGGGTTTCTATAGGAGCCCCTCTTGCTACACAAGTATAGCTCTACTAACTCTTTAGAATAAGCCCTGCTAAGTGTCTCTCTTGCTTGAAATGTCCTGGAGAATCGATGACAAGTAATGCAGGCTCTGCCATTCCTTCAGAAATGCCCAGACAAAGCCCAACTGGGATCTGAAGCCTAACATGGTTTGCACCACACTCAGTTCAATCCTGGTAGTTTGTGGGTGGGAAACAGATGCAAACTGGACACTGGGTATAAACTAGAAAGAGGAAACAAACCAACAAGCAAAGACCTTACTGCTCAGAGAGCAAGAGAGGACGGGACAGCATACTGTTGATTTAAAAATCCATCTTCATCATTCTCAAATTCCACATGTATTTGAGTCTGTTTCTGGACTCTGTTCTCTTTCACTGATAAGCTATGAAGCATGGTGCTTAACTTGAAAACTTTCAATATTTATGTATATGCTGGAATAGTTTAAACAGCACTGAAATAATCAATTTCTCAAAGAAATGAAATAATTTATCTGTAAAATGAACTAGTCTCGTACTTCATGGGTTAAGTGGTGAACGTGGTGAGCATTGTATCAATCTGATCAAAGTCTTCCAATATCAATGGTCTGTTTAGGTAGCCTTCATCTTCTGTGATCAGATTTAATAACATTTCTCTTTAAGTACTCACTTATGATTCTTTTTTTGAATATTTCATCTTTTGCATCAAATTTTGTGCATTTGTGTTCTCTTTTTCCTCAATTAGGCTAGCTGATAGTTTGTTTTCTTGTTCTCCTTTTCTCCTAAAGAACTGGCTCTTAACGTTATTCATTAATTTTACTGACTCTCCATATTTGATCCATTAATTTCTGCTTTTCTTTATTATTTACTTCTTATACTTTCATCAAGTCTGTCTTATTGTTCTTTTTCTAACTTCTTGACATGTGTGCTTCACTCAGTTACCCTAACCTTTCTGTTTCAGGTTACATGGGGACAATGTTGATGGCCAACCTGCGCCATCACTTCTCTAGGCCTTACCTGCTCCCCATCAGGGCTAAAAGAGCTGGACACTCACCTGGGATCAGTACATGACCAGTGCTGGCCACTGGAAAGGAAAGGAGTCCCCCTGGGGAGGGTGTGCTGGCTGGGGTGGGAAATATTTCCTTTGCTGTAAATGAAAAGAGCCACTCAGGGAAAATTCCTTTTGTCTCTGTTCTTCTCTCTTTCTGTCTGGAACACATGCATGATGCCTGGACTGCAGCAGACATTTTGGAGTCATTAGGTAACAAGAAAAGAGGAGAAAAGATTGAGAAAGAAGAACCAAACATGCTAGAACCACAGGACACAAAAGAGAAGGAGTCTGGATCTTAAATGACATCACTGGGTGCTGGTCCAATCAGCAGACATCTACTTCCAGTTTCCTTGTGCGGGGAGAGCAGAACTGCTTGTACTGTTTAATCCACTGCTGGATTTCCTTACTTATAGCTGAAAGCATTTCTACCTGTAAAGTAATGTGGATGATACAGGCTATAGCTTTTCCTCTAAGCATGGCTTTAGCCATATCCCATCAGTTTTGAATGCAATGTATTTTTTTGTTACGGCTACTTTCTATACATTCTTTCTTATCTAAGAGGGGTTTATGAGGAAGTTATTACTTTCCAGATGGAGCTTTGCCAAATGTCCTGCCCTGTGTCTTCTCCACTCTCTCTGCCTTAGAGCCTCTTCCCAAAACCCCACTGAATGACCCAAGCCTTGGACTCTTCCAAATATGGCCACCCAGCTGCTCCACCCCTCTGCCCATCATGCCCCTGCCACCCCCTCCCTTGCTGGCAGACTGGAGAAGAATTTGGTAGGGAAGGCTGCCCTTCAGAGCTCTGCCCTCAGTGGGCCTTCTTCCTGCTCCAGTTCTTGAAGAAGATCTTTTTTGCCTGTTGTCTACGTTTTGATTAAATTTCCTTTTATTGCTACAGAAATGTAATTCTGCATGTTCACCATCCTTCTGCTTTACACTCCTGCTTCTCTACCCAAAGGGACTTCCCTGGGTGGCAGCTCAAGTAAGACTGTCAGTTTTGGCCTGCTTCTTGTTCTTATTGTTAAGCTTTGGGGAAATATTTTGAGATGCCATTTCATGTGCCATATGAAACCAGAAGCCACGGCCAAGAGAGATCTCCCATGAGTAGGCCCTGACCAACTGTCAGCAGCATCCTGATGGATGTCACAGTCTAGTAAGGAGACAGTGTAGAACAAGTTAAAGTCAACTAAACAATTCTAACATGGCATGAAGGAGACATGGCTTCTGCCTATACACAGGGCAGGTTCAGGAGACCCAGCACAACACGAGGTCCAGGAAGGCCTCTGAGGCAGCAACACTGCACAGCCTGGCATCGAAGCAAGCACTTACTCTGAAAGGTCTCCCTTGATTCCAGTTCTCTCCAATGCTGAACACTCTATGGAGTGATCCCAAACTTCAGTTGGGTAGAGCAGAAGTTCTGAAGAAATTTCTAGAAGTAGAGGATTGCTCAAGGTAGACACTCTGGGAGCATAAATAAGTGACAACCAGTGGCTGGAAAACAAATGCAACAGCTGAAGTGCTGCAGAAACAGGCAGGAAGGAAATTTGGAAAGCAGGCCTTTTGGGTAGGATGTGCCAAGAGAAAGGGGAGGGAAGTCATGCCGCCCCATCAGAGTCATTAGAAAGAGACTAAGTGGGCTTCTGGAACTTCTGCCTAGGACTGTCTTCACCAATAACTAGCGTATCTCTTTAGGAAGTTGGAGAAGTGCATTTCTATTACCTTGAAAATTACATGACATGCAGTACTTCTCAGCTTGGGCCAGGCTGGTAAAGGGGATTTGCTAAAAGCCCCAAGAGGGGAAGCGACTCCTTTCCTGTGGACCCCACCTCCTCCCAAGCTGCGATGAGGGCGGTGCACCCACTTTAACCTCCACCAGGGAGCAGAGCAACTGTGCATGTGTGTACGTGCATGCATTTGTGTGTGCATGTGAGTGTGTGTGTGTGTGCATTTTTGTCTGCATGTGTGTGTATGCACACATGTGTAGGGGATTATAGTCTGCACACGAGAACTAAAATTCCTAGATGCCTAACAGATAAGATGCCTGTTTATCTACCCATGGTGCTTGGAGGCACACATCAGTGCAGTCAGCAGATGCTCTAATACCCAGTAAAGCAAAGCAATTATCAACACTGAGGACTCTCGAGCCAGGATGCTGCCATGGGCTGCCTTCTCATATCTGCTGCTGGCTTGACAAAAGTTTTCATATTGGTGTCTACAAGATGGCCTTCTCAGTACAGAGCTCAAATTTTATTAAATAATTCCATGGGAAATAAAATTTTATACACAGAACTTTGCCGTATAAATAATTTGTCAGTAATGTATAATAATGCATACATTCATAAATCATGGTTAACAAAAGCCATGAATCTGGCTAAATATGACTTTTTCTGAAGGCCTAGGAAAAGAGTCTATTTGAATAAAGCCCAGAAGGGCTATAAAATCCAAAATGCATTCTCCCACAACCTCCAAAACAAAAACACCCATAACATTTTATCCTATCGGCCCAACCTGAACTGCTTACATTTCTGTTAGTCTTAGAGGTAGTGGTCCACAGAGGACAACTGGGCTCTTTCCCAGTGACCCAGAAGAAGCAGTGGCAAATGGAAAACTGTGCCTGTCAGCACTGCAGACTGACCAGGCAGCTAAGAACAGGTGGGAAAGGCCAGGGGTTAGCAAACAAGCAGACAGCGGGTTGGCAGGCAGAAGAGGCCGCCCAGGAAGGCGCAGAGCATAAAGGAGCCCATGGGATTGAGGTGAGACATTGTCCAGAAAAGAACAACTGCACATGGAATTGTGAGAGAAACTTCCTTCCCCAGCATCCGCATCGTGGACAGGAAGTCAGCACAAATTCCAGGAGCACTGGGCTAAGACTGAAGAGGATGCGGACGGGTGTCAGGCACAGGGAGGCACTGAGGTCCGGAGGGCCAGCAATTCTCAGCAAACAGCTCCTGTTCTGGGGAGTGTCTGACTTCCCACTGCTGGGAAGGAAACTGATGGCATCCCTGCAAGTTCCAGAGGTGGCTGGGAGCTCATGGAGTGCAGCAGCCTGGCCTGAGCTGGAACACCAATGTCTGCTCTGTGGGTCTCCCGTAGGAGAGACAAAACAGCAAGGCGGACTTAGGAGGCAGCTCTCCCCAGCACTCTCTGAAACTCTCTCTGGGAGGTACAAATGCCGGGACACGAAGCAGACAAGAATGTGGAAACTTCTTGGTGGAACACAGGAAATGCCTTTCAGATGTACTGCTCCATGTTCTAGAGACCTTCTCAGGGAATGTGTCTGCAGCACTTTGAACATTCTGATGGGGTTGCTATTACTTCAGGAGAAAGAACTCAGGGGAGCATCCATGGTCCCAAACCTCCAAAACTGCACTGCAGTTCACCTTCCAGCTATGGCCCGACCACAAGGAGGACCTCATGAGTCCCGAACCTTGTGCTCCCAAGCTGATGGCTGCAGACCGAGGGCTTCCAAGGTATCAGAGCCTGAGACCTTCTATCCCATGAAGGTGGAGGATGTTTAGACAAGCCCTTACGGCTAAAGCGAGTGCCCCAGGGCCTCCCCTCTTCTCTCCCGCCTCCCCATCCTGCTTTCCTGATCTACATGCACACATACATACACACATAGACACACACATGTGCATGCACATGTATGCTCATATGTGAACACACATACCCACATGTGCACACATACACTCACACATGAATACATGCACATATACACTCAGGTGTGCACACACTGACACATAAGCACACGTACGAATATAGACACACTGCCCAAACACACCTATGTGTACATACACAGACACACATGAATACATGCAATCATGCATAAAACCACACGTGCACACATGTGCACACATTCATGTGTGCAAATACACTCACAGTCACATATACACATGTGCACACTCAGATACAAACACATGTGTGCACACAGCCCCCCTCCCGCAGCCCCTCCCACTACTCCGTGGTTGAGGGCAAGGTGTCTAGGCCTTGGGTGCTTCTCTCTGGACAGCAGGGTGGGCCCTCCACTCACGTGTGGTGTGCATCTTGCCCACTTCTGAGCCAAATGACCATCTGTGGCCCTCGGTCCTACTTGAACTGTTGTGATGAAGAACCCTTGCACTCCAATAGGATGGCTTCTTAACTCCCCGAGCTGCCCCAGGTTTGGGGGTCCCATTAGCTTCTGGTAACTTCTACTGGGGGATTTTGTCCAGCTGACACTATTTGGTTTTTTCTCCATTTACACTACCAGAGAGCCTGACGGGGGCCAGGCTCAGAACCAGTATCCAGATTTTCATTCCTAAGTGTTTCGGCTCTCTAGCTGCTGGAGGGTGAAGATTCCACCCTCCATGACCTTCCATTTTAGTGTGGGTGAGCTCTGAGTCCCTTCACAATCCTTTCCCTCACTAGGGACCTCGCCTTCCAGGGGACTAGGTGGGTATTTGCCAGCTGAAGGCCCTCCGATCCCAAAAGGCAATGGGCAGAACCACTGCCTCTCAACAGATGAACACTCTCTCTGCACAGTAGTAGGTTATGCTAATTTCAAAGACTCTTGAAATGTGAAAGGCTGAAATGACAGCCAACCCAGACACTAATATTTTGCTAGCATATCCTGCATCTATGTATCCAGCTAATAGTGACTGACAGCCCAATTCCAGCTGATTCTCAGTGACAGCACTGACCAGCTGACAGTGCTGGATGGCGTTTACAACTACCTCCCTTCTTAAACTTAAATCAAGTTGAGCCTCACCACTCTTACACTTCAACATTCTCATTTCCTAAGCTGGGAAGCATGATTTAGAAGGAGGGCATATGGTTAACATGGAAGTCTCCTCACTTCCGATGCTTGCTGATACCGCTGCCCCTCAATCGATAACTGTGGCACCAAGTGTAACGAACAGCCGCTTAGAGTTGAGAACTACCTCCTAAGTGTCACGATAGGAATAAAACTATCTAACTCAGCAGAGGAACTAAAACACATATCCAGATGAAATAAGACACGAGGCATACTACAATTTAGAGTGGAGAGTTATCTGTGCATTCTGTTAGTATTTACTATTGAAAGTAATGTTATATTACAGGAGTATTTATTTATTGGGCTCTTACTGCATACAGCACACTATGAGGGCTTCCGCATGTGGCATTTAATTCTCATGGCTCCAAAATCACTTTCCTAAGCCCCATTCCCTATTCATTCCACAAACAATTTAGAGTGCCCAGGGCTGGCACAGCTGGGTCCTGTGTAGAGGCTGGACTTGAGTGGGTGAAGGCAGCAGTGGGGGTGACTTCAGGGCTACTGCAATAAGCCAAGCAAGAGATGCCACCAAGCTGTACTTACCTCTGGAGACCTGACACAGCTCCAAGTCCCCTCGTCAGGACAGGAGGATGGGGGAGCCGTGGGCTCCTCTGCAGGACCCTCCCTCACCAGAGCTCCAACCCACTTTTCAGCTGAGTGCTGAAAACACCCCATTTAAAAAAATTGGCTTGTGTTATGCGTATTCCTGGTAGAAAACCCTCAAACAGTGCAAGCATACACTTCTCTATAACATGATCTTCTCTGCCCGGCCAGTGTCATGCTCATGTTGGGCCCCTGTCCACTCTGGTCACTTCCCTCAAAATCCTGGGAGATGCTTCTGGGTCCCAAACTTTGCCTCCTTCCTCAGTTTCTCCCTTCAGAGGGAGAGCCCTCTCTTCCACCATGCTCACCCACGGGTCAGACAGTACACCCCTCCCTCCACAGCCAGCCTTGCAAACCTCGGGCTCTCTCCTCTCTGCTCTCCACTGCCTGCAGCCCAGAAACACCCGCTGAGGGTCACTTCTCTATCTGCTCAACATAGTCTGGCCCCCTCCCGCTGGAGTGCCGCTTCCTGAGAGTAGGCCCCTCATGCTCGGGGCCCAGAAGCCAAGCAGCCAGACTGGAGAGCTCCCAGCGGCGAGTGGCTGTGCACCTCCCATGGTCCTAGTTCCACACCCCCCACTCAGCCTCTTCTGCTGGAGACCCTCCGGCAGCCCCTGAGGTAGATGCCCAAGCTCCGCATGGGCCACCTCTGCTCCTACCAGAGGTGGGGGTACCCACTTCCCAGGGCCCATTCTTCCCTCTGCCCCCTTTGCGGGGCCACCTTCTGCACATTTTCCTCTTTTGGATAAGGCATCCCGCCCTCCAGGCAGCCTTCTCACCCCCACAGCAGGGTGCTCCTATCACACTGTCACAGACGGCCATCAGAGCAGGTGCCCCAGCCGCCGGAGGTCAGGCAGACGCATGTGGGTTGCCCAGGAGAGCTGTGTCTGGCACACAGTGTGGTCTCCACGAAGACTGGTGGGAAGGAATGAATGAACTGCTGGGACATGGTCCAGACACACATCTCCAAAAGGCCTTGTCCAGAGGCACCCAGCTCTTCCATGAATAGGCGTTCCTATCAATGCCTTCGGTTGAGACCCCCTAAAGCCCCCCGTATGAAACGTGGAACCAGGGATCCTCTTCGTGGGGCTGCACTCCCCTGCTTTCTCTCTCCAGCACACTGAGTCACACACATGGGTCTGGGCCTCCCCACCCAGCGCTGGGGCAGAGGCTCCCCACCTGATGAGCTGAACACACTGGCACATGGCCTTTCTGCTTGAGGAAGTGCGTTCTTTGGCGTTAGGATGTGGTCACTGGGACCCTGAAAACACCTCACATCTGTACCATTCTCATGCTTTCTCCAAGCACTTCAATCCATCACCTCCCTGGGACCTCAAGGCTCCTCCCACAGGACCTGCCCACGCCCTCTGGGAAGCAGTGAAGCAGGAACCAGCAGAGAAATGTGTTTCCCTGCTCCTTCCTCCTTGGGAGCTTCTGAGGACTTGGGATACGCTTGTCTCACTCTGCTTTACCTTCGTATGACTGCACACGGCATGGTTAAATTCAGAGCCCCGGCAGGTGCCCAGGGTGACACTGGAGGAGCGCTAGACAACAGGGCACCCTGAGGGTACTAGTGTCCATCAGGCTGCCGGCCAAAGCCAGGCTCAGAGCTGAGCACCACTATCTTCAAGGGTAAGAGTGCTCGACGGCACCACCTTCGGAGTTGGGAGAAGCCCCAAAGGTCTGGCTGCCTCCTTGAAGTTTCTCCAAATGATCCAACTGCTTTGTCCTGAAAGCACTGACTGTCGATTGGCAAGGAGGGCCATCTCCTGAGACTCCCCTTGTGTCCTGGAGTCAGAAGGTCAGGAACAGCGCCCCGAAAAGTAGCTGCAGCACGCCCGTGTTGGGAGTGAAGCCCCTCCCCAGGCTGGGTGCGTTTTCAGAGGGTGAATGAGAAGGGATCCCTTGTTGGCATAATTGAGCCGCTTTCTTCCCCCTTTTCTTTGCAGGAGGCATGTGTGTGTGTCCCCAAACCAGCTCACTGTTCACCTGGGAAACTGCCCTGAGGAAAACCAGAGTGGAAGGCTTGCCTCTGCCTGCTCCCATGCCCAACTGGTTCTGAGGAAGGGCTGTCCACTTCCTGATGTGACTGGGCACCCAATCCATCTGCAGGTTTTCGGGGTCGGTTCAGCCTAGGCTGGTGCCTGGGACAGGAAGAGTACAGTGCAGTGCTCTTGCTGGTGACACGCTGCCGGTGGCGGTGTCCAGGCTGCAGGCAGACAGCTCACCCTCCCTAGGCATCTGACCCTGGAGAGAGGCCAGCTCGGGCAGCCACATGGACTGATAGCACTGGGATAGTCAGGCCAGGCAGCCACAATGCAGTCAAGACAGGCAGATCCAAGAGTTCTCTGGACAGACCTAGGGTCTTGAGTGAAACAAAGGGGTCGAGAAGCCTCAGATGGAATCTGACCTGAGACTCTTGATTGTACGCTTTCCTTCCCATTAGTGCTCACAAAAGGAAACCACGGGTTAGGGAGCCTATGAGCAGCACCTAACTCTGCACAATTAAGGAAAGGTTTTGAAGAAGGGACCTCACAGTTTTGCTTCAGCAGTGGGCACGTTCACAAAATTACACTTTCAATCAGAGCAGAAATGAAAGCTGCGTTACTTTTGAAGATTGAATTCATAGTCAGTTGAATAACTAAAAGTGTCGTCATCTGACACCATTAAAAGATGGAGTTCAAATATGCCAAATTAAAAAAAAAATCATTCATTGGCTATACAAAAGGGAAAATAGGCTCAAATTGTTATGCAGAGCAGTGACATTACTTAAATGTCTTTGTTAATCAGGGTGCTGACATGGGGCCACTGCTGGGAGATCCTCCCTTCAGACTTGGGGTCAGGCTGCTTAATATCCCCCGGCTGAGCACCCAGCACCCTGCACCCTCACGCCTGCTCCCCTCTGCATTTGGGATGTGCTGGCATTTTCCATTTTCTTTGCTGCTAAAGGGCAGAGGAGCTGCAACATAAATGCCTCACTTACTTTCAAGCCTTGCTTATAATGATTTATACATTACACAGCTGCTACACCTGCTGCAGCTTCGCCAAGCACTCAGGAAGCTCTTTAATTTAAGAGGTTCGGAAATGTTTACACCTTGCTGTGGCATTTCAAAGACTGCTTAATCAGGAAGGAGCCACAGAGTCAGGAGGACAGCGCCTGCTGCCCTGGCTTCTCACGGGAGCCAGGGCCCAGCAGAGCTCACATGCAGGGTGGTGGTTATTGCAATCAGCACCCGCTGGAAGCAGACGTGGTTACTCACAGGCAGAACCACCCTCATTAGAAACACGACCAGGAGAGTGTGTGCTCTCTCCATCTGGAGCATCTTCAGGCATTAAGTAAGTTGTGTGTCTGCAGCGATTGTGGGCAATGCCCATGGCCAGCCCAAGGAGCACCGCAGTGCTGGGAGCCCACTCAGCACAGGACTACTTCTTCGTTTCAGAGCTGCAGGAATCCTGAGAAAAGATTGATGTGGACTCGGCATCACATCCCATGGGACACTGCATGGAAGAGTGGTTAATCCAGGGCTGGACAGGGCAACATGGGCCTGCCGGGACTCCATCTCAGAGAGCTGACAACGGCCAGTCAAGGGAATCTGCTTTGTTGGTTGGAGTTGAACCCCCTAACTATCCTCTTTGGGAAGACAAGTCTAACATTCTGTGGTGTTTTCTTCTCCTTCCTTTTCCTTCATCTCTCTCTCCTCCTTCCATAATTTGAAGAGACCAAACTGAGAAACATTTTTAGAATAACTTTAAGACGTCTATTACTTAGTACTCAAGGACAGAGAATGAAGTCCAGCCTCTGCAACCAGCTGTGCACAACTGTTCCGTTTCCTATCTCTATGGCAAGACTTTGGGGCATTTCTCCACAGTATTAATTGTGCCCACAGTGCTAGAAACATTATTTTCTGCTCCTTAACATCACCTCCCCACTTCCTCCCCCCGTAAACCATGTAAAAGCTGGGACAACGTGATGGGACCCAGCCTGTCATTTAAACACCTACTGGGGGCTCTGTGACACACAATTGCTGGCCCAATATATTGCATTTGGGGACATCTGTGCTGCAGTTGGTGCCATCTCAGGGCGCAAGATTCTCAACACAATAGAGCACATTGGAGATGGAGGGTGGTCAGTAGTAATCACTATGTGATGGCTAATTGGAGCTTCCTCAGTGGATCAATGACACAAGATGATCCTTGAGCATGTCAAAGCCACAGCTGCAAGCACACAGAGCCGAGCACAGGACATCCAGTGACGTTGTTATTGAAAGTGGTTGCCGGGCCTGAAACTGCAGTTTTTCGGAAGTGTATGCTGCATGCCACACATCTCTATGTGTGTTCAAGGGAGGTCACAGTGGCTGCTGTTCAGGTTTCCACAGTGGGATCAAGGAGCACTCCAGGGTTGTCATCACACCCCTGCTCGCCCCTGCCCCCCACATCTTCCATTTGATTGTTCCTTAGGTAAAATACACCAAAGGTCTGTTCCTGGGGGCCCTTCCCTGGGGGAGATGTCCTGCCCCCGTGAAGCAGACGAGCCGGGTGCGCGAGAGCACCAGGCCCTTATGCAGCAGTACCTGGGCACGTCCTCAGTCCCTGAGCCTCTGACAGGGCCCTCACCTGGCTAGTGGGGTTTGGGGGAGCTAAGCTCCATGCCTGATGCAGAAAGGGCCCCAACAGCAGCCAGTAGGAGCGGTGGTCCTACTGAGTTTCTGCACTTATCTTCCTTGGTACCAATAAAAACTGGACGGCAGCTGTCCTCCACATGGTCCCCTGGATCACAGAGCCCACTTCTGCTGTTTTCATTGGGCCCTTTCTAGGTGACGAGTTTGCGAGATGGGAAAGGGATGGCCCTGACCACCGAGGACACAACAGTGACACGATCCCCATGCCAGGCCCTACAGTCCCCACTGGGGTGCTAAGGTGGGCGCAGGCAGCATCCTGCGCAGGTTTGACTTGCATTTCTCTGGAAACTAACTGACCAAACGCCTTCTGACACATGCCAGCCAGATGCACACCTTCTCTGTGTGGATGTTGCCCAGGTCTTCTGGCCATTTTTCTGTCACGCTGTCTGCACTGGTTTGTAATCGGCATACATTCTGGAGATGTGTCCTTTATCAGATGTATGCATGGCCATGTCTTCTCCAACCTATAGCTCACCTTGTCTGTCTCTCTCTCTCTCTCAGCGGCATCTTTCAATGAAAAGAAGTTGTTAATTTTAATGTAATCCAAGGTATCAACTTCTTTCTCTCTGACCACACTGTCTGTGCCTGAAAATATTCCACCCACAAGACCAAGACTCAGATGTGTGAGTAAAACACTCTGTAACACTACTTTAATTTTAAAACTATTTTAAGCATATTCAAGTCAGGCTTTTAAGTCCCTGGGTAGGGGAGGAAAGGAGTGGGCAGACGATGCTTGAAGAAGGAAACTTTTGTGCCAAGAATAAGAACAAGCTTCAAAATGTCCAAGAAGCCGTACAGGATGAGAAATCCCATTTAGTAGCTTTCTTGGGACATCAGAGAATGAAGTCAGCTGGAGCACTGGGAACCCATAACCTGTCTGAGGTTCTCCAAACTGGAGGAGATGACATGGGTTTGGAGAGAGAAATGCAGAAGTGCATCTTCTCCTTTTCTGTTTTAGTTCCAGTATAGGAAGGCTCAGAGACCAGGAGGTTTGAAGAGGGGATCTGGGGTTTCCCTGGGAAGAGGCTGTTGCTTTTTTCCTGTGCTGATACGGCCTGGACCCTTCGGCCTATCTGGCCCTGGACTCAACTGTGACCAGAGCTCCCCTGCAGCAATGACAGCCCATCCATGGAGGAGCCCAGCATAGACTGTCCCGCTCCCGGGACATGGGAAGTACATGCTGGAGGCAAGCCGAGCAAAGGCGTCGGCCAGCTTGTAGAAGTCAGGGACTCCTGCAAGACCCTGTGAGGGAGGCCAGTCCAAAGCCGTGTGCTGGCAGGGCGGGTCCTACAGGCCAGAAGCAGACAGGCCAGAGCAAGGGACGATGTTGTAGCAGCAGAGAGGAGAGCCGGGCCAGAGCCAGGCAGGGCCCTGCTTCCTGCAGCTCTATCCAGATTACCAGGAGGTAGTGGCCTGAGGAGGCACATCCTGCTCTTGTACTCATGAGCAAGTCATGCTCCCACAGGAAGACGGATGTTCCTAACGAACACCCACCCCATACAGCTGCCTGAATGCCAGGGAGGAAACAGTCACCTTAGGGGAGTGACGGGGGAAATACTGACCACAATTGTCTACAGAAGGGCAGAAGGCTCCCAGGCCTCCCTCTCTACCAAAGAGCTCCTGGAGAAACTACTCTGTGATGAAAATGAAGTTGAACTTAACAGGCAATGACTGAGATGGTGGCTCTACTCCTATTCGTTCCTGTTTGCATCATCAATATAGCAGAGTCAGCTCTGAACAACCAGCAAACACGCCTCAAACTTGAGTCACTGGGATCCTCAGGCCTAAAGTGCTTTTGATGCAAATAGGCCTCTCCACACACTGCATAATTAACTGAATGTCCAACAGTAAACGAGCAAATACTGACAAAGCTGGGCCAGCAGCAACTTAACATTAAAGTAGATAGTTACAGAATGCATAATGAAGAGCCACCAACAACTCAACATGACTCATCAAGGGCCCTGCCCACAGCAAAGGCATGTCAGCAGCAGTCTGCGCAGGGTGGGGAGGTCGGGGGAGACCCTGAGCACGGAAGTTTGGGGCTCGGACTTCTCTGCAGACGCTGCCACTTTTTAGTTTCTGCAGGCCAAACTTTAGCAAACATTAATAACTCACTTGATGGGCTACTGATAAGTAACTTTTCATTATATGCACAGATGAATTTATTTGAAATTCTTTGAGAGTCACAAAATGGACCTCCACTGACTAGATCTGTCACGGCCTGAGCACCAGATGTGTTTGCCAAAGAGCAGTCCCGTGAGTCTAAAGCAAACCTCGAAGTCTCCCGCTGGGCAGTCAGGGACGGGCCCCTGCACAGGCTGCCAGCAACTTTCAGACACTAGCAAGGAGGAGAGCGAACCCCAGGAGGAGCCCTGGACGGGAGAACGTGACGCTAGTTTTCTCCCCATGTCAGCCACTTTTCAATGTCTCCTCGAGAAGGGCTCTGGTTAAATGGCTGAAGCCTGGGATCAGAAACCACCTCCAGGCCCCGGGCACCTCTACCCTCGTCACCGCCCAGAGGTGTCTCTGACACTGGCTGAAGCTCCAGGGACTTGGGGGTGATCACCGTCCTTACTGTCAGGCACCTGAAGTACAAGAGAGCTTTCTTTCGATAACTTTGCTCTGGTTTTGTCGTGAGATTATTGGTTTGTTTCATATTATTTTCTATAGTCAGTGCTTATGAATGAATTATTTAGCCAGTTCTACCATTCGCTAAGTCCTGGCTGGGATCCTCTTTATCGAGAAGGTCAAAGGGCATAAGAGGAAACTGAGGCAAGTGGGAAATTGCCTCAGGATCCAGCATGGGTGCTGAGGAAGCTAGAGAAGAAAAGGGAGGGTCTGGGCAAGACACATCTCAAGCCAAATGGAACGGGTCCTTATGAAAACAAGGGTCCCTAGGAAAACAACAAATCCCTATGAAAATAATACCTTGAGGAACATTCCTGCCTCAGAGGAGGGAGCATGCCCAGGTCTGTGGTGGTCAATTCTTGGGCCACAGCCATCTTCATGCAAGGCTGGCTCATTCCACTTTTTGCAAATACCATGGTATCAAGGGTCAAGATTAAGAACGGCCAGTATATTTTTAAAAGCTTGGGTAGCAGTATAATTCTTTGTTGGCTGGTTTTATAAGTGGCTATTGTCAGAAATAGAGAAATACCTTGAATCACAGAATCTTGAATTTTAGGCATTGCTTACCAAAGACACTGAATAGGTTTGCTCAGAAAATACACAGTTTGTACATTCTAACGTCAAGATGTCGCTCCCCATTCCCAGTGTGTTCCCTCTTCCTCCACCAGTATGTGGTCCCACCTTTATGACATTACACGCATGTGGCTTACACAGTAACACCATGAGTGAAATCTGAGTCTGGACGTGAGCTGACATTACAACAGTATAAAATCTCTGAGTGTAAGACCAAGGATTATCCAGCAAGGTGGGATCAGAAATAGCTGCTGTGGGTCGGACAGCCCTTTGCAATTAGACATGTCTTGCTGGGATTTCTTCCACTGAACCATGAAGTGAAGCACACAAGTACCTGGGGTTGGCCTCACGACGTGGATGAATGTGATGGAGAATGCTAACCAGAGGGCAGGGAGGAGGACCAGCCAGGAGGAAACTAGAGTCATGTAACTAAAGAGGGACTTTTTTTTGATGAGGAAGATTGGCCTTGAGCTAAGATCTGTTGGCAATCTTCCTCTTTTTGTTTGATTAAGACTGTCACTGAGCAAACATCTGTGCCAATCTTCCTCTATTTCATATGTGGGACACTGCCACAGCCTGGCTTGATGAGCGGTGTGTAGGTCTGGACCAGGGATCCAAATCCATGAACCCCTGGTCACTGAAGCAGAGAGTGCGAACTTAACCACTACACCACCAGGCCGCCTCCTAAAGGACCTTAATGTGCATGCCTGCAGCAAACACCTGTTAGTCATCACCTGTCGATTCTACCACGAGTGCCATTCTCCCAGCAGCGCTAGCCTACCAAGTCTTAAAACTACTCCAGAAAAGGGCCTCCCATGGTTCCAGATCAGGAAACAATCAGAGTAGGGAGAAGAGAATCAACTCTAGAGGGTGCTCCTTCCCCTTACGCCATTGCTGTCTGTTCCCCAACTCTGCCCTTTCATGCTCTCAGTCCTCTGCCCTGTCTCCTGGTGATGCTGGCTGATTCAGGACGTCAGGAGCATTTCCTGAGCTCCCGGTACATGACTTCACCTTGACATTCTGTACATTTCATCGTCATCTCCACTGTCCACACACATGGAACAAACCACACATCCACCTTGCTCACCACCTCATTACTGCTTCTTGCAATTTAGTTCATTTCACTTAATAATGTGCTGAAGTCACACAGTTTATTTTAGTGGCAATATGTATTTTTGTATCTCCATTAACTTAGTCTTATTCATATAGAATCATCAAGGCTCTGAAATTTTCCTTAACTTCTTAAATCATACTTTATTTTAAGAAGTAGATTATATGCTGTTATAGAGTTAATTAATAAATTTTGGCATTCACAAAAATCTTAGTATATATCGTGCATGAATGTGTAGCCTCCATTCTAATTACCACACATAGCATTCTTATTTGTTTCTACAGCAGCCTCCCCAAGACTGAATTTCCTCTGTGTTAGGTTTTGGTGATCCTACAGTGACAAATTAACCCCAACACTTTAGCAGTTAACACAACAAAGTAGAACGCCTCCTTCCCAGCAGGGACTCAGGATCCAACCTGCTTCCATCTTGAGCTGCTGTTCATCCATCAGAGGACAAGAAGGCAGCGGGGGGGGGGGGGTG
Source organism: Equus przewalskii (assembly GCF_037783145.1). Lineage (NCBI taxonomy): Eukaryota > Metazoa > Chordata > Mammalia > Perissodactyla > Equidae > Equus > Equus przewalskii. The sequence goes on from NC_091834.1 coordinate 107,693,202, forward strand.
GGGGGGGCGTTTAAATGCTTCAACCCAAACCAGAGTTAGGACCACAGGACACCTGCAATCAGGAAGGCACTTTCACGTAGCGTACTACCAGAACTGGCCTACGGCAAGAGGGCTGAGGAATGTGAGGGCCCTCCCCTGGCACCCCTTCTGCCACAGCTCAGGGCTGGACACACCATGGCATTTAGTAAACACTCCCCGGAAAAATGAAAGACACTGCTGTCCTCTCAGTTTTCACAGAAAGGTCATGGAATAATCGTGAGCCCTCCCAAGGAGCTATTACCTCCTCTTTCTTCCCGTTCCTTTCTCTTCTTTTTATGTTTAGATTGATTCTTGGTCTTCAAACTTCACCTCTGCTGTCCCTGGTTAAATGTGTAGAAAGGGAACTTACTGCCTCTGCTTCCCTTCCAGCCCCCTAACCATTTTGCCTGAAGAGATGTTGGCAGATACAATTGCTGTTTCCGCTCAGAAAGACCAAATCACACAAGCTGAAAAGGTCAGAGCTCGCCACCGGGGCTCCCAGGCAGCTGTGCGAATTGCCCTTAACAAATGATCAGGAAACAGAATGCAACTTTTCTTTTCCGTGGCTTTTCCTTAGGCCAGAAGCCCTTCTAAACACAGTTGCTCGGTAAAACCAGCCACAGGTGCCTAGTGCTCCTGAGCATGGCCACTGCTGCCAGGAAGCAGGAAAATCAATGGAACAAGGGGTCCTGGCATCAGGCCCGTGAGCAGAGGGAGGGGAGAAGATAGCGTGTCCTCCCTCTCTTCTCTGCTGGGCAGCACAGCGGCCAGGCCTCCACCTCCCGGGTTCCTCAGGGTGCTCCTCAGCCCTCAGGGGTTTCCACGGGGTTGGTGGGGGAGGACACAAACAGACCCACACAAGTGTGCACTTCAGGATCCTGCTCCTCTTTCAGAAACTCAGGGCAGGCCTGTAACCTCAGCATGTACTTTCAGTCCTCCATGCACCATTTGTGGAGCACCTGTGGTAACTCAGACCCTGTGCTGGTCCCCACAGCACGCAGAGGACCGCAGTTTGCATTTGGTTTTGCCATTCACTGAGATTCTGCACCAGGCACCTCATTCCATCCTCGTCTGTGCTGGGGTATGCACATATCAAAATGCATGTTGCTTTATCATCACTCATTTTTCTTCTACTGTCCTTTATGTCATAGCATCATATTCATTTTTTTAAATTCTAGTGTGTTGGGGATGCTGTAATTTATTAATCCCATTTCAGGGCACAAAAGGGGGCATTACAAAATATTTGTTATAAAAAGGGCCCCAGTCCGAGAAGCTTGAGACCCCCTGTCCCAGCCAGTGTGAGACCATCATCAGATGACTTTCTGAAGAAGTGGCTGTGGACTCGGGTCTTGAGGAGCTCTGGCACTTGGGCAGGGAGGGGCTTTCAGGTTTGGCACAGGAGCCGGAGGGAAGGAGGAAGACACAGAACAGAAAAGCCCCGAGCAAGTGCATGTGGGACCCTTCAGACAACATTAACTGCCCAGGGCCAGGCAGACACACACCAGCCAGCAGGACTCAGGGGGCAGTGTCCAGGACACACCCCCCTGGATTGAACAAGGCTGCTGTCTGGGAGATGTGAGGTGTCACCCTGGTCCCAGTTTGTTCAGGAAAAAGACAGAAACATGTAAAAATGGTTGGCCTTTCATTCTTATGTCTTTGGGTGCTGGTATCACTACTTCCAACAGAAGATAAATATGGAAGGCAGACTCACACTCAAGGTTCATGTATGACCCAGGGCAGTGGGAAGAAGTCCTGTGTAGTGATAAATAAAGGAAAAGCAATAGTATATACTAGAGCATATGAGGAAGCCATTTGGTTTAAAACTAATTCGGCCTGACCTTGTTTTTCCAAAAGGGCCAGACGTGGCCTGTCGAGCGTACATTGCACATCTGCTTTAAACATTTACTATGTCCCCAAGACAAGAATGATGCCTCTAAAGATAGGGATGTAGCTTCCCCCATATTGGCACTTCTTTGAGGACAAGCATCTCTTCCTGGAAACTAAGGATTAATTACTGACCTGCCGTACTCATCTCGTGACCACTGACCTTCTGACTACTGACCTGCTGTGCCAGCCAAGCTTCTCGTGACAGAAGTAAAAGGGACATTCCTGTCACAAGTGATATTTGCTCTTTGTTTCAAGACAGTATATAACCACTCTGTACACCTTACTTTGGTGCCCTTCCTTCCTTGGGGAAAGAAGACCTTGGGCTAGTCCTCAGATCTGGCTTATAATAAACTCACCCCAATTTTGATTTATAGATCAATTATGGATCATTGACGTTGACAGTCATTAAATGATGGATTTGCAAGGGGAGTAAAGCCCCCAGATGAACCCATGTCACTGTGTTTCTGAAGAATTTAGTCAGAATATTTGTCACTTGACAAAGGAGAGGACAGATTTCATCAGGGACAAGATCCCCTCCTTGGGTAGACAAAGAGTCTCCAGCTGCTCTTCACGTGCAAGTCCACCGTGATTAGGTGAACTCGTCAGGTGCTGCCAGAGCCTCTCTCTGTCCTCCCTGGCCCCGCCCGCCCTGAGCATGCCTGCCCCCAAGTCCAGTTCCAAAAGCTAAGAGAAGAAGTGAATAAGAAGAATCAGGTCCCGTGGCAGTGTCCAGCCCGTGGTGTCCAGCCACTGCCCTTTCTCTAGCCTTCTCCCCTAGCAAGGGTCAGCTGCTGTCCCAGCCAGCATCCTGTGACCCAGCACAGTGGGCTGGGCCGGACACGCTCCCTGAATGCCTTACCAGACCGAGCTCCTTTAAGTGACTGGACAGACTGGCAGAGGTGCCTCGGGGGGACAGCCTGTGCCAACAGGCGGCGGACATCTCTTCACACCCCAAGTGAAACACTGCTCCACTGGGTCAGCCTGCAGCAACTCTTTATTTTTGCTGTGCTTCCAAGAGTTTGGTTATTTTTCTCCCCCCAAATGCCTTACTTGGCAAATTTTACTGAACAAAGTGCCTGGAAAAAAGCGCCAACAACACAACTCAGAGGCACCCCTTGAATAAAGGCATCACCCAGAAAATGCACTAAATTAGAATTTAATTGCTAGAAATTACTTTCAATTACTAAAAATTACAACACATTATTTGTTGAACAGACACATTCTTTCACCACCATTAATAATTTAAAATTGCTAATTGCATGTAATTGTAAGTAATTTTGTTCTTTGGTGAGAGGCAAGGTGCTGCATCGTGCACACGGCTTTGCAGCGCTGGGTCCCACCCTGGCACCTCCACCTGCACCAGCCTCAAGGCAGGACCTCCCAGGAGAGGGAAGATGCCACCATCGGGCCCAGGCAAGGCCAGGGTATGGCAGCCTCATGCCCCTCGGCCACTCAGGGACAAGGACACCTTCCCTACAGGAGAGGGGACAAGGGCGCCAGTCCATCTGCACTTCTGAGAGGGTGAGTTTGTGTGTTCAATTGAACCCAGATTCTCCAGAAAAGCAGCGTCTTGCTCATCAACATCCCCATCACCTTACAACCCTACAACCACCTTCTGATCTGGTCAGCTTTCTGTCACTGCTCCCAGAAAGTTTTCTATTTCAGCCAAATGGGTCTCAACCAACAGTCTCCAAATGTGCCTCTCATCTTCCCTCTCCGTCTGTGGCTCTCTTCCCTCCCCAGGGTTCTTTTCCACCTGCAAACCCTCCTATCCTTGGAGGCACAGCTCCTTCCCGGATGCCTTCCTGACCAACTGGCCCTGAGGGCTCCTCCCCATCGCCTGGTTCCCTTCCACACCTGTCCCGACTGCACAGCCTTGTTGGTACCTTTCCTCCTTATAAGCCTGGCCTGTAATTAACCACAAGCTCCCTGAAGGCTGCACTGAAGCTTCCAAAGTCCCCACAAGGAGCCACACCAGGGCTCCAGGGGATCCATGGACCAAGTGTTCTGATCTGGGAGTCAGGCTCTGCCCCTCTGGTTGTGCCCTTGGCCGCCGAGTCCTTCTGTGGGACCCACCACAGCCCCTTCCTCTGGACCCATCCTTTCTCACAAAAAACACACATGCACGCACACTGGCACATTCTCATTCTCCAGACCTAACCCTCCCACAGGTGCCAGGATGGCAGGAAAGTGCACCTTCATGCACAATTTGATCTCTCTCTCATCTGCTTTAAAGACGGCATGTTCAAGCAGGGGCAGCTTCAGTTTTGGAAAGTGCCCTCCAGAACCACCTCTGATCCCCCACTGGGTTCCTGGGACACCAGTTGTGGAGGGATGGCCTGGAGCTGCGAGGAGTTAGAGCCCTCGGCCACTGGATGGGGCCACCGTGCTCCGGACCACAAAGTGAAGAGCCCTGGGTCAGAGCACAGCCCAGCGCCGGGCCTTCACTTGGACATTCCCCTCCAAGTCCAGTCCCCAGTCTGCAAGCTTCGTGCCTGCTGTCTGAACGAGACAAACCTGGAAGACACTGCACCCTGAAGTCAGCAAGCAGCATGGGGCGATGCTGACAGGAGAGGAGAAGGACAATAACTGTGCTACCCCAGGTTTCCACCTCCTTAGGGCAGGTCCCTGGACCAGTCAGGAGTACCACCTTCATAACCCAGGTGAGCACCTCCAACGATGGAGAGGGCAGCTCTGAAGCCAGCGGCACACTGGCTGTGGGTGCTCACGCCAGGCACTCCACATTGTCAATGTGTGGTATTCCAGTAGCCCAGCCCAGGCTCAAATGTCCTGTCTCCAAAACTGAGTTGGAAAAGAGGAAAAGACATGTTGTCCCCGCTCCTCCCTTCCCAATTTTTGACGCTCCCTAGGGCCCTGGTCTCCCAGCAGCACCACACTCACGTGCCTCTCCTCGCTGGCCCTCAGGAGAAAAGGAGTGTCCACAGCTTTATCACACATGCATTTCATTCCAGTCCTAACGACAGGAAGTGCCCCAAGAAGTGCCACACTGGAGGGAGGTGCCAGGAGGACAGAGGTTGGGGGTGTGGTCCCGCTCTTCAGGGTGGAGCTGGGAGAAGCACTGCCAACTCCCCTTCTCCTCTCTGTCCTGCGCCACCTTGTGCTTCTCATCTGGGGAGGGCTCTAGGTGGCATGAGCCTGGCACATGTTCCAGCCCAGGATCCCTCTCAGAGAGCATGCGCCAGAGGGAGAATTGCCTGTGGGGAGCAGGCTTTGTTCCCAGGCAGTCCCTACATGTTTAGCAACAGGAAGGAAGGTTGACTCTTCACCTGGGTGCTCCTCAGAGAGAGATGCGTGTCAGATTCAGAGGCATCACTCTCCCAAAATACCCAGGTGGCTTCAAGAGACACAGCTGGGGAAGAGACGGGGCCCATGCCTGCTCCTCCAGCCTCCCCATAGATGCTTCCAGAAGAACATAGGAATCTCCCTCCAGAAGGCAATTTCTCATGGACAAAGTAGTGGGGACTGCGTGCAGGAACCACCTGCCTCCCACCGCATCACCTCCCACGCCTTCTGGCAGGAAAGAAGGACTCAAAGTCAAATCCCACCATTGAAAAATAACCAATATGATCAATAACCAATACGACCCCTCACTTCCTGATTTGAAGTGACATGTGAATTGACCCCACTGAGTGTACCCCACAACACAAACCTTGGCATGACCTCATGGTTCCACAGCAGCTCCTGAACTGCCCTAAGATTCCTGAAAACAATTTGCTCTCAAATAGTTAAACTTGTTTAAGGCTTTGGTCAGCCCAGTCCTTTCTCCACAGACCTCATGAATATAAACATCTGCCTCTCTGTCGCTGGAATATCACAGATCCTAAATCCACAGCCTCCCTGGGCGTTTGTTCCCAACACAGAGACCCAACCAGAAGCGGGAGCTCTCTCAACACAGAAGACCAAGCTCAGAGAGGTGGTGCGCTCTCGTGAAAAACTAGACTTCTGGTGGTGAATACAATGTAGTCTGTACAGAAACAGAACTATAGCTATGTACACCTGAAATTTATATAATGTTATAAACCAACATGACCACAATAAAAAGTAAAATAAAATAAAATAAAATAAAATTTGCCAAGGGACAGCTAAAGAACATCACCGCTGGGAAGGAGGCGGCGGCTCGCTGTCAGAGCCCCATGTGGGATGGGGTCCCTACTGGGTGGGGTCCATAGGGTTCCGACAATCTGCTGAGAGACAGACAGGAAGGAGGGGGCAGGAGGAGCTGCAGGTGCCTCCCGGCTTCTGTGACCCACCTGGAAATTCAAGACAGTCCCATGACTCTGAAGACGCCAGTCTTTACACACAAGTCATCATTATGTATTTAACTGGCCCTCTCTGGGGGCTATTTTTTGAAACTAGGTCTTTGAAGACCTTTCCTTATGGCATTGAGATAAAGGGAGAAAGAGCAGAGGTTTATAGAGGGAAAAAAAGAGCAGATAAAAAGAGAGGCAGGAGAAGAAAGGAGTAACAGATGACAAAGGAGGAAGAGCGGGTGAAGGATGCGCACGCCTGGCTCAGACTCCGCCTGTGTGTTTTTCCACCATCCTAGATTCTCTGAGCTGGTTCATTAACTTAACAGGAGAAAAATCACAAGCCTCGTACTTTCTGAGGACCACATTATCAATTTTTAAATTTTCTCAAACGTTGAACAATCTAAGCATTTTTGCAGAGAGAGTTTACCTGTTGAGTTAAAACTAGAGGAATAAAAGCTTACTGGGAGTGAAGTGAAAAGAGCGCAGAGGAGTGGGCAGGCCTGGCAGCAGCGGTGGTGCCGGCAGGTGTTTGTTGGACCCACCACGGTGCTGCCTTGAAATGGAAACTAAGACTAGTGTAAGGACAGAGCAAACACTTAAAAGTGTCGCCTTTGTATCTTCATCACATCATTTACTTATGTTTCTGTGTGGTTTGGAAGCACCTAGAACATCAGAGTGGCACACACATTCCTAAGTAACAAAGCCAAACAAGAACAATGTGATTTCTGAGAACAGGGTCACCAACCAATCGCAAGACTGGGCAGAGCCACATGGACAGGAATTACATCCTACCAAGCATTGTCACACCCACCATCTCCTGGGACGCTCCCAACAACAGGGTAAGTCAAGATTCTCCTGGTTTGACAGAGAAAGGAACAGATTTAGCCTGGTGAGGGGCACAGGGAGTGAGTGGACACATCAAGCCCAGCTCCTCTGACATCAGAATACTGGCTTTTCATTCCCCTACATTCCGATGAAGAAGACAGGAACCAAAATAAGCACAGTCACTCTGGCACCACGTCCAGAAAGCCAAAATCCCTGAGGGGCTGCATTCCCCAACCCACACTCCTGTCAAAGACAGTTCTCTCCATAAAGGCTTATGAATCAATAACAGATAAAACCAGAATAAATCCTGCTGGTTTTCTTGAGACTTAAATCGTCTCAGATGCCCTGACCCTGCAAACTCATTTTTGCTAACAGGAGAAGTGGGATTTACATTTTAAAGTGGGGACAAAGGCCATTTCTCCTGAACTGAGGTTCCCAGCTCAAAGCCCAGCCATCATCTCCAAGACTTTGTGGGCCTCATGGAAATTCACCTTTTAAGAAACCCAGACACCTGTCCGGGGGAAGAGTTTTCTGTCTGGATAAGGTTAGAGGATGCTGCATCTTGAGAAGGGGTTCTGGACCCTGATTAGTGAAGCCTCAGGATTCTCCCACGAGAAGCCCTTGAGTAAGGTCTGAGTTAGCCTGCTAATACATCTCTGGCATTAATAAGCCAGTTACTCTCAGGAGTGGCTCTTTTTTAAAAGCACTGAAAGAGAAGAAATTACACATCTGCCCAAGAAAGCTTCAGGATATCTTTTCTGCTATTTCTAAACAAATTCTCACCCAGCACATGATCCTAAAAACCACAACTGAGTAACCAGTCTTTTCTGGGGTTTTGGGCAAGTGTATTACCCAAAGCAAGAGGAGAAAATACATTTTTTTTTGAAATCTAAGGTGAAGCAAATGTCTTTGAGAATCCAATGTGAGGCTTCACCGTGGACATGAAAGCAGTTACACCGAGCTGTGGGGCAAAGAGCGCAGATACGTGAGGTATAGACCCAGGAATTCTGTCTGGTCAACCATCCACAGACCCAAATCCCGGGGGCAGTGTGTGAAGACTTCCTAAGGCTCACTGGCTGTTATTGTAAATCTGAGATAATTACACTTATTTTGGAAGATATGTTGAGTAGTAAATGGGATGACAGAGGCAACTAGCTGTGCACCCGGAATGCAGCTTGTCAGCATCTCTCCCCTTCCCAACCCTCAACCCCAAGAGCAGGGCCTTCCACCCCCCGAAGGAAATACACTGAAAGAAAGGATACAGGAAAGATGGCCATGCAGTCAGGTAGAGGGAGCATTCGACTGTGTGCATGAAAGCAGCCATGCTGGCACATGCCATGTATGAGTTTATATTCATCACAAGGAGCCACGCACACAACTTCACCAGGCAGCAGCCATGACAGGAGAAGGCGCTCCTCTTCAGGGTGACTGACAGTCATCTCAGGCCAGCCGCCCCGACCCACAGGCAAGAGGAGAGAAGTGGGTGAGTGGGAACATGCCCCATCTGTTCACACTCTCTTCAATCAGAGCCTTTCAGCCTCTCAAGGCCAAGATGCCCCGGGGCCACAAAGTCTGCCTGGAGGAGCAGAGAGGGAGTGAGAGCTGAGAGGCCACCGCATCACTTGGGCAACTGGCTCCTCTGCAGAAACCCAGAGCTCACTTCCCTGCCCGGGCTGGGGGTTGGTAGCGTCTCTGTGGTGGTAGAAGAGGGCGGGAGGTGAGTAACAGGACTGGGGAGCTCGTTCTGGCCTGTCAGACTAGCCACGGCATGTCGGCACTCCTGGATGGAAGGTGTGTCCTTCACCATCAGACACCAGCCCCACCCCATCTTCACCCCGCAGTGGACACGCCGGAAAGATGCTCAGCAGTACTGCAGGACATAGCGCGACATGCCCTCCCCTCCAGTCACACGACGCCCTGGCTCCCACCCCAGTGGTCTCCCTGAGCACCCAGAAAAACAGAAAATGTGAGAAACTTGGATGAAAATGCACTCCGAGTACTTATGTAGAATCTAGGAGAAGCAAACACTAAAACGGTCTACAGTTTAAAATGGAATTTTTTCCTTCAAAATGTGTACTCCTTTTTAAAAATTTTTGAATTTAAGGAAATCAAAAGCAGATCATATGTTAAACAATTACATGTTTAAAATATGCTTTAAAGAGATAACTACATTTTGAGGTCACTGTGTTTCCACTCTAGACATTCTTGAATTCTCTCCAGCACACTTATACACTTGCATATTTGCATATATCAATGTTTATGGATTTGTGTCCAATATACATTGTTTATAAGTTTGATCCAAGTATAAGCCAACCCCACGTGACTCAGCATTGGCAATTTTTTATATTTAAAAGGAGTAATAATAATAATAAATAGCCAACAATTTTTGAGCACTTCTTACATTTCTCAGTAACTCCATGAGATAGGTAATAATCATAAACTCCCACTGTACAGATGGGAAAACTGAGGCACAGACATTACATAAACTCACACGAGGAAGAGCTAGGATTTGAACTCAGGCAGAGCCCACACTCCTAATCACTCACTGCTGAGGGCATTGAAAACAATTACAAACTGTCCTTGCATTTCTTAATGATGATTTAAGAGAACTCTCAACTCCCGGCAGCACTTCTTAGAATGTCGGGTCTTTCTCTCTGCCTCTCCTCTCTAGGCCCCCTTAGGACTTTCCCTGACACCCCTAATCCTCACTTATTGCTGGCCGGCCCCTCCTCCCCCTGCACATGCGCCTTCCCACAGGAGCACGTGCCCCTTCCCGCTCCTCTGCCAGAACGTTCCTGAGCCAGTGGGTTAAGGCTACGAGCATGCACACAGGAATAACTGAAAACCTGACTGCCTGTGTATACACACAGCAAGACCACACGGGCTAAAAGCAGGCACGTGTACATACACGCTCCCTTCTCAGACACTTGTCTACACTGTGTCTGGGCCTGTCCCTCTGTGCACATCAGCACCCACGCCTTCTCCGCCCTTGTGCTGATGTTACCCTGCACTGCAAGAATCAAAAGGGTGGCAAGACCCTCCCAACAAGCACTAGCCATCTCCGTAATTTCCTGGTTTTGATTTTTGTTTGATTTTGTTTTGGTTTTTGTTTTTTCCTATTTGCACCCAGTCTTGCTTGCTCTCAGTTGAAAATTGTAAGATACTCCCAACGAGCCCCGGTGTGGCCACACTGGTGAGATCCACCAGCCACCATACAGGCCCAGTCATCATACTCTGCCTGGGGCTGTGTGGGAAGAAGGGCACTAGAGACACCCTGGGGCCAAACAAAAGGGGGATTTAGGGAGCCCTCGGCTGGAGGGATGTGTCCACACTGTGAGGGGAGAGGAGGATGTGCTGAGGATTGTGGCGAATGAGAAACGCCAAGGCCCAAGCATGGCTTGTGAATTGAAGGTGGCAAGAGAAACTAGCAAATGGCTGATGGCCACACTCCTCGTGAGGACGAGGAGCAAACCCCTGGAGGTTCCTGACTCTGCCCCACTCAACCCACAGGAAGAAGAGAGTGAGAACTTGATTCCCCAACTCTGTCCAGAGCCAGTTCTGGCAGTTGGGCCACCTGGAGAGGCCCGGGCACTGGCAAGTAGGCCCCACGCTTTCCTTCTTCACCATCAGCACTCAGCATCCCCAGTCTCCTCCCCAAGAGTTGGCCCCGTTTCTCCTCATGTGACCTGTCATCCCTTCCTTGCCCCCCCACCCCCCCACAAAGGGCCTCTGTGTTAAGCCATAGGGTGTGGAAGGGCTTTACCTCCCCACCCGTGAGTGAGTGCTGGACGCCCACATCCACAATAGGTGCTAACTCAGCTCCTCGTTTCCTGTCTGTGAACAACACCCAGTCCTCGGCTAGGTGGATGCAGTGAAGAACACTCACACTGAGCCAGGGAGCTGCAGCCATTCCTGGGCTGGACTCACGTCCACCTCTGAAGGACACCAAGTGTTCACCTTCGAGGCCGTGGGGTCAGCACTGTGGTGCCATCTGCTACACAAAATGAGTTAAACAGAACTGAATCCTGGTGTGCAGGGAGACTGTGAGCACAAACATCCATTCATGACAATCAAGAAAACCCAACTCCACCTCTTAAACGTTCTCTTGTTCTGTGAGCACCTTCTACTTTGCCCAGAAGAGCATGGCATCACTCTGTTACTAGTCTTCTCTGCTTGGTGGGGACTTCTGGAAGGGACCAGTGGTGATCCATCTCCATGTCTAGAAACATCCAGAACATTCCATAAGTGTTGGCTGACTGGATGTGGGAAAAGTTGTATTCAGATTCCTAAAGAAGCCCAACAATAAAACATGGGGACTCTTGGCTGGGAGGAGGAGATCTGCTGAGCCAGAAGCAGAAAGCATGTCCAAGTCAGCTGCGTTTCCATTTTGGGGGGAGGTGGGGGCATTCAGAACCATGCAGCAAGAGAAAAGGCTCATCTTCATTCTGTTCCATTTGGTAATGCCAGTAACCACTTCCATTTATATGGCATTCAGTGATTGTCTAAATGCATTCACCAATATTAACCCATTCAATCTTCACAACAACATTTTTCAATGTGGATCCCGCTCTGTTACTTTGTATTACTTGCGATGTCTGATCATGTTCTTGCTTGAGGATTGTAGACAAACTCATGGTACAGAACTGCACATATTTGCAGATCTGGGAAATAATGAAGCTATCATTTATTGGAGTGTGTTTACATCTGTTTTATTTTATTTTTCAGTCTAAGTTCTAGAAGCCCCTTCCCCTCTTAGTTTTGGTGAATAACCTAGATTTTGGTTAGTTTCTAATGTTTTACAGAAGGTGTTTATCCATCTCCTTTTTCTCTGAAAATTTGAGATTCACTGGGTTAAGTAAAAAAGAGTTCTGTGGCAAGAATGCAATCCCAGGACAGCTGAGAGAGGTGCTGGACAGAGCCGACGCCCCACTGCCTGGCCTACTGCCCCGGTTTGCACTAATTCCTTAGAGGCTTATACAGAGTAGAAAGAATCCTCTGTCTGCACCAATGTTCCAGCACTTTGTAATCCAATTCCTGACTTCAGATAAAAGTGACTTCTTCATATAGCTTTGTCGTTTACCGTACAGCCAGCTAACACCCCGAGAACCCTACCAAACCACAAGAAAGTTTAATTCGAGAAGAGAGAGATGACAGAGGGAGAGGAAGAAGAGGAGGGTAAAAACCATTTCCAAAATGAGAGGTCCAGAAATCAATTTGTAATTATCTGCCCACAGGAGTCTAAAGGCTTCTATTTGATAAGGCAAGTAATACACAAGCCCGTAATGTGAATTATTTCAAAGAATAAAAGCCTGATTGTCTGCATGACCCACATAGCTTTTAGTGAGATTTAAGACAAAAATTACATCCCATATAGCCCATAAATGGATCCCCCCTCCACCACCTTCCTGCTTCTCTCAGAAATACAGGTTTTTCTGTGCCATCTGGGAAGTTTCCAGGTTTCAATAGTTCTCAATTTCCTCTTCCGTTGATACATCTAATTCTCTTGAGGGTGAAGGCTCTGTCGTGTCTGAAAGGAAGCCTGCATGAAACAAAGATGGTCCCTACTCCAGGACATTCAAAAGCAGATGCCAGCCCGCCTCCTGACATGGGTCTTCCATTAACCTAAATCAAGCTTTTACCTTTTTAAGTTTTAATAGGGATGAAGTCTACCTGACCTCATACTTTAAAACTAAAAAGCAAACTGTTTAGTTTGCATCAGAAAAAAATGCAAGCTTTTAAAGCATTCAAATTTAAGAAATCTAGTTTTAATCAGAAGGGTAGTATATAGTTTGTCAATATTTCCTGAACCTACAAGGATATCTAAGCATCTTCTGAAAAACAAAAATTTGATTCTCAAATGCACATAAATAAGAATGACTTTGCTTTGCCCCAAAAGTGATGAAACTGTGTGGGAAGACCTTGTTTTCACTTCTGGTCTCCATATTTGTAGTCAGTCTTTCATGTAAATTAAAGGTTCACTCTGGTGTCAGCTACTTGTATCCTAGCTTGCGATGACAGAGTTCCATTTTCCGCATCTGCTCTGCCTTGAGAATAAGGCATGCGGCTGCCCACCATCAGCTCCTGAAAAACAAGCTGCAACATCAGAAGTGCAGCTGCAGGGAACTGCTGGAGGCCAGCGACAGGACAGGGCGGGCAAGGGGCCAAGCGGAGAACCAGTGGGGGAGTTGTGATGGAGGAGGGCTCCGGGGGAGGGAGCTGACAGGTGGGAGAAGCCCAACATTGAAGGGACATGGAACTTGGACTATATCCATGTCTGTCCGTCCATTTTACTCTCCTGGCTGAGAATCCGGGTGCACAGCACCCACTAGACCCGGCCTCGCTGGCACTTTACTGTATTTTCATGGTAATATATTTGTTCACTGATATCGAGCAAAGTTATCAAATCATCATACTGTCAACCTTCCTTGACACCTTATCAGATACTATGTTTGAGTTGATTAAAATAGTTATATAAATGGAAAGATGAATTTCTGTTAATCAATCTAAAACTCCTTGGCCCGTCCTCTTATACCGAACTGTCTGTCTGTCTGAGCCAGCCAATGGAGCAAAGTGTGTGTATGAGGGAACAGAGGCTCCAGGCTCCTGGGCCCCACAGTGCTCCCCAAAGGACTGTGCTTCTTAGACAAAACACTGAGAACCCGAGAGAAAGCCAGGTTTGGGCGGCTGGGCAATGGGAGGGACCAGTGAGTGCTGGCCAGACAGCAACATTCTCAAGTCCTTGAATATCTTAGAAAATATGAGATCTTTACATCCAAGACATACATCTTCTTAGTTTTTTGAAGAGATAATGGTGAAAACGCAATGTGCAAAGTAAAAGTCCATTTGTTTGGAATATTATATTTCCTTTTAGTTCAGCAACCCTCGGCCTACAATACTATGAGGTCACCTTGATCATTCTTTCTACTTCTTTAAAAACAGAGAGAAAAGTTTGTCTTGGAAAGTGTCTTCATTTAATTAAGACTCCTTGTTTCTCCTTTGATTGCAAAACTCACCAGTAAGCAGGGGTCCTTTAGAGCCAATAAGGAGATGTTACAAGCAAATAGGGACCTAGAAAAAAAATACGGTTCAGGAGGATTCTTACCCAACAGGAGAAGATGGTCAATGTATAGTCACACAAAGGCTTTTGCAGAGGTTAGATTGCTAGGCACACACTGCATGTGCCAGTGTTTCAAACAACACTGGTGCTCTATGACTATCCATTCCAATGGTTGCGCTCCCTCCTCTCTGTGGGGGGTCGCCCATGTTTGGGGTAGTATCACAAGAGTATAATTTGTGGACAGAATGGATGTCCCACTATGAATGTAGGCTACGCTCAGTGAATTCACAAAAACAACTTTTTGAAAATTTAGGTATATGACATTTTTAATGGTTATAGACTTATTCATGTTTTCTATACCTCTGTGAGTCACTTTTACTTGTTTATAGTTTTTTTAATTGCCTCTTAACACTTCTTAGAACAAAGGTATTAGTGGCATTCTCCTTGATGTTTAAACTCAGCTTACCTAGAACGAGACTTCCTTTTCCTCATAACTGTGTGCGTGTGCCCTTCTGGTACTACTGCTGACACACGGAAGTCCATCTGGCTATAAGGTAGTATGTTTGTTTCCTTGATGCTTGCCATCATTTCTTTATTTCTTATTTTCTGCTCTTTTTTTCATTATTACTTTCTTTCTAATGTCTTTTGCTTGCTCTGTTGGCCGTTTTATTATTCAATTCATTATGAAATGTTTCATGCATACAAAAAAGAACAAGACAACATAATAAATAGCCTGTACACACCACTGCATTATGTAAGAAATAAAACCTTACATTTGAGATCCCCTCTGACTGCATCTCTCTCTTCGCCTCATCCCAGAGGTGACAACTATCCTAATATCATATTCAACATCCCATATATTCCATTATATTTCCATTGCATATCTAATTTCTCCTAAACAAGATACAGTACAGTTTTACTCCTTTAAATCCACCAAGTCTCAGACTCTGTATTCTGTGCAATCTTGCTTTATCTGCTCAACATGTTTGTGAGATGCAGACACAATCCATCAGTTTGGGTTACTCCACAGTTTTGAATCACTCTCTGGCTGATGGATGTTTGGGTTATTTCCATTTGTCTGCTGTTACAATAGATAAGCAATGACTGTCATGAAGAGGTTTCCTGAGGCAAAGATAGATAATCCGGAGTAAATGACTAGAAGTGAAAGAGCTGTGATATCGAATTTTCACTTAATTTTTTCTGTTGCCAAAATACCACATAAAATGGTTGTATCAACTGTGTCTAAATATTTCCAATTTGCCCTAGATTCTGGTCAACCCTTGGGATTGCCAGATTTTCATTTTTACCAATCTTACAGTTATTGAATTAATACCTTGTGATCTTAACTTCAATTTCTTTGATTTCTACTGAGGTGGAGCAGCCTTTATTGCTTACTGATTTGTGAGCATTCTTTACATTCTGGGCATTGATTATTTATTGGCCATATACACAGCCAAATCTTCTTCCTGTCTGTGGCTTGAAGAAGATTTTCATTTTCTCATTGGTGTGCTGACACACAAACACTTTAAATTATAGTACTTCCGTCTTCTCTGGTCTTTTTCCTCTATGGTTTTTCCTTTTGCACCTTTTTGGTGGGATCGTGTCACTCCTGAATTACATGCTTTAAAAGTTCCCTCAGGGAGGTCTACTAGTGGGAAACTCAGTTTCCATTTGTCTTTTCTACTTTTACTTTTAGTTTCAGCTTTAGTGGACATGTAATTCGAGGTGACAAGTCTTTTCTCTCAGCATTTAAGGAATTCCCCCACTGTTTTCTGCCTTTATTGCTGTTGAGAAAGGGGCGGTATAAATATCACTCTTTCTTAATGTATTTTGCCTTTTCTCCTTGGTTGTTCTTAAGTCTCCTCTTGGACTCTGGTCTCCTACAGTCCTATTAGGATGTGTCCACCTTCAATTTTTATTTTGGAATCTCCTGCTGGGAACTCACATCCTCCTGCAACCTCGAGTCTCAGATCTTCCTGCACTTGTGGAAGTTCCTCAGCCTTTCCTTCAAATATTGCCTCTCCTGGTTTCTCCTTATTCTTTCCTTCAAGAATTCTGACTTGACATCACTTGAATCTTTCATCTCTTTCACTCTCTATGCTGCATTTTTGGAGATCTCTTTAGACCTGTACTCCAGCTCAATAACCCTCACTTCT